>NC_069390.1:45188125-45558750 GCF_027475565.1 Acinonyx jubatus | reverse complement strand
TCTGGCCTTCTGGTCCTTGTCCCAGACAGGGGTAGCAGTGGGTGGAGAGGGGGTTAACATGTCTGCCATTCCAGACGTTTCCATGTATGTTAGCTCCTCACCGCAGAAGGAGAGAACACATGAGGAGGCCGAGGTGTGGCGACATTGAACGCATGGCCTGGTGCACAGCTTCGGAGTCGTGGGGTGTGTATTCAAAGCCAGGCCTCCACGCGAGAGCCAGGCTCCCTGCCACACTCCAGGTCTCTTGACAAGCCTCTGCCCGCCCGCCCTGCCTCCCAACCTCCTTTTTATCTTTTGAGCACCTACTGTGTGCCACGCGCTCTTCTAGATTCTGGGGTTATGGCTGACGTTGCTGCCTCTCACGGGACCGTGAGGTCTTTGAGGGGGGGCATGGTGGTTCCCACCTTCATCTCGGGGACGGAGCCTGGCCTGAAGTTGCCCCGTGCGTGTTGAAGGCTAATTGAATGAATGCCTGCATGTGTTTTATGACACCCGACTAAATTATGAGCAGGCCAGCCAGGTAGCTACCAGGTGTGGGTCTCAGCCAGCCGACAGAAGCAGGCCATGCTTTATCTAGATAGACATCTAGAGAGGTCATTGAGGCCGACCTTCAGGCGCTTTGTCAGTGTGTGTGAATTGTGAACAGGGATCTCCTTTAAAATGTTAATATGATTGTGATATTTGTTTACTTTGGCAAATAGTTTGCCTCTCCGATGATTTCTCTCTATGAATCACCACACGGTGCCCTGCAATTCCAAATACATTCTTTTTCTTCCTCTCATTTATTTTCTGCGCATCCTTTTTTCTTCCTCTCTCATTTTTCTTCTCTCATTTACTATTTCTGATCAAAACCAGTACACGTGAACATATTAAGACCAAAGAGCTTATTTTTTTTTCTAGCCTTCCCCCCGCCCCCCACATTGCCCCACCTAGAACAAACTATTCAGGAAAGACAGGTTTGCATGGTAGCAATGTATCTTAAAATGAAAGTGAATTCAACTTAAAGAAGGAATATAAAACTCGGAAATATTTTATGTAGGATTTTAGAGATCTTATTGACTTCAACTAGTCACTGTTATAAAGTGAGAAGTGAGGATCTCTCTTCCTTTGAACATACAGTTTATCAATGATTATTCTTAAATCTAAAAAAATATCTGTGTCTGAATATTCACTGTATTCTGTTTCAGATGAAGGTATAATCTTCAAAGTTTATTGGATGATGCTTGAACATACCGATTTAATATAGAATTTTTGTCAAATTTAATGGTCATGGAATGTGATGGGTTCCAGCTGGAACCTTGATTTTTGATAACATTTGCAAAGAAATACCATAGGTAAAGCAGGGAAAAAAAAAAGCAGGGAACATTTCTTTGAGATAGCCAAATACAGCTTGCGTCTCTTAAATGAGTTGCTATGAATGAAAATGTTTTTTTCCTTCTAAAATTTATTTATAATTTTATTGTAAGGTCTACTTTTGAAAAGTGCCTTTAAAACTTAGAATCACCACCTTTTATTATTTTGTTAAGAAATAGTCTGTGTCTTCAGAAAAAAAACACTGCTAGAACATATTTAATATGGCCTATATATATGTAAAATATAATATAGTTAGTAACATTTATGGCACTCTAAAAAGATTCACGTTGTGGAGAATGCAGCCATGCATGGGCCGGAAGTCTCTCTGTTCTGGTGGACAGATGAATGGACTAGAAAGAATATTACACATGAGACCTATCTAATAAAACTCCTGTTTCTGCCCCCTTGCTTACAGATGAGGAAACGGAGGCGCTCAAGGTTTAATTGATAATTAAGTTAATAATTGTTGCGTCCTATCTAACCCAGCACGGGCTCAGCAACTCAGAGTCAGGCTGTGTGTTGACACATTGCTGTCTCCATAATTCCCTGAACATCTATAATACGGATGGTTTGACTAAGTGGAAGACTAAATAAATATAAAATAAATAAGTAAATAAAAGAGGGCAATCATTATCTCCTTTTAAAAAGGCCCTCTGAGTCTCCGCTCCTTTGTCCCAGCGCCTCAAATATCCTTTACCTATAGTATTTCTTTGTAAGTGGGCAAGAATCAAAACCCGAGGCTCACGCAGGGATTTTGCTTCCTGGTTGAGGGTTTCCGCACAAGCCGCCAGCAGCTGCGTGTCTAACATTTACGTCTGCTTCCCTTGTCATTTCAGCCCGACCTGTTTGGAACTGTGAGTAGCCCCAGTGTGTGAATGTTCCAGGTTGGGCTTCCCTAAAGCTGAACTCAAGGCATGGAATCCAGGCATGTTTGTGCCCTTCAGTTGGGGTTCTGTGTCCTCTGGCAGTTGGCCGACTTGCGGGGCTCCAGCCCGGAGGAGCCTGGTTTATGCTTGCTTCCCTCTTGAGAGTTTGCTCAGTGATTGGGGGGAGGGGGGATAGAAAAAAAAAAAGGAAACCTACTTTGCTCAGTAGCAGATTCAAAAATTTGTCCTCCTATGTGATACATAAACTGAGAGTAGACTTGGAGGTGTGACGAGCAGAATGGCATTAGGGGCGATTAAGTAATTACAGCAGAAACACACACAAGAAAAAAATACTGTGCTTGTACCAGCTGCCTTGAAGAATGGAAAGTGCGCTATGCAAAGAACAAGCAATTACCGCCCCTGCCTTCTGAGCTGACCTCTCCAGATCAATAAAGATTTAGCAGCCTTAAAGAATGTTTTCTGATTTTAGCCCAAAGAATAGGTGCCTGACAAATTAATCAAACTGCAATTTAAACTCGACCTCAAGAGAATTCGAAGAGGCGCCTGGCACCCGAGTGCCAGCCCAGGGTATTGGAAGACAGGCATGGAGCTTTAAGTCCGTGGGGGCTGGAGATGCTGAAAATCACCTGTTCACAGGTAAATCCCCCATAGCTGATAGAGGTGGCAGTGGACTCTGGGAATCTCTGCAGGTGGATGGACCCTTGTCCTTTCAGGTTCAGGTGGGAAAATCTTGAGTTTTTGATGAGCATTGGCTTGCGTTCTTTAACCACCACCTTTCAAGACAACCGTGTTCTTGGGCTTTGAAAATCGGAGCAAGTATTCTAGGCCCTTTTTTTTCCAGCAGTTAATGAATTGACTTGGTAATTAAGAAAGGTGATATGTGTTGAACCAGGTCCTGAGGACACACCCAAATAGGATAAGGGTGCTGCCTTCAGGGAGCTTGACACCAGGGGCGCAGACCGGTTGCCAGGCACTCAGAGAGGTGCTCTGGTACAAGGGCATGAGGCTGTGTGAGCATGTGACCAGGCTCCCCAGACTGGACTTGGGGATCCAGCAAGGCTCCTGGAGGGAGTGCTCTCCCTGCTGAAAGGGGAAGAGTCTTGGAAGATGCATGTGGCATCTGTGTGATGTGTGAGGCCTCTGTGGGCGGTGAGGGCTCTGTTACGGATTCCACTGCCTGTACGCTTGCACTTGGTCTGATTTCTTCGCTTAGAGGTCCCATTTTACCTTCCTACCCACCTATCTATCTACGCACCGACCTGTTTATCTGTAATTTTAATTGTGGTCAAATGCATATAACCTAAATGCACTGCCTTAACCATTTTTAAGTGCACAGGTCAGTGGCGTTAAGCACTGTCCCGTTGGTTTGCCCCCCGTCCTGGTGATCCGTCTCTGTAACTGTTTTCATGGAAGACTGAAACTCTGTGCCTATTCATGCTGCGTGCGAGCGCCGCGGGGAAGGTTTTGCCGAAGAGGGGCCAGTTTGGTCTCTGGAGTATGTGCGTCTTAGCTTACAGGGGGCTAAGGGAAGGACATTTTGGAAAAGAGGTGCCTGCACAGCAGCGGGCGAGAGACTCGTCTCTACGTTCAGGCAGTCTAGTTTGGTAGTTGCCAGTTTAGAGCCGTCTGTGCTCAGATCTTGGCCTTGTACCTCTTCTGAGCGAGGCCGGGCAGTTGATCTCTTTCTGGATCTTGGTTTCCTCATTTCTAAATGGGAATGGTGCTGGCACTTTTCTCATAGGATTGTTAAGAGGATTGAATGAATTGACCTATAAAGTGCTTCCGTAGGGCCAGGTCCAGAACGTACACGGTGTAAGCGTCCACTACTGCTGTAGAGTCCTTGGGTCTACCAAAAACAGGCTCCGATCTCTGTGCGTCTGGACTCGAAGCTTGTGACTAGTCCTAGAAAGTGGGAGAATGGCTCCTGGGGGGTCCTGAAGATAGAGAGGATTCAGGTTGACACAGACGTCTGACTTCCAAGCTTTTCTTTTTTCATTCAAGTGCTCAAATGTCTCAACTTGTAGCTGATTATTTAAATTTTGTTCAGAAATTGGAGTCATTTTTGGGGCGCCTGAGTGGCTCAGTCGGTTAAGCGTCTGACTTAAGCTCAGGTCATGATCTCACGGTTTGTGGGTTTGAGCCCCATGTCGGGCTCTGTGCTGACAGCTCAGAGCCTGGAGCCTGCTTCGGATTCTGTGTCTCCCTCTCTCTCTGCCCCTCCCCTGCTCATGCTGTGTCTCTCCTTCAAAAATAAATAAACGTTAAAAAAAAGGTGGAGTCATTTTTTAAAACAATAGAACATAAAAAAAGTGTAAGACAAAAACCTGTAATGTCACCCTCCTAATAGTAACTATTTTTTGAAATTTCAGTTACTTTATTTTGTAGGTACAAGCATAAAATCAAAGTTTTAATTGTGTATGTACCATACACAATTTCGTGAGTACATAAATATTACATTAACACATGTAAGTCTATTTTATAATATATACAAATACATATACATATAATTTCATACGCACTTCTACACATACAAGTGTGTATTTTCTAATACATATATACACAACGTTGTATTTTGCTTTTGAAAATCAATACTCTGAGAAGCTTTCCTCAATGTTTCAGCCTGTTGTTTTTCATTTTTCTTACAAATGGAGACAGTTTTCCTTTGCATTATGTACTGTGGTTTTCTTAGTCATCCCCCCGTTCATAGTATCATGGGTGATTCTGTAATGTGTATCTTTGTGATCCTAATGTTTTTCTTCCATGGAATTCTCTTTTTGATAAATTTCTAAGGCGAGGATTGCTACGTGAAAGGATCCAAGCCTTTGAGGCTCTTGGTCAGTGTAGCCATTTGGGTCTAAACATCCCCAACACCATGGTGCATCCCCATATTCACTGCAGATGTTATTACTGTCTCTACAAGTTTGTTGGTTAGGAGCTTTTACAGTAACACCTTCAGCTTGCTCGAATTTGTCATCCTTTCCCTCTCCTAGTGAAGGGGGAGAGTCACATACTTCTGAGCGACTTGTCCATTCATCTCCTTTTCTGGTTGTGTTCTTGATATTTTCTAAAACAAATTTGAATAGTTTACTTACCATAAATATTAGCTTTGTGTTGGAAAAGAATTCAGGTGCAGGAAATTTAAAAAGAGAAGGACAAAGACTCGGAGTGCCTGGTTGGCTCAGTCGGTTAAGCGTCCGACTTTGGCTCAGGTCATGATCTCGCGGTCCGTGAGTTCAAGCGCTGCCTCGGGCTCTGTGCTGACAGCTCAGAGCCTGGAGCCTGCCTGGGATTCTGTATGTGTCTCTCTCTCTGCCCCTCCCCGACTCTTGCTCGCGCTCTCTCTCTCTCACACACACACACACACACACACACACACACACACAGATCTTTCATTGCCCTGCAGTAGTCAGGCATGCACCCTTGTCGTTGTGTTCCGGGGACGGAGAAGGAACCTGTGCTCGCCATGTGCCAGCTCTGCTGGGATGACATGGGTAGAGTCTGGACTCTCCAACGGCCTTGCTTTTCTGTTGCCTTTTGTTGTGAGCAGAAAAACACAGCGGCTGTCCATTCTCTCAGCCCTAACGGTATGCTTACTGCATTCACAGGGTCTCCCGCACCTCCTGTCCCATCAGCACCCAGTACAGAGCCAGTGGCGAGGAGGCAATCTGTTTTCATGTGTCATGGGTCAGAGGTTAGAATGTGCCTTCCCTGACATCCTTCTCCCCGCTCCAGTTCCCAGTACAGCATCCCTGTTAAGAGATCCCTCAGCTATTCCTTGACTACCTCCAGTGATGGGGGATTGACTGTGGCACACACAAAAAAAAACAGACTTTGGGCTCAAGCTGAGGTGGATCTGGGTTTGAATGTCTGTTTGACAGGTGGACAAATAAAGTTTCTAAACTTCATTTTCTTCGTTATCTGGAGAACGGATGTAGTAATGGGTGTAGCTCTACTTAGAGCCGTGATGAGGAGTAGGAGAAATAATAAAAATAACGTCCTGACCCTTGTGCCTCACAGACAGTAGTGTTAAATAAATGTTAGCTGTGGCTATGATTTCCATTTACTACTCCAAGGTATTTCCTTAAGCTTTTGCCATTGTATTTGATATTGTGAGTTAAAAGTGCCTCCCATAGTGACATGAAATTTGGAGTATATTCTTCCTTAGTGGAGATGTTGGTGGGCATTGGCTTTGAGCTGATTCCCGCTCCGGCCACCATCCCAGCTGCTGGGCTGGGCGGGGCTGTAACGCATCCAGGCTGCCTCTAGTTTGGTTTTCAAAGTCCGATTTACAGGCTTCTGGTTTGTCCTTCTCTTTCCTGGCTGTTGTCCCTGCCCTGGCATCCGCAATAGAGGACAGACAAAAACATTTAGAGGAAGCGAAATTCTGTTCCACTTACTCGTTATCTGTTCCCTCACACAGAAAATACTGTAGGTTAGCAAAGAGTGATGAGGTAGAGATCATGCTTCCAACTGCATAGCAATGCGCCCAGCTCCAAAATACTACATTTACTGGAGTGATAGGTAAGCCAATACCAGGGTCGTTGGGGCACAGGTTGGGTTGTACTTGACTCTTCTACTTATCTCTAGACTTCAGCATTTCGATATGTTTGCTTTAGCTTCCCAAGAATTATAGTTGCTGATCTGAGACTTCCTCTAAGTTTCATGCGATTTAACCAGACCGCTTTTATCCTTGAGGAGCCAGTATCACGGGTGTTCGTACTCGGTGTATGGACCTTATGATTATGATGTCCCTGTTTGTCTAACCCAGTTCACTGTGCCCTGTAGAGAATAACTCAGTGGCAAGAGCTCCTTGCTAGCGTCTTGGGAAGTGCTTTTTATTAACGGTCCATTTTGGTTTTAAAAATAAAATATAAAGGATTTTAATGAATTTAAGAAACAGTGCTGGTGTGATAATTACGATTTTAACCAGTGGTCTTTGGGGAGCTGGTGGGGAGGGAGGATGAAGAAAATTTAAAAAGAAAATCTTGGGGCATCTGGGGAGCTCCATTGGTTGATCATCCGACTCTTGATTTGGGCTCAGGTCATGATCTCAGGGTCGTGGGATCGAGCGTCACGTCGGGCTCTGCACTGAGCGTGGAGCCTGCTTGAGATTCTCCCTCTCTTTCCCTCTGCCTCTCCTCTGTTCACGTGCGTGTGCTCTCTCTCAAAAATAAAAATAAAAAAAAGCAAACCTTGAGTTATAAGTTGCCTGCGAACAGGAGTGGTATTTAAAATATTTATTAAACCATAAGGACATTGACACCAGGGAAAGCACTGGAGGCCCCGGGGTGTTCCAGGCACTTATCCTTCATGGGGATAGAGAGGAGGCCTGGGGGTTCTGGGAGGGGGGGGGGCAGCCAAAGGGACAGGGCATTCCACGGGCTTGTACCACTGGCTCTTCACCAACTCGTATGGAAATATTTCACTATTGTAGACAACCAGCTTGGCCCTACCGGGGAGGTATTGGTGGGGTTGGTGTGGATAGTACCAGCAGCATCCACATCCCCTTTGACAGGTGTTTAGAGGTGTTAGAGGGACCCCTTGCTTGTGGCTTCCTCTGTCTCACTGCTGAGGGGACTTCTGTTGTGCTGAAGTTGATCTCCCGATAGGCGCTTGGAAAGTGTCACATAAGAATTTAGGGTTGTCTATTTGAGAAGCACCGAGACGCATTCCTTTATTCAGAAAATACCACAGTGTGACAGGCACAGTCCCAGTCTTCAAGGGTCCCCAGTCTGCACCAGTGGCTTCCATTTTTCCCTGCTCTTGTGGATTCCAGGAATCTGTCCATAGGAGATGATTACAAGGATGTTTGCCATAACAGTGAACAGTTGGGCAACATATGAATGCACACCCGTGGGGAAATAGTCAAATAATAAGTATATCCACAACATGGGATACTATACGTCTTAAAAATCACGAATACAAAGAATGTTTCAGGACTTAGGAAAATGCTAAGTGTGAAATGAACCCAAGACTGTAGGGAATAATAGTAAATAGTATTGATGAGAATAACATTATTTATGCAAGAAGTACATCAGAATGTGTTGTTAGCACTGACAACTGTTTGGTGGAGGACTATGGGTAAAGCTCGTTTTCTGTGTATATTTCCAGATGTTCCAGTTTTTTGGTCATCTGTGGGTATGAACTTTACGTTTAGAATAAATGTAATATTTTTAAAATCCAGTTTAAAGTTTTAAACTTAATGTCTAATCAGCAGCTGAGTATGCCGAATTGAAACTTGGAGAAACACATTTAGAGCTTGTGTCAATTGCCTATAAAGGAAGCTGCTGACTTAGTGGGATAAAAATAAGAGCCTAGGTCAGCCTCCTCGTGCGGGTGTACCCAGCTCCTCCAGGTTTCCAGACTGTGAGGGTTCAGAGAGGCCCTAATGGGCTTGTTGAAAAGCTCTACTTGGCTTCTCATTAATGTCCCTCCCCGAGTCGTGCGCTGCTCTGCCGGCTAACCTTGTCCGAAGGTTACCCGTGGCTCTCCAGGGCTCGGCTAATTTTAAACCCGGTCGGCCAGTGCGGTGGCGTGGCATCACACTGTGGAGACACGAACAGCTCCCTGGGAGACACAGCTGGGGAAAGCTGAGCTGAGTCCTGGGTTTTTTCTCCTCCTCCTGTAAGTGACCAGGCACGCTGGACAAGCCAAAAGAGCTGGGCTAATAATGAGAGCTTTTATGGTTAAAAAAAAAAAAAAAAAAAAAATCAGGATTATTAAAGATCTTTTGCAGTGGCAGTGCCGGTTGGTAATTGCACGGTGTGATGTGTCCTGCATGAACTGTGTGAATTCTGACAGCCTGAGGAGGAACAAGCGGATGAGATCCTCTCTTCCGGGAATTAGACTGTTTCTAAAGACCGAGTGAAACTGCTGTTAATTTCACTGTGTGTGTGTTAGTCTTCTAAACCTGCAGAACTCAGCCCCGGCTGCTAATAGGTTCCTTCTCTGAAGTTTTGGATGGGATTGGGAGAGGGCTATTTCTTAAAAAAAAAAAAAAAAAAAAAAAAAATGAAGCACACAATCTGCCTGTCTGCGTGTTTACCAGCTGGGCTGGTTGCCACTGTGATTGCCATTTTAAAGTCCCTCCCCCGCCCCTTCCCCTTTAAGTATTTGCAATGGAGTCCTGTTCAGGGCACTGCTTGCCTTCATAATCCTCATAACCCTGCTATTTTAACATGAAACATAGATCAATGACTATAAAATAAGGTCTTGTTGGAGAACCTTTCCTCAGGAAAACACACTTTTTTTTTTTTTTAAAGAAGATCTTAAAGAATCTATTTTTTTCTTTCCTATTTGGATTTTTTTTTTTTTTTTTAATCTGCCTCCCTTTCAACACCTTCCTCCGGGGGGATCTAATGTGCTGGGGCTTTCACAGCGGGCTCTCGCATGAGGGATTACAATGGGAAACCAAATCCGCCCCCGACACTGCCTGGCCTTGGGTTTTACCTGCCAGCTGGAGGAGGGCATTTCTTGTAACTAGGTCTGCACCCAACCCACCCTCTTATAAAACAGTTGCTAGGAGCGCATTACAGAAGCATGGTGTATGGAGTATACCCAGATGAAAGAACAGTGGACGGAGAATCAATAACCTGTTAACTCGCCACCGTGATTGAAGTTAACTTTATTTGAAGCACGCCGGCTGGGTCAGACCACATCAAGCCAGCAGTGTTCCTGCATGAGGGTAGCACGGGGGTGACCTTTGGTTTCATTTTGGGAAAAGGAAAAAAAAAATGTGCGAATGCTTTTTATTAGCCTTTTCTTTCTTGAAGGTCTGTTCCTCCTTCAGCAGAGTTAATTAGCTTTGTCATGTTTGGATTTAGTTTTGAGAAAATTAAAGCTGAGTAATATCAGGGATTTGTTGAATGGGAATACTTGTTAAAACCTTCACTGACCCCAATCTGACTTTTATAAAAGAAGCAAACTAAATAAGAAAAATAAATAAATAAATAAAAATCTGCGCCCCCCCCCCCCATCTCTTGCCCTAAAATAATGTTTTTAAAAGCACGTTTAAAGTAGTTAAGCAGAATATAAATATAAGCTGCTCTGGATGGGACACTAAGTGAATGAGTTATTGTAGGGGCTGTAGTGGTTATGTGAAGAGCGTAGTTGTGAATTTAAAGTATATTTCTTAAAACCCAGTTCCTCTTTGACTCAAACTCAAATGTCTGCTTTTTGTTGTTGTTGTTGTTGTGTGTGTGTGTGTGTGTGTGTGTGTTTCTCCTGGGCTTCTCTTTCTGCACTTGGCCTGCTCGCTGACTGTGCAGGCCCGCTGTTATTTTGCGGTAACCTGACACTTTGGCCTGCCGACTGCAGCCCCCAGGCCCCCGGAGGGGGACTGGCTGTGAGCTGAGAAGGCTGGAACCTGTGTCCCACATGGAGCAGCTGTGGCAGGGCTGGGGCTCAGGGATCGGAGCAGGGATCCCACAGACCTGGGAGGAGGGCCTGTGTGTCATCAGTTAAGACCTCGGGTTGTGGCTCATTAGGTAACAGGCCCTACCTTGAAGGGGGTTCAGCAGAGTTGATGTTGAGACTAGAGGCTAGCTCATCAGGGCCTTTGGAGATTGGAGGAAGGTTTTTCAAGCCAGTGCCTTTTTAATTTTGTTCTGTGGGTTTGGTCTAGAGTATGCCCAAGGCTGTCTTTGTGACTCCTTAGACAAGGATGAATTTCTTAATAGTCATAAAAACTGTATTAATATTTTATGTTAAACTAAATCAGGCAATTATTTATTGAGCCGGGGTGGGGATGAGGTGTAGAGATGAATGGGGCAGAGTCCCTGGCTTATGAAATGTCTGTAGTATAGCAGGAAAGACAGATATATAAGCAGTAATTATTCATTAGAGCTATATACATTTGTTCAGCAATTACGTTGAGAACCTGCAGTGTGTCAGCCACAGTTCTAAGATGTGTGTGCACTCATACCCACTAATCTGTAAGCCTGTAGATAATGATAAATAACGTACGTAATGACTGCCGATGATTGAGACACCCGTACTTTACATCCACTCATCATCTTTACAACAGGTAGATAGTGCTAATTCTCATTGGCACAGAAGGGGGATAAAAACACCGGGACACAGCTAAAAAGTGGAGAACTCAAAATTCAAACTCTTTGGTATTCCAAAACCCTAGGTACTCTTTATATATATTTCACTGCTTTGATATATAGATATATAGGCTCTCCAGATGCACAGTGTAGTCCCTGCAGCTCTAGGGGTACCCATGAACGAAAACATGTAGCAGACATTTTTTTGGAGTTCCAGAAACTTGTCTGGTGTTGAGAGATGATATAGGAATGCCAAGGAACTTACCGATTAGCTGGGAGACTGTATCTTAAGAGACATTATGGTGAAGCATGCATGTGTGGGGGTTGGAAGTTTATTTGAGGTGCTCTGGGGACACAGATGTGACTTCTCTGAGTGGAGACATCTGCTAAGGCAGATTGAGAGAGGTTGGTAGTTTTGGTCTTGAAAGGACCAATCATTAGGCAGAACGGCTGGTGAAGGAAGCACCAGGGCAGAGGGACCCAGGTGGCGGAAGGATTGAAGCAGGCGGCCCGCCGTATCTGGGCACCACGGAGCAGTCACGTGGTCGGAATGGGAGCGGGCTGCAGCTAGGTGGTTCAGGCCACGGGTGCCCCTGTTATGCACTTGGGTTCTGGAGTGGGTGGGGATCTGCTGAAAGATTTTGAATGAGCATATGATGAAAGTCATATTTGCATTTTGGGAGCACAGGAGAGACTTGGTAAAAAAAAATACATTTCCTGGGGCCTCTGATTCAGTACTTCTGGCATCAGAGCTGGGATCATATTTTTAAGAAGCCGCCTATGTCGTCTCGACCTATATCCAGAGCTGGAAGCCGGCCAGAACCAGGTTGTCAGGAGTGGTAGCGGTTTGGGGACATAGGCAACTGCCGTGAGACAAGAGCAGAGTCGAGGGGGATGGAGGGGAGCGGAGGGCATGCAGCTGAGGGATTGGGGGGCTGAGTGGACACTCTTGGGATTCAGTTGCATCAGAAAGGGTGGGGGGAGCGTGGGATGGTGGCCCCCGCCGTGGGTGCTGTACTCCCGTGAGTCGCAGAGCCTCTCTGAGGGGGCTGTGCGATTGGGTCCCCTCACCAAGGACCTGGAAAATCTCTTCGGGTTTCCTGGCTGCTTTTAGAGACAGACCCTCAGTGCAGAGACATGGCGTCGAAGGTGTCAGCACCCAGTCTGCCCGGTCTGTGCGTATGTGAGGGTTTGGGTTTGTTTGGCTTGCTTTTGGGCCGTTTAGGCCTTCAAGTTGAATCCTGCATGCTGAATCCATCCACATCAGTCAGTTGGACTGATGGGGAATCAACACCATGAACGTTGGAGAACGGGAGAGCCCGAGACAGAGGGAGGGCTGTAGTGCCATTCCACAGGTGGAATCCGCAATGGATTCGGGTTCGAGGAGAGGAGTTGAAGGCCGGTGTTCCGTGTTCCTCTATCAGGGTAGCAGATTGTGTTGGAAGAAGAAGAGATCCTGGACAGAAATATAAACCCAGCCCCCTTAATTTTCTTCTGAAGAAAGAAGAAATCCTTGGGTGTGTGTGTGTATGAGTGTGTGTTGGGGAGCTGCAGAAATGTAGACTGAATCCATTTCTGGCCTTTTGCCTCCTTTACTTGGTACAGGGGACTCGCTGGCAGGGTGGGAGGGGGAGGCAGGAGTCTGGTGGCACGCCCTCTTTCAGAGCCTCCTGGGCCACGCGGAAGTGAAGGCACAGGGAGGCTGGATTCCAGAATTGGGTGCCTCAGCCTTTCTCAGTCTGTGCTTCTCGTTGCCTGGGGGTCTTGTCCCGCTGTGTGTCCTTGAAGTGTTTGTGGACCGCTTGCATGCTTAGAGCTGGTTGGTGCTGTGCACACAGTAGGTGCTCACGTAGCATCTGACGTTTTTGAATGAGTGGCTTATTGTCTAAAGGGGGAATACTCGTTTATCCTGCCTGAGCCAGTTTCCAGCCAGAGTGCCAAGACTAGTGCTCCTGCTGAAGTTGAACTGGGTGTAAGGCAAGGACCAGGTTTACATTTGGAGGATAGGGATGTGGGCAAGGGTGGGGCTTTAATTGGTCTCTGAATTTGCATCCCTCTCAGTAGAAGACCTGTTTTGCAGCTGCTCCATCACTGTGTCCTCATTACATGGCACATTGCGTCTCTCATTTGAAGAGTGGGGATTCCATTATGTCAGTAACACTGGGACCAGCGGACATTTGGGTCCACTGTTGTCTTTGGTCGTATGTCTTCGGTCAGATTATACATTCATTCCTGTGGGCATTAGCTGGTGTTTGCATGTTGGCCATTCTCAGATGTATGTCTGTGTGAGCACAGCAGCTTAGTCCCCGTGCTGGTTTGGGGGTGACTGTGCTGTCGGCACACAGCCCTCTTTGGGGACCAGGGGAATAATGCAGGGTGCTTGAAGACAAAGTCTAATGAGCAGTAATTGAAGATCCGAGTGGAGTTCATCTGGTAGCTCTGGGCTGTTTAAACAAACACATCTGTTTACACTGTCGTTAAAAACACCTCTATGAATTTGGAATGCTTCAGGGATGGAACACTTGAAGTTACCTAGAGAACTGTTCTGGCCTTGGACCACGCTGAAAATGCTTTTGATTAAAAAATTCTGATTGCAAATTTATAAAATTATCTGTTCTTCATCCTTTATTCTCCCAAGCAGATAACACACTCGTGCGTGCGCACGCGCGCGCGCGCGCACACACACACACACACACACACACACACACACCCCTTCCTGAGTGGCTTGCACACTCCTGATGTTGCTGGTATTTTCTTGTTAGCCGCTGTATGCAATAGCCCAGCCCTTTGGTCACGGTGTGCGAGGGGCCCTGTGTGATCCGGTTCAGCTTCGTGTTTTAAGCTCTGCTCCAGCCTTTCTGCTTTCTTGCTTTGCCCTTCTGTCAGCACATCCCATGCACGGACACTCTTCTTGGGCCCCCCTGAACCCTGCTTGTAATTGGCCTGGTAAGTCCTGTTTAGACTTCCACAGCAGTCTGAACCTCCCCTCCTGTGACCCTCTGGTTGACCCGAGAGACGGGATCAGCTCCTGGATCTGTGCCCCAATAGCACTTGGTTCATTCCTTCTCTGACATCCTGTATCCATTCCTTGTTCATTCATTCCTTCACCCATGGACTCATTGTTTTAGACCTTCATTCAGTCATCATTTTGGAGGAGCAGTTACTGTGTGCCAGGCGTTCTGTTAAATGCCAGGGGCAGGAAGATGACTAAAGGCATGGACCTAAGCCTTAAAGATCTCACACACCTGCAAAGGCGGCAGACACGTAAATCCTTCCTGTGCAGTGAGTGAGGCAAGTTCATTTGTCCCGGCGAGCCAAAGGCCTTCCCGGCTTCTGGCAGAAAATGAGGGAGGGGTCGGACAGCCTCCCAGAGGAGAGGCTTGAAGTCAGGAAGGATTATGAACTTCGATATCTGTCTCCCAGCCGGAAGGCTGCCCCTTGAAGGCAGGGAGGGTAGCATATTTATTTATCTCTGTTTCTGTAGTGCCTGGCACGTGATGGGGGACATGGGAGCGGGCTATGAGAAAACAGAAGTACTTTCCGCTTTGTGTTTCTACCCTCTTTGACTTCAGAATGAATTTAAGGCGGCTTGCAAGGCTGTAAAATGGCATTAATTAAAAGGGGAATGCAGGAAAGAAGAAAGGGATGGTGTAGAGGTAAGGCCCTGTAGTGGATCTGCGAATGAAACTAAACTTGCTAACAACCTCCGTGGCTTCTCTGAGGGGCCTGCCGGTGTGGCTCAGGGCAGTCTGCGGCTGGCGAGTAAAGCCAAGGCCTAGTCCGTTGACCACAACGTGAAAAACCAAACCAGACAAACACACGTTGTCTTGTTCGTCATCGAACTTACCTTTGGGATCTCTGTAAAGAGCAATCCGTGAGATATGATGAAGGACACCTTCACCTTCTTGGAGTAAATCCAGTGACTAATTCTTGGGATGTTCCTTTGTATGCTGATGGCGCTGCATAAAAGCGTAATTCGGTAAAAGCAGTTTACCGAGAGCTCCTGGAATACATTGTCTCTAACGTAACTGTGGAATCAGAAAGGTTAGTTGTAGCTGCCCTTCTGCCGTGTTCCGCTTTTATGCAGTCCCCTAATGCCACATGCCACTGTCCGAGGTCCTAGAGGGCTCAGGGGCTCAATTTCTGCTTCCAGGGAGTTTTAGGATTGTGTTTTGGGCTCCAGATACTCCCGTATGATTTGGGATGAGGATCTGTATGCTTAGATCCCTTCGAAATGGCTATTGAAAAGTGGATTGGCCAGACCCAACACCCCCACAAAAAAGGGATATCCTGATTTTTGATGGTTGAGGGGCTGGAAAAGGACAGCATGTGTTGTGTTGAATTGTGTCCTTGGTTTCCTGAAGGTGACAGGGAAGAGTAGTTTTTTCTGGAGCCCAGAGTTTGGATCTTACATTGTGAGTACTGAGGAGGTCCATAGGGGTCTGTTGGATCTTTAGAGAGCATTTCAATGCCAGCGTACCCTGTACAAGAACTGGAGCAGAGCTTGGACTTCACAGTTCAGCACTTTAAAGTTTATTTATTTGTTTGGAGATAGACAGAACCAGCAGCAAAAGGGCAGAGAGAGAGGGGGACGGAGGATCCAAAGCAGGGGTCATGTGCTGACAGCAGAGAGATCGACGCGGGGCTCGAACTCAGGAACTGTGAGATCATGACCCGAGCCGAAGTTGGACGCTTTACCAACTGAGCCACCCAGGCGCCCCCACAGTTCAGCACTCTAAAATGCCAGCTTTGTTCAGTTGTTCTTGTTGATGGACTTCTGGCCCAATCAGAAGTGAACTGTGGATTTACCCAGTCCTTCTGTCTCCTTGCATACTGTGTAAATGATCCTGGGTAGACATGGGCTCGGCTGGAATGAGAGAAGCACCCTTAGTCATAGGAGCTGGAGAAGGTGGCCCGGGACCATTTCTGTAGGTGGACTAGGGAGGGCTGTTCCTGATGCAATAGAATTCGAACTCCACATCAGCCAGAGGAACTGCATCTGGGCAGGTCAGCTGTTGGGACTCAGTCAGCCCAGAGCCAACATATCATTAAGTTGGCTGGCAGCAAGCTGTGTAACACTGCGTCCCCATGGCCTTTTGTAAGAAGGGTGACACCCCAGTTGTGACCTACAGACTTGCCACCCAGGGCGCAGCACTCTGCTTGTACGAGGCTCATTTGTAGGCACTCTTCCTGGTATGAGACTGAGATGGGCCGTTTGAAATGCTCGCCATCGGGTTTGACCAAGCACAGCGTATGTACCTCCCTGCTGTGTTGGTTTCTTTTAAAATACAAACAGTCTCCTTTTGATTTTTTTTTTTTTAAATTTGTATTCATTGCCATTTAAAACGAGAAGGCATCACAGTAATCTGATGGTGAACCTCACCAGCTAAGAAAGTAATAGTATCTGTAACTTAGTGACTAAGGAATATTCTTTTTGTGGTGTTTGTTTTCTTTGTTTTAAAGAATCGTTGCGGGGGCGCCTGGGTGGCTCAGTTGGTTAAGTGTCCGACTTCGGCTCAGGTCATGGTCTCATGGTTCGTGAGTTCGAGCTGCGCTTCGGGCTCTGTGCTGACAGCTCGGAGCCTGAAGCCTGCTTCGGATTCTGTGTCACCTTCTCTCTCTGCCCCTCCCCTACTCACGCTCTGTCTCACTCTGTCTCTCAAAAATAAATAAATGTAATAAAAAAATTAAAAAAAAAAGAATCACTGGGATTGCTCTGTCCACCTCAAATATATGTTCACTTTACAGACCTACGGGAATTGAAGGGTTTTCTTGGACTGTTACCCCTGGGAAAGGTTGTAAGAATTTTCCTTTTGAATGCTCACTGAGCGCTACTTAAAAAGCTAACTCTTGTGGCATTTTTTTTTCCTCTTAAAGCAGGAAAGAAACTTCTGTTTCTGCCTTTGAAGTGTGTTAAGTAGTCGACCTCCTGGGGCCCCATGGCTCAGGCTGTGGACCATGCCATCCAGCTCCTGCCTCGCATATGAGTGCACTGTCTTGATGTCAGGTTTTCACTTTGGAATGGTCAGATTGGATAGACTGCTTGGCTTTAGGTCTGTGGCCTAGTTCCTTTTGAAGGTGTCTTGGGATGAAACAGAGCAGTGATTCGTTTGACTGGTAGTGGCAGGAGGAGAAAGGGAGAGGCAAGAACTTCCGTTCTCCAAACTGAGGGTTGACGGGGGGTGGGAGGGAGGGGAGGGTGGTGATGGGTATTGAGGAGGGCACCTTTTGCGATGAGCACTGGGTGTTGTATGGAAACCAATTTGACAATAAACTTCATATATTGGAAAAAAAAAAAGAATTTCCGTTCTCACTGGCTAACAGATTACTTAAGGGGATGGGAAAGGTGATGCCACTAAAGGCTGGTAATACAGAGCTGCATGGCATGAAGTCCATCGAAGCCTTTCTTGAACTGTCACCTGGGCAGGTACTTGGGGCTGATGGAGCCGGAGAATTAATCAGAGAAACTCAGGAGGGTAATGCCAAAGTCCTTCCGTGGGTGCTCAGCATCGTGGTCTTGGTGAAGAGGCATTGGCTTGTTGACGGATCCTGTTGATATGGAAGTGATGTTTGCAAATGAGAAGGAGTAATTATCCACTCCTTCCTGCTGAAATTAGCATCTGTTGGCAATTGGAGTCTATGACACCAAGGCTTACTGGCTGCTAATGGCTTTATGTTCTTAGCGTTGTCATTTCCTGAACGTTCTGCTCAGACAAGGACTTAACGTTCTGTAGCTCCATTTCTCTGGAGGTTGCCTCCAAAATCCAGTCTGTCAGGCTTCGCTTGCATTTCTCGGGCTACTTGTTGACAGGTTTGGCTAGTGTCTAAAATGATGGGAAACTAGTAACTTGTCCCACCTTACGTATGCAAAGTGATGAACCATCATGAGTGCCTGACATTCCTACCAACTACCTGGGGAGGTGAGTCAGTATCATCACTACTCATTAGGAATTAATTAGACTGTGCTTGCAGGTGTCAGTTGGAGACAGCGCTGAGCCTTCGGCACTGCCTACATTCTCTCCCTTGGAAATCCAGCCTCCAGCTCACTGTCTAGTGAGGGTGTAGTTGAGTCTGATATTCCCAGGGAAGGTGCGCTGTGTCTGGCAAAATGACTCCTGGATTCAGATTTTCATTAATATAGGACTTTAATCAACTTAGTTAGGTCTCTGGACCTCATAAGGTGGAGATAATACCCGAGAGGAGTAGGGCAGTGATGAAATAAGATACTGTAGGTCAGAGCTTCTGGCATTGTGCTTGAAACGTGGTTCATTGGGAGAAGGTTGAATTTGGATTTGAGGTACCAGTTCACTTTGGAAGTAAAGAATCTTTTTTTCCTAGTCTTTTATTGGAGGGCAGCTTTTCTCTTATGAGGAAAATCTGGGCTGTCACTAAGATCACAGTGACCAAGAGTGATTCTCTTTCTTTAAATGGCTCTCAGCTTTGCCTACGTCCACATTCTTCTGAACTCATAGAAATCTTCCTTAGCATTCCTTTCAGTGCCACTCCTTAATGTTCCTTTTTCATTCACCCGCTCACTCAAATTTGCTTTGTTACCATTTTTCATTTCTTCAGATTTCTTCCTTGGCCACCTCTTGGGTTCTGGCCTTCACATCCTCGCCACTTTGCCTCTCTTATTACTTTCCTCATAGCTGCTATTGTCTGGTTGTGTCTTCTCTAGGGGCCAGAAGAAAAGAGAATGAGAGAGGGTAAAATATTGTATCTCAGAAATTTTCATTCCACTCAAAATAATGTTTGTTCATCGAAGCAGGAGTTTACCTTCTAGAGGACCCAAACCATATTTGTGTCTTTAACACAGAAGGGCAGTCGGTTGTCAGTAATTGTGATTAATAATTAATAAATTGGGTTAGATAGTCAACTCTTGTCTATCTCAACTGTGCCTGTCTTAAGTCTGTTCTCTTACATCTTCGTAATTGGGTGATTTTCTCTGGGACTCTTCTCCTTAGAACCTTGACCAGATCAGGGTGAGGGATGGGAAAGGGACCAAAGCTCTCGCCCTTCATGTGGAAAGCTTGGGTGATAAGTTCATTCATATTGATGTCAAAGAATGTTCACGTCATCCGGTTGTTGGTTCATTCTTTCACTGAGCATTATTCCACATACTGTGCTAGCACTGGGGATCCCGTGATGAGCGTAAAAGTCCCTGCCCTCAAGGAGATTGGAGTATCGCTGGGGTGCAATAACAAATCAACTTACCAAGTTTTATTATAGGTAGAGTCGATGGGAACACAAGGTAGTGTTGTGTTGGCCTTAGTTGGCTTTCAGTGTTAATGACGGAAACTGATGTACATGGGGGTTGACCAGTGCCCTGTCTTCCTGGGTTACTCAGGTGGAGATAGAGTCCTAATGCCCAATCCATCCCTTTTCTGGTTGCCTCGTAGAGTACTGAGACATTGCCTAACAGAAGCTGTATGGATTTTTGTGACCCTCATGTTCAGTGGCGTTTCATTAATCAGGAGGGTTATTTAAAACTAACCCCTTTATTTAAGAGCTCTTAAATCACCTGTAAGTGGGTGACGTGCTTACATTATGAGAGACCCATAGAAATTAAGATACAGGGAGCAACAGAATACTGTGCCCTAGGTCCTACCCTTGTGAATACATCCCTTGAATGGAGTCAATGTCAGAAGCACCTGCATTTGACTGTCTCACCCCTTTCTTTGCCCACACTTTTAGATTAAAATGTGAATTGGTTAACTGTATATATGCTATCACTTCACTGTAATCCTATCACCTTTCTTGAAGTGTCAGTGGGTAATTATGGAAGAACGATCCATTTAGGGAGGGTAGCTGTTGGGGCAGTTAACAGGAATATTTAGGTCCCGGGTAACATTTATTATAGCGTGGCCAAGGAGACTTTTAGGAACAAAATGAGCTTTTAGAAAAGTGTTAATGATGGAAACGGAGGCACACAGAGGCTACATGGTACACAATATATCCCCCTAAGTCTCTACAACAGTCCTGCAGGAGTAGAGAGAGTCCTTCTATCCCTTCATGATTTTTCTGTGTTGGGATTGAACTTAAATTTATGTCCATTTGTAGGTTAAACCCTGAGCTTCTACGAGATGAACTAATTTAGTCTGGGTGTTGTGGCTGGTGGATGAGCCAGGTTTACAAGCCAGGTCAGGTTGAGTCTTAATACCACGTGTTCCCTCTCCAGCGCCCCATCCTGGGCTTTTCTTCATTTCCTGAGTTGAGTGAAAGTTGACTCCCTTACTCAAAGGATGTATGAGCCGGTGAGGATGTAAGCCCTGGCACAGATACTCTCTGCTCAACTCATTTGACTAGAGCTTGTTGTTGGTAATAAGCGGGCGTTTGCTGCTATACATTCAGGGGCCACGTAGATTGCGTGGTAGTTTACCGATTCCACACATGCTTAGGATATTCCTAATGTGTGACTGACATTCGCAGAGCCACCGGACACACGCTTCCAGGATGAGGTGGATTTTGAGCTGGGCTGGAAGGGACCTGAGGGATAGAATGCCAGGATGGTTATTTCGGTATCCAGTATGGGAGCTTTTCTCAGCCAGCCCCAGTCTTGTGATCGGAAACTCTCTGCCCAGACAGGGCCTCATCTTACAATTGGGTTGTAAAACCAAGGGCCTGTAGAACTCTGTGGATTATGTATGTGGTAGCTTCTGGGGCTATGTTCTGGCCCTTGTCCAGAGTAGGTAATTCCATCCTGCTGAGCTCCGGTTGACCAAATTGCAAGAGCCTGGACACAGCGTTCTTCCCTTTGCAGTAAATGAATAAAAACCTGAGAGCATTTAGAGCGCTGCCTGTATTGACTAAGTGGATGGATCAGTTAATGCTAGCTAATGTTGCATGCCCTAACCAAGGACTAGGGAGTTTTAGCTTTAGAGGTAACTTGAAGGGGTTGTCCGCCCGACTTTGCTGCCTGTCTTTACGGCACTTCCCTCCTTGTGGAACAGTTCAACTAGCTGGAAAATTTTCCGTATGTTGAGCCAGAATCTTCTTTGGAACTTCTACAGAATGGGTCTACACCCTTCCCATGTGGCAACTCTTAGAGGTTGTTCAATGTCTACGGACACTGAGCTTGACGGTTATGATTCAGAAAGATCTTACCAGCTTTGAGCCATGCCCTAAGGGTAAAAATAATGGAATTTAATAGGAATAAATATAAACTCCCGTTTTTAGCTCCGAAGCCAGTTGCACAAGAGAGGAAATTCAGGAGCAGCACTTGGGAGCTTGGAGGTTTTATGAATCATAGGTTTATGAATCTGAGTGTCATTTATGAAGGGTTGTGGACAAACTGGGATGCATTTATGAGGGCTGGGCAGAGGGACAATGTGAATTATGCCTAGTCTGGAACGTAATCAGGAGGCTGGGGGCTGTTCCAGCCATACCTCAATGGGTGTTTGTTGGTGGGGGGGGGGAGGGTTGCTCCATTTCTGTCCCTTGAGGGATAGACCCTCAGGGGATGAATAGGTAGAAGTTAACTGGGTTTTAGCCTCCCAGATGGAAGAATCTCAGCACGCCAGTACAAAGGAAGTGGTATTGGGGTTCCTTGCCATTGGGGATGTTCAAGTGCAGACCGCGTGACCAGCTGATGGAAGAGTTAGAGAAGATGTCAAGCATAGGATCAGGGGGTGCTGCTGTATTTTGGCCTGGAGACTCTGTGGCTCTCACTCACACGGTGGTGTTCTCCTTAGGCAAGTCACGCTCCCTGGTCCCTCAGCAGGCCCTCACTGTCCTGGATTCTATCCCTCCACCATCGTGGTTGCATGCTGGGCACATCACCTGTTCATCCTACGGTGAGGCTCCCTGCAGTGAATTCATACTGCTGGGAGCTGCCCAGAGCCCGGAGGGACTGGCCTGTGTTTTTTTGTGCCGTTCGTTTTGTTTTGTTCTATTTTGGGGTCAGGTAGAGAAGGAGAAGGCGGGCTGGCCGCTACCTCAAAATGTTTGCTCATATTCTCGTACTTCTTCCGAGAAAGTGCTTTGGAGGTGGAAGCGACTGTTGGGTAGAGTCGTACAGGTCAGCCTGAGTTTTGTAAGACTCCTAAATCCCAACCAAAAAAAATATAATAATTTGAGAATTCGAAAAGCCCACACTGGAGGCATCATGGAGTTCATCTGCAGGTCAATCACAAGACCTTTTCTTGTGGCAGAGTTTATGCCTCAACGTTTGGCAGGTTTTAAAGTCCTGTGTTAACGCACACGTGTTGGTAAGACGTGGTAAATATTTTGCTGACAAGCTCCTTGAGTGATGGGTCAATGGCAGCATTTAAAGGCAGACAACCTGAGGGTTTCTTTTATCCAGGTGCTGCTAGATCCAAAAAGCTGTCAGGCTAAGAAGCCAAATGCACCCACCAGTTACACCATTAATTGTGTCATGTTCACATGCCCCTGAGTTTCTGCACCTGGGATCTGTTGATCTATGCAGCTGGGGGAGGGCAGGTGAGAGGGGGTGCAGTTGGGAGCGAGAAGGAAAGAAGACAGGTTGCTTGCTCTCAGGGGACTGCCCCGGAACTCCGAACAGGTCCCCTGCGCCTGGTGGGGCCACCGGCATCTGCTGCCCTTCTGGCCGCCTCTGTTGTAATATCGTGTGGACTTGAGTGTGGAGGTGGATGGGATGGTGGTCACACCGAGCTGTCCCTGCTCCGGTCCTGTGCCTCCCTTCTTCGATCCATCCCCAGGCGCATTTCTTCTTCCCTTTTGGGGAAGCCTTTGAATTAATGATCTGATGCCTCTTTGACAAAGGAATATCGATATGTTAGTGTGCAGACGGCAGGGGGTACTGGATTAGATCATTTTCACATTGGTGTTTGTGCCAGTTTGACATTTGTTTGGAAAGCTTATCCCATTATGCCCATAGGTTACATGCATAATTTAAGGGGAATAAATCTTTGAGAAAAATTTCTGGTGCTTCTGTAATCTTCAGTGCTACAGAAGAATAAATGAAAAGACTCCCTACGGATCTCATGTGATCAGAAATTCCAAGCAGGCTACCAGATGAAGTGCCCCGTGTAGGTGTAAAAACATTTCTGCAAATGCGCAGGCCACTTGTCGAGGTCGCAGGGGAGGCGAGGGCAGGGGCGTCTTGGTCCCTGCTGCAGAGTTACAGTCTAGAAGCTGAGAGTGGCCAAGTGAGCTGACCGTATAGGGCAAAAGCCCCGCAGAGAAATGCTGTACAGAAGCAGATACAGGGCAGTTGGCATTGGTTTTAGTGGAATGAGTATTTAGGATGACAGTAATCTCCTCCTTCCTCCCTCCTGCCACCGTCTTGCATTCTGGCGATCTCAGTGACACACTGACTGGGCTGATTTGACATTTTTGAGTTCTCATGCCACTTGCCACAGTGAGGCAGACATCTTTTGTCTTACTTTATTTCCTTTTGAACCACTTGTTTTGCCGTGGACATTGGATTATCCTTGAGTAAAGTGCTCCTGGTAGATTGGAGGCATTCAGTCAGAGGTTTTTGCAGGATTCACTGTGAACTTGTAACTCCGAGTGAGTACTGTTCTCACATCTGTGAAGACTATCCAGTTTCTGCCTGCCATCGCGTTTGCGTATGAGTGTTTAACATGATCCATAAAGAACAAAAGCCGCCTGGACCCCTGGATTCCGTATTCTCCGCTAGGACTTATTTTTCGAGCAAAGCCAGTGACTGAAGAACAGGTAATAGAACTAGTGAGAGCAGTATGTTGGTCATTACCTCGTCCTTATGCTATCTTTTCATTTCTCTCTTAGGTTTATTTTCTTGAAAAGGCTCCAGGCTCCGGCTTGGAAAATCCAACCGCCAAAATTGAGCCCAGCAGCTGGAGCGGCAGTGAGAGCCCTGCCGAAAACATGGAAAGGATGAGCGACTCTGCAGATAAGCCGATTGACAATGATGCGGAAGGGGTCTGGAGCCCTGACATTGAGCAGAGCTTTCAGGAAGCCTTGGCTATCTATCCGCCATGTGGGAGGAGGAAAATCATCTTATCAGACGAAGGCAAGATGTATGGTAAGTGGTCTGGAATGCTACGATGTGCTTTTGTAATAAGGGACGATTGTCGCTAGCCTCGTCCTGAGATCCATTCACTGGCTTGGGTTCGATGATCTTTGTGGATTTTAGTTGGCCATCAAGGGACTAAATCTCAACTAACCAGAAGAGTCCATAAAGGGCCGTCGGGAAATCATTCTCTGGGGTTTTCTTGTCCTTCTACATGCTCAGCAGCATTATAACAAAAGCTCTCAAGGTCCAGGTTGGAGCACAGTCGCAGTGACATGCACAGACCCCCATGTGTCGGGGCTAGTTCTTAGGAGCACGTGGCCAGTCTCACGGAAGCCTGCCGCGTATTAGCTCCCGGTAATTGACTGGTGTCACGTGGAAACGGGACTTGGTGCTACCAGATCTCTTGATTCCCGCCCCCCACACTCCCTCCCCCCAGGAAGAGCTAGCAATATAGATGTTGATACATGAAATCTACTCATTTTTAAAAGCTGGCATTTTTGTTTTTTAAGCACAACCCTGCATAGGCCAGTCAGACATGTATGTGGCTTGCTCAGACCTTCAGACCACAATCTTAACTGCTGTGTTGCCAGTTTGCAGTTGAATGGCCAGATGAGGTGTTAGCCCCCAGGCTTTCACCAGCCTCCCCTTCCGCAAGGGGACGCTTAGCAGTGCGTTTTAAAGGAAACTTCAGGAGTGCCCGCGAAGGGAAGACTGGTTAACCAAATGGCTTGGGGTGCCAAGGGCCGCAGCAAGCACCCATCCACTAGTCTGGGGCTTGTGTGCTGGGGTTGAATGTTCCCTGGTCCTTCCCTGAGTGCTTCCAGCTGCAGACCTGAGCTTGCTCACCTTTTGGGAAGCAGATGGCAGGTGGTTGCCTGCACATTCTGCCTGTCTAATTGGGCACGTTGAGTTGACAGAGCTTGTGCTAAAGAGTCTAAAGAGACGCAATCAAATCGCCGAACCTCCAAGAGAACCGGCCCAGCAGCCTACCTGAGGTTATTAACTTATCATGGAAGTGATTTATTTCTAAATAATTTGAAAGCTCTTCCATAATAGGGTGTTGTACCTTTAATCCTGCGCCTCGTCTATCTGGGGCCGTAGGAGGCTGCTGCTCAAACTAGCACACGCGGCTAAGGAGAAGGCAGATGGTGGTGCAGCTGCTACCAGCTGTGTTCCCTGCCCTCCCCTTCTCCAACTTGGATGATGTAATGGAAACAAGGGAAATTTTGCTTTCTGCAGCCTTGGAGTCTCCAGCCTGTCAGTGTCACACACACAGGGGAGAGAGCCCAAGCCTTCATTTGTTTTATGCTCTCCTGTGATCCTTTGTAGCCAGAGAAGCTTCTTTGTGTCCATTGGTGAAATGGACTCAGGGTGAAACATATCAGCTGCTGTGGGTAGAAAGTTTCAGGGCTGTCTGTTTTCTGTGTGTGTGTGTGTGTGTGTGTGTGTGTGTGTGTGTGTGTGTGTGTCTTTCCTGGGCTACCCTTCCTCAGCCTGGGGATATGCTTGCAGGGTCTTGTCTTCATACCTAAAAATGCACCCCCGCCCCCCATTTTAAAGGCAGAGGAAAGTACTTTAATCCTTCCGCCTCCTTTGAAGCTGATTTTATTACTAGTTGTGAAGGCGGCTTCAGGCTGCTCTCCGTTGTACAACTCCAGTTTGTTAGTCCAGAAATTGTTGTTCTCTAAAATACCGGCCGAGTATCGCACATCCTGGTCGGTAGGAACTACTACCCTTCTCTTCTCACAGAGGATACTGGAAAGGTGCTTGTGCTTTAGGAATGAGGTTTGCGGCCGAGAACTTAATTCAGAGCAAAAGTTAATTTTGTCTACTCCCGATTGTGTTTTCTTCTCTGTTGGTTTTACTTTTTAGGTAGCAGCATTGGTAGATTTAACCAGTCTGCCTATAACACCATCACAGAAACAATTTTTTTGTGGAAATCCGTGTGTTAAGTGCTCTTGTTGGTGGTCATGGGGTGTCCGAGGCACTGGGCTGAATATGGAAAAATAACCAAGAAGTTTTGGATTGGAGTCCTTTACCACCCGCGGACAGATTTGCCTTCTGCCTGAATCTCCGTTTTCTCCCCCATGGAAAGGAAAAAGAGTCAATTAAAGTGATTGATGTCTATGGGTCCCCGAGACTTGTACGTTTGGTGATGCCGGGACTTTGTACCTCAGTAAGAGTGATCAGTATGAGAGCACTTGTTCTTGATGTATGGATTCTTTCTTTCCTTAAACCAACATTCCACCGACTTACTGTGTTAGTAGCGACCAAGCTGATTTAAAATGGGGAGGTCTTTCGAGCAAGCAGCATTAGGAATTACAACTGCTGCGGCGTCACGTGTCCGGATGGGGGGGTGGTGCAGGAAATGCATTTGCTGCGGTGGTCTTGAACCCATGCCCTCAACCCCCTCTCGGTGGCCAGCATGGAGGGGTGGTGCTCTGACTGGTAATTTGAAAGGGACACATGGAGTTAGCAGGGACTCGAGAGGTGCAGATGACATCCCTCAGGAGGGCTGCTGCAGATTCCCCTGTGACTTTGAGGGTAAGAGAAGTTAGACGTGGGAACCTCCACAGTGAGGCCTCCGCCACTCGGGGATTGTGGATTGTGTCAGTGAGCAGTGTGGGGCCAGAGGTACTGTTCCCTGGCTTCTGGCTTGTTCCCCATCTTACCATACATGAACCAGGCACAAACCAGACCCAGAGTCGAAGTGTCCTAAGGTCCTAAGAGCGTTCTTTTTCTTTTGAGCATTTTGAAAATGAAAACATTGAAAGCATTTTAGATTCCGTGGAATAAAATCAAAATAATCTAATGCTTTTTAGTGAAATACCAAGTGTTTTTGACTTGAGGGGGTTTTTCCAATATTTCTGAGCATTTGTAGAGTGCATTGTGATGTCACTAATACTGAGCCATTTGAGAAGGAAGGTCAAGTGCAGCGCTGATTTATTTTGGTAATGACATTTCCTCCGTGGTCGGCAATAGGGCAAATGCAGTCTTATAGAGGGGAAAAATGGAAAGCTTTCTTTATGAGGAGGTTTGGGCCATTAGAAGAGATGGCTTGATTCTCCCTCTGCTGCCTGGGTCTGTGGGGAAGCTGAGACTTGATGTGATTGGCCTCCACGTGGACAGACTACTTTTCTGCCTTGGGCCCCTCTGTGTGGGCACCTGTCCTTAGGGATAGTTAGGAGATTGAGGCCTCTCTGCAAGCTCACACTCTCTCTCTCTCTGTGTTTCCTATTTTTATGTAGCTGAGTGTCTCTTTTTCTGGTAGATAGTTGGAGAGGAGATAGCAAGAGGACACAATGGGATAGAAGGTTTTGATCAGCAAACTGGTCTGAGATTAGATTTCACGGGAACAGGCCATTAGTTTTTAAAACAAAGCCGTGAACCACAGGGATACCCAGATGTGTTTGTTTTGCAGCTGAAAACCCTAGTCTAGCACTGTGGTCCCGTTATCTCCTATAATCAAACCAGGGTAGGGACAGCAGCTAACATTCCTCCACTGATTGCTTTAGAGACCGAAGAGTGCAGCACTTAAAATTTTGGACTTTGGAATTGATAGGAGGCTTAGCCCTGCCTCTTCTAGATATCAGACTTTGGGCAAGTTGCTTTTCCTCCTGGTGCCTTCGTTTCCACAACCGCAAAAGGGATTTAAATGGATCCTACTTTGTGGGACTGTTACAAGACTTAAACAAACTAATTGTGATCTGGGATTCCCCCTGCCACATTTGGACGGTGTCCGGCATCCGGTGAGAGCTATGGAAGTGTTTGTGAACGGAAAACGAAAAGTGCTGTCTGCCATGAGCTGGGCTAAAGGCTTTCCATACGCTTTCCATCTACTGCTCCCAATGACATTTTGAGGTGGATATTCTGATCCCCACTGTGTCGACGAGAAAGCACATGACTAGTGTAAATGGTATAGCCGGAAGGTTTCAAATCCAGGTCTGTCTGACCCCCAGACCTGGGCTCTTTTCACGTGCTTTCATTCCTTGCTTGGTGGAGGTCATTATGTGTTAATTCAACAGATCAGTATTGAGCGCCGCCTGTATTCCATCCGGGTGCTGGGGGTTGTCAGGGATACAGCAGTGAACCAGACAGACACGGTCCCTGCCCTCACGGAGCCGTCACAAGTTCATGTGCAGGAAACACTGACCTGAGGTCAGGGCTGTGTGCCAGAGCTTTCTGGGAAGTCTGAGGACCCTTTGAAGATGGTCACCTTCCACTTAGCCTTTTGAAGCCTGTTCTTGGCCACCAACGTCCAGGGCACCTGGCCCAATGCTGGCAGGAGGAAAGCTTCTCAAATAACGCAGCAGGGAGGATCCTAGATCACAAGGCTGGCCATGATGGTGGCCAGGAAGCTGTCTGGAAGATTCTGGTGCCCTGGGATCCTACAGGCGGCCTGGACAGAGCAATTGCTAGGCAATGGCTCTCTCCTTTTATGAGCAAATGTCTTGGGGGTCCTCACCTAGGGACAGCTCCATGGATGGCCCCTTTCTTGCCGGGATGCCAAACCTACTGGTTAGTCCTGGAGAGAAGAACTGTGAGGATGACAGAAGTTTGAGGGGGTGAGAAGGAAGACCCCTGTGGGCCAGTCCTCTCCAGTTGTTCAAGCTGAACCCTGCCAGCTGGGGGAGCACTGGACATGGGAGGGGCCCCTGCCTACTTCACAAAGGCACTGACAGAAAAGGGAGGGGGGCACTTGTAGTGAGGTGACAGCAGGGGATGTCAGAATGGGTGAGCATTAGTCGGTTAGGCAGAGACTAAAATCTGTGGTCCTCCTGGTTTTGAGAGCTGGTTGGGAAAATGCGGGAACATCCCCTTTCAAGGCCAGGAAAGTGGCCTGTGCCTGTAGGCCCCAGAGGCCTTGATGTGGAAATGGCTATAAAATCCAAGCCCTGTGGGATCTCCAGGCCACTTGGAAAAGTGACGCTCGGGGCCTGAGGTGAACTTGTTTTTCTGCACCTGGACATCATGTGGCATCTTTGATTTCCTCTTTCTGTCTGACCTGTGATTCAGGGTATTATTTCAAGTGAGTTGGCTACAAATGGGAAGCACAAAGAACTGTGCCCTGAGAACAGACTAGAAGCCCCGTAAGGCAAGGACCCCACCCTGACTGCCTTGTCAGACATAGAAGCTATCAGTGATGTTTGTCCAATACATGCATACCTGAATTGTCATTGAAAACAGAGAAAGGTTGGTGAGTAATCCTGAGCCCAGAGGGCCTCTGCTGGTAGAGGCACTGGCTAGAAAGAAAGGGAGAAGAGAACGCAGCGGGGGAAAAAAAGAGAGAGAAAGGTTTGTATATTTAACGGTCTTCCTAGATGAGGAAGAAGAAATCCTGGTTTTTGCTAGGTGCTGGCGGATGCTAATGCAAGAGGGAGGAAGGATTTCTGCCCAGGTGGGCCCAGTGGTAGAATGAGGGTTAATTCTGGACTCCTCAGAACACGTGAGTAGTAGAGGATTTTGAAAGACTTTGGTTCCTGTGAGAAAAGCAAAGCCAGCGTCATCAGCAGCGTTTTGGCTGGGAAGTTTTTTTGTTTTAAAAAAAAAAATTTTTTTTTAATGTTTATTTATTATCGAGAGAGAGACACACAGCATGAGCATGGGAGGGGCAAAGAGAGAGGGAGACGCGGAATCCGAAGCAGGCTCTAGGCTCCGAGCTGTCAGCACAGAGCCCAACGCGGGGCTCGGGTTCACGAATCCTGAGATCGTGACCTGAGCTGAAGTCAGACATTTAACTGATGGAGCCACCCAGGCATCCCTAGACACTTTCTTTTTGTTTGAGAACGTGTTGTCTTGTTTATTCCTCGTGACAACCCAGCGATACAGGTACTTGACAGCTGAGGAAGTTGAGGCCCAAGGTCAAATCGATTGCTCAAGGTCACATAGTAGATAAGTGGTGGAGCTGACATCTGAAAGCAAGCCACTTTATACAATTAACTACAGTTGATCCTTGAGCAACAAGGGCTTGAACTGTGCAGACCTGCTCTATACAGGCTTTTTAAGATAAATGTGGTGCGGTATTGTAGGTGTATGTTCTCTCCCTTATGATTTTACAAATAAGTTTGTGTCTAAAAAATATTTCCTTATTTTGAGAGGGTGGGAGGGGCAGAGTGGGAGAGAGAGAATCCCAAGCAGGCTCCACACTTGATGTGGAGCCTGACACGGGGCTCGATCCCACTACCATGAGATCAGGACCTGAGCCAATGTCAAAAGTTGGACACTTAACCAACTGAGCCACCCAGGTGCCCCCAAAATAACTTTCTTTACTCTAGATTACTTTATTACAAGACTGCAGCATATACTATGCTTCACACAACATATGAAATATGTGTTCATCGACCATTTCTATCATTGGTAAGGCTTCTGGTCAACAGTAGGCTCTTTAATAGTTAAGTTTTGGGGGAGCCAAAAGTTAAACTTTTGGCTCTGTAGGATTTTTGACTCTTTAGGGGGTCGGCGCCCCTAACCCCGGTGTTGTTCAAGGGTCAGCTGTACATATTGATCTGGAGGGAAGTGTATGCCCTACTAGAGATATACACAGCTTAGTGGTAGGGCAGTGGGAAGTGGTTGTGACTGGGGAATGCACATGCCTCTATTAGAAAATGCAGAAGAATGAAGGAGGCAGAGGCAGAGAGGCAGACTTACCTGAGCTAACTTTGAATGGGAGAAGGCCACGTAGTGTGTGTTTTTCACTTACTTTGGATTATGGACCCCTTTGAAAACCATAGAAAGTTGTGGTTCTTCTCCCCAGGGAGATGCATAGTTGGGTGAAGTTACAGGATCACTGCACAAAACTTCAGGTGATGTCGCGCCTAGGCTCAGACTTGCTGCTGTGGCAAGAGACGGAGAAGGGAAAGGCGAACAGATCTAAGCAGACCGGGTGAGAAGGGCACAGGGTCCTGCGAGGGCATCCCTCTGGTGCTCTTAGAAATGAGGGTGTATGTGGGAGGGTGGTGGCAGGCGGGCCTGGGCTGCCTCTGCATCATGGAGGACCGTGAAGGCCACAGCGTGGTGTCTGGTGGTCATTCTGAGGACAAAGGGAAGCCATTACATTTTTCCCGGAGAGATGACGTGACTCAGCCGGTGTTTTACGAAGCCAGCTCTGCAGGCGAGTAGGCAAGCTAGATGACTATCGCAGGAGCCCAGTGGGAGAGGAAGAGGCCTGAAGCAGGTACCAGCAGTGTGGGCAGAGAAGTTCCAGATGTGGAACCAACAGGACCGGCCAACCCAGTGGGATTTGTGAAAGAGAAGGCGGGGTTGAGTGATGGCAGGGTTCCGCTTCCAGGGGCCCGGAGGATGAAGTGGGGAGTGGAGACTGGAGAAGCAGGTTTGTAGACAGGAGAGGAAGGAGGAGGTGAGTTCTGTCAAGAGCTCGAGGCCCCGGGCAGCCACCAAGGCTGGCTGGGGGCTCGCCATCAGAGAAGTGGTCCCTGAAGCCGTGGGAGCGGTGAGGACGGGCCTGCGAGGCTTAGGCACTCCCAGTGGGTCACAGTGAAGCTGGCACAATTTTTAAATGAGGTACCTGTTGCAGTGGGACAATAAAGAGAAGTGTCTTTTTGAGAAAAAGAGAGACACATCGGTAGTTCCCCAGCCTGACCATCATCAGCAGAAGCACTTGAGAAGCTTTTTAAGCCTTTAAGAAAAAGAAAAGGAAAAAAGCTAACTCAAACCAATCAAATGAGAACCTCTAGGAAAATGGTCTGGGAATCTATATTTTTTAAAGCTCCCTGGGAAATTTGGGTGATCAGCCAGGTTGAGAGCCATAGGGCTAGGAGGCTACAGCCTGGGTCCAGGAGGACAGGAGCACATTTTTTAGAGTGGGGGGGGGGGGGGGGGGAAGAAATGAGCAGAGAATGAGACTGACATTTGAAACAGTCCTTACAAGGTTTGGGTACAGGAAATAAACTACGTTAGTCAGATTATGTTTCCTCTGTACCGAGACAGAACACGACCATGGCCTAGTCTTTGGAGAGATCTTGCCTCACACAGGAGCAGCCATGAGATGGTATCTTGAAGGACGTGAGTAGTTAAAGGAAGACTTTCCTTAGGACAGGGGAGGGTGGTTAGCAGGGAACAGAAATTGATGAGGTGAGGATATATTTGGTGACACAGAACCCAGAAGTGACTTTAAGAGGGGGTAGGGCTTCTTTTACTCTGAGGCACAATGCCAGGACCAGATGGGCGGAGGGTCTGGGGAGGGCCTAATGATCGGGTCTACCGATGAGGGGAGTAAGGTCATGTGGGCCGAGGCGGGTTGTGGGCTTTGGAAAAGTAGATCAGGCTTAGTAGAGATGCTGTGGGGGAGCTGGGGTGAGCGAAGGTATTGCCCAGCACTGGCAGGAGGCCCTGAGAGAACCTGGAGAGCCTTCTTTTTCTTTTTAAAGTTCATGTATTTATTTTGAGAGAGAGAAAGAGAGAGAAAGCGCAAGTCAGGGAGGAGCAGAGAGAGAGGGAGAGAGCATCCCAGGCAGGCTCTGTACTGACACGGGGCTCAAATCCACAAACCGTGAGATCATGACCTCAGCCGAAGTCGGATGCTTAACCAGCTGAGCCACCCAGGCATCCTGTTTATTTCCTTTTTTTAATTGAAATCTGTATTGAGATAAGTAGATTCACGTGCCATTGTAGGAAATACACAGTGATCCCCTGTACGTGTTGTCCATTTCCCCCAAATGGTTACATTTAGCAAATACTGTTACATCCTGTCCCAACCAGAATATTCATGTTGATAGATAACCCACCAGTGATCTTACTCAGATTTCCCCATTCTTGCTTGTACTTGTGTGTGTGTGTGTGTGTGTGTGTGTGTGTGCGTGCGTGAAGTTCTGTACACTGTTATCACCAGTGTCGATTGGTGTATCCACCACCATAGTGAGGGTGCAGAACAGTCCCAGTGCCGCTAGGATCCCTGGACTTGCCCTTTTATGACCACACCCAGCTCTGTCCCGCCTCCCCCGGCTTTAAGTCCTGACAACCTTTAATCGATCTGTTTCTAAAATGTTGCCATTTCGAACCTGTTATATAATGGGATCATACTGTATGGAACCTTTTGCGGTCGTTTTTTCCATTCCACATCATTCCCTGGAGATTCATCCCTGTTGTTGGCGTGTTATCAATGGCTTGTTCCTTCTTATTGTTGAGTGTTTTCCGTGGGATGTCTGTTTAAGGGCATCTGGACTGATTCTAGTTTCTGGTTATTACAGATAAAGCTCCTATGGCCGTTGATATACACAGGTTTTTGTGTGAACGTGAGTTTTCATTTCTGCGGGATAAAATGGCCAGCAGTGGTAGTTGGGACTTTCTGGGGTTTTTTTGTTTTGTTTTTGTTGTTGTTGTTGTTTTTAACCGGTCCCCTGTTTTCCAGAGCAGCTTCATGTTTTCCCCTGCGATCTAGGTTGTCTGCATCCTCACCAGCATTTGATGTTGTCCCTTGTTTATTTTAGCCATTCTGAGAGGTGTGTGGTCGTATCTCATGTGGGTTGTAATTTGCATTTCCCTAGTGACTAATGATGTGGAGCATCTTTTCATGTGCTTATTAGCCATCTGTATATTCTCTTCAGTGAAATGTCTGCTCATGTCCTTTGTCCATTTTCTAATTGGATTCTTTATGTTTTTACTGTTGAGTTTAGGGAGTTTATTCTAGATACGACTCCTTTGTTGCATATGTGGTTTGCAAATATTGGCTACTTGTCTGTTGCTTTTCTTTTCATTTTCTTCACATGGGATCCCACATTAAAAGTTTTTAATTTTGATGCGATCCAATTTATTAATTTTCCCTTTTGTGGATTATACTTCTGATGGCCAGTCTGAGGACTCATTGCCTAGCCCTAGATCCTGAAGATTTTCTCCGATGTTTTGTTCAAAAAGGTGTATAGTTTTATATTTTATATTTAAGCTTATAATCAATTTTGAGTTAATTCATGTATAGGTGGAGAGCAGTACTTTTTGGGAAGCCCATTGGCGTGATTTTGTGATACATGTATTTTTTTTTCACCAGAGGATTATTGGTTCATCCATATTTTGACAGTTGTCAAAGTTGGGACCTGAGACACCAAGGTGCTGGTGATCACATGGTTTTACCAGCCTAGGTTGGGAAAGGGACAAGGGGAAGCTGGAGGGGCTACATCATGACATGTACTGCCCAGAGCCTCTGCTAGTTAGGAGAAGAGGCAGGGTAGGAGGCTGTGGTCACGCATGGGAGAGGCAGCATCTGAGATTAGAGGTGGAGAGATTTCGAGCTATGAGTTTCGAGGTGTGGCCATGAATGTGGTCAACTGATACGAGCATGGGTGATGACCATTGGTGAAGAGGAAGTAAAACATGGGGAACCTCATCAGCACTGGGTTCATTAATCACTTGAATGTTGAAGTGCGTAGTAGTGAAGTGTGAATTTGTAAATAAATGTGCCAGAGTAACCAGATATTGGGAGAAATTCTTTGAGGACATGACCCCATGGATGTGAATGGAATGAGTTAGGTATAAGTGAATACATGGTATGGACATAGTAAAAAGCAGGTGGCAGAGTGGTGGGGTAGAAGGAACATTTAGGGTCACAAGAAGATGCTAACAGTTCCTACCTCCTTCCTCCCAACTTCTCTGGCCGTTCCCATACTATTCCTATTTGTGATGTGTCTTTGGACAGCTGTATTAGCTTTCTGTACTTTGTCACTATCATCTGTAGAATGGGATGAGGAAATCCACATATCTCTCCCTGCCACTCAACAATGCTGAGAGAAATCCAACTGCAGATGAGAAAGTGCTTTGAACTGAATCCTAAAAAGAGTACTTTTGTGAGGTTAAGCCCCCTTAGTGCCTGTTGGAAAGGTAGGTAGGAATGTTTTGGAGTTGTCACACAGGATTAAGCTTCCCTGTCCTAGGTAGAGGGGTGTTTCGTTAAGGGAGGGTTGAACTCCCCCCTCCCCCTTCAGGGTTTCTGCCAAAGAAGGGGTCGGAGAGGGGAGATTGGGGCAAACTTGTCCAGGTCAGAGTCACATACCGTGCGGGGGACCACTGGGAGCCTGTTGCACCGCAGAGGCTGGGCAGCCCCAGACAAGTGGCCCTGTAGAGCCTCCAGGGGGAGGGGGCTTGGACGCACTTGGGTGTTGTAGGCACAACCGTGGATTACAAGTCTTTTTGTTCTTCCCCCACTGACTTCTAGAGCTTTAGCTCTACGCTCCCGTGGCTGTGGCCTTGCCTGTCACTTGGGAGCTTGTCTCTAAGCTCTTGCTATCATTACTTATTTGTATCCTTCTCCACTGATAGGATGTACAGTGGTCATTTCAATAATTATTATTGTGGTTTTGTTCTGCTGATCTCTTTAGTAAAGGTGCCGTCTTAGAGAATGTTCAACTCTGTAAATTTAAATACATAAATGTATCACGTGGTCAGGATCATAGAAATAATCTGCAGGAATTTACAACATTGGAATAGTGGTTGCCACAGGGGTTGGATTATAGGAGACTTACTCCTTTTCTCCTATATATTGCAGTATTAATGGAGTTTCTTTAATAGCGAACATATGTTGCTTTTGGAATTGGAGGAAAAAATAATTATATCAAGTTTATTTTGTCCCTCTGGTTCTGAGTAAGGAATACTCATTAAAGGAAAATGTGGAAAGTACCAAGAATTAGAAGCAAACCATATTGCCTAGGTCCACTTTGGTGTGACGTTCACTAGGGATTCTGTTGGAGGTGTGGGGGGTGGGGTGGGCTTTGCAGGGTCTTGGTGAGTGGAAGGGAAGCTGGTGCCACTGAACTCTTCAGGGCAACAGTCTTGAGGGACAGGTGGTCAGAGAGTGGTGGTGCTGGGGCAGGAAGCAGGACAGAGTGTTCTTATTATAGATTTCAGGACATCGGTCCGGGAGTTCAACAGGTGCCCTGGCCAGTTGGATCTGTCAGTCAGCTGTCCAGACCAACAGTGGAATTATTCTGACATTCGTCTATTATGGTAAAATGGCTATGGGAGAGGTAGAGAAAAGCGTTCGAATCCATTCTTCTAATGTCTGCACACTCACAGCAAAGGGACACAACAATATTAATGGGAGTTAACACACCATATCCCCTGCCGCACCAGTGCTTATCATTTAACTCAAACTTGACAGGAGTAGTGGACACGTTTTATTTTGGAGGGCTGGGAGGGGGCCTCTCTTTAAAAAAAGTGTTTTTTTTTTTTTTTTTAAAGGGTGCCTCGGTGGCTCGTTCGGTTAAGCGTCTGACTCTTGATTTCGGCTCGGGTCATGATTTCATAGTTTGTGAGATCAAGCCCCACATCGGGCTCTACACTGACACCGCGGAGCCTGCTTAATTCTCTCTTTCCCTCTCTCTCTGCCCCTCTCCTGTTCATGTTCTCTCTCTCTCTCTCTCTCTCTCTCTCTCTCTCTCTCTCAAAAAGTAAATAAAACTGCTAAAAAAATTTCTTTTAATGGTTTTTTTTTTTTTTTTTTTGATGATCGTGTTATTTTTTGTAACAGATTCCTAGCAAATAGTCTTGTGTTTGCAGTGCCTTTCGGCAGAGCTAGGTGACTTAGAGTATGAAAATGCTCTGGAGACTATGGTGTAGTATACCTTCTCATTTGATATAATCATTTGAATTAATAACAGGTAGGTTTCATTTGCTTGATATTTACTTTTTGTGCATAACCTGCAGATTATTCTGTCTGCCCACCTTCCCTTCTCTCAAATGCTTCAAATCCAGGTAAATAATAAAATCAAATTCACTCTTCAAAGCCTGTAAGGATATTATTTCTTTCAAGCCTCTTTCTGTATCATTGTAGTCCCCTCTTTCTTAGCTTTTCAGAGCACAGTCTGAAAGGTGTGACGTTGAAACGTGCTGCCCACGACATTCAATTTATTTAAAAAAACATTTTTTTTAATAGCATTACAGCCTTTTCATCACAGGCAATGAAATTGGTCATTAGCTGAAAATTTCCATAGACATTGTTCCTTTTGCAAAGGCCAGAGGAACTTTTAGGCTACCTTATAAGAGAATGCTATGGAGGAAATGCTTTGAGCATCTGGGGTAATATTTAACATATGTTAATAAGCTGAGGGTTTTTTCTTTCTCTCCCCCCCCAGCCATTTAGAAAAGGTCCCAATTACTCTGTGTCTGCCCTCTTCCCTGGATCTGCCTTGGCTCTGTGACTAGCTTGCCATTGTGTTGAGACAGGCTTTGGCAACTGTCTCTCAGATGAATGGTTCTATTACAAACACAGTAGCTTCCGTGACAGCTTAGAAGAGATTGTTGTTTATGGCTGCTTTTATTGAGAGAGGTTCGGCGCACGTTAATGTCCCGATAAAGACATTTGTACCTATAAAGTAGCCACAGCTTTAACCCTATTTGATGGTGAGTAAGGTATTGGGGCTGATGACATGGCCAGATGTGAGGTATCGGATTGCATGTTTATTCAACTGTTTCTGCAGTGTCTGTACTTCGATGTGCCTTTGTATTTGCTGTATCACAGCAACACACAGAATGCAGTGGCGATACGATCCTGCTTATGGAAGATGCTATTTGGGTTACTTGGATCGTAAGCCACGTGTATTAGGAAGCATTCTCTCAGTGCTTGTGTGTCCTGAGACAGCAACCGCAAACAGTTGTTAGGTGAAAGGATTTGCCAGGTGGGATGACCACGTGCGCTGGGGTAGGGCACTTTTGAGATGGACGGATCTGAGTGAGGCCTGGGCTGACCGGGGCAGGCATTGCAACAGGGATTCACAATAACGATGATGAACATCTAGCCAGGGCTTGCTGTGTGCCAGGTACTATTCTAGACGCTTAACATCAACTCACCTAAGCCTCACGACAGCTCTTATGAATAGCTACTATTATCATTGCCGTGTCACAGATGAGGACAGGAAGGCCCGGAAAGGTTAAGTAAATGGCTCAGGGTCACGCAACTCGTAACTCCTGGATCGGAGGTATGAGCCCCTATCGGTCTGACGCCAGCACCGGAGTCTCAACCGCCGCTTGTCTGCTGCCTCTGAGGCTTGACAGAACTGTAACCTGAGGTCCTCTGGACTCCGTGTCCCTAAACTGCTGCCTGCCTGGTTTGGGAGAGAGTTTTGGTTCCAAGTAAACAACGAAAAGGGGAGAATGTGCTTTCCTGGTGTCTGGGATCCTCTTTATCCTATTATCTGGCTGGCAAACTCCTACAGGTTCTTTAAGACCCTGTACAAAATACTCTCCTTTTCTCTGAACCCTTCCTTAAACTCCACAAGCAGAGATAGTTGCTCCTTTGTGTGTGTGTGTGTGTGTGTGTGTGTGTGTGCGCGCATGTGTGTGCGTGTGTGCGCGCGCACACTTTTTTTTTTTTTAATTAAGTTATTTAACTGTCAGAGCCTTTCAGGTGCAGTTTTTTTACAGTGTTTGTGTCTCCGTGTCCTCGGGGGGCAGGGCAGTGTCATCAGCACGTCTGCATCTTTAGCACTTAGCGTAGTGCCTGGCACACACGAGGCCCTCAAAAAAATGTGTGGATTGGTGAAAATTGTTGGTAATAATAATTCCACCTTTCCATCTCTAGCAGGCATTTTTTTCCCTGCATTGTTATCACATGTGCAACATTCTAATGAAATAATGAAGGCAACAGTTGGAATTTCATGGATGTGAAACTGGGGCACAGAGCCCAGAGGGCTTTCCATTAGGATACCTTAATTTGAGGTAACCTCCTGGTAAAGCAGAATTTATGGTGGAACCCATAGCACCCCATCCTCATGTCTGTGTTTTTCTGTTCTGACCACATTGACCCTGTGCCTGGGTCAATGAGAATGGGAACACTTTTTCTTAGTTCACAATTTTGTGCCCATATCACCATGATTCTGCCCATATAGGATATTCATTGGCTAGAAAGGATGGCTGAGCCTGATTTGGCTATTGTGGTGACTGAACCCACCTTCCTCCCATCCTGATTTGATTTTTATAACTATAGTAAAGCATATTCCTAGAAAGCTAGTCTTTGACAATTTTTCCCCTTTGGATATACCCGCTACAGTGTGTTTGTAAGCTTATTTGACATGTCCTAAGTGGTGTCTATGCATACATATGTGTGTGCCTTACTCTTTTCAGGTTGACTGTGGATTTGGTTTAACCTGTCTGAATGTGACTTCCACAGATTATCCTAAGATGACATTGTTGATCCTGAAAGATTCATTTGAGTGAAACAGTGAACTAAGCAAGCTATTGCTGTGGAGTTTAGAAGGTTGTTAATTTAAGTTAGGGCAGGTTACCAGACCTTTGTGACCAGATCACAAAATCTGGTTAGCGTAGATTTAACCTACCACTAATCTTGTTAGTGGTTGATTTATATGGGGGTTTGTCAGCCCATAGGAGTAAGTAAGTTCATCGTGGTTGTTAAGGGCATGGAGTCAGGAGTGGGGGCTCTCTGGGCTTAAGTCCTGGCTCTGCCGATGTGTAACCTTGGGTATATTAGTATTCTTGAACCTCCATTTCCTCGTCTGATAAATGGGGCTAATATTAGCACCTATCTTACAAGGTTGATATGAGGGTTAAATGAGATAATGTGGTGAAATGCTTCACATGCCCAACTCATTCTTGGAGAGAAGTATTATCTTGACCACAAAATCAGGCAAAGACATAACAAGAAAACTATCGACCAAAACCTCTTATGAATACAGATATAAAAGTTCTCAACAAAATGCTCATAGACTAAATCCTGCAACATATAAAAAGAATTACTCACCATGACTAAGTGGATTTACCCCAGGAATGCAAGGTTGGTTTAAAATCAGAATTTAATGTAATACACTTTATCAATAGAATAAAGAACAAAAATCACATGATCATCTCAATAGATGGAGAAAAGGCATTTGACAAAATCCACACCTCATCTTGATAGAAACAAACTCCTATGTGCCTACCATACTAGCCTCAGAAGAGAACTTCCTCCCTGATATGGGGCATTGGTAAAAAATCTACAGCCAGCATCATAGTAATATGATGTTTACTTAATAGTAAAACACTGAATGCTTTCCTCCTAAGATCAGGAATAAGACAAGGATGTTTGCTTTCACTCATTCTCTTCAACGTTGTGTTAGAGGTTCTAGCCAGGGCAGTTAGTCAAGAAAATGAAACAAAAGGCATCTGTATTAAAAAAGGAAGAAGTAAGATTATCTCTTTCTGATCTTTTATATAAAAAAATTATTAAAGCTAATAAAGGATTTGGTAAGGTTGCAAGATATGAGATCAATACACCAAGTTAATTGTATTTCTGTACATTTGTAATGAACAGTCTAAAAATGAAATTAAGAAAGTAGTTCTGTTTACAGCATTATAAAAAGGATAACATAACTCATGAATAAATGAAAATAGACACGTGTGTCACTTTTACTCCCCAAGCTACAAAACGTTGTTGAAAGACATTGTAAAAGACCTGAAATAAATCAAAAGACATTCTGTATTCACAGATCAGAAGAGTTAATAGTGTTACAGCCATCATCCCCAAATTGATCTACAGATTCAATGTAATCCCTATTAAAACTCCAGCGGACTTCTTAGTAGAAATTGACAAGCTGGTCCTAAAAGTCATATGGAGATTAAGGGGATTCAGAATAGCCAGGACATAACTTGGAGAAGAAGAACAGAGTTGGAGGATTCATGCTTCCTGATTTCACAACTTACTACAAAGATACAGTCTGAATCAAGATGGTATGGTACTTGTATGAAGTTAGACATGTATCTTGGGAATAGAAACAAGAGTCCAGAAACAAAGTCCTGCATATTTATGGTCAATTGATTGTCAACAAATGTGCCAAGCTAATTCAAAGAGGGGAGCAATAGGTTTTTCGATAAATGGTGCTGGGACTATTGGGTATCCACATGTCAGGAATGAATTTGAACCCTTTCTCCACAACCTACACCATAACTAACTAAAAATAGATACTAGACATAAATTTAAAAGCTAAAACTATAAGACCCTAGAAGAAAATATAGGAATAAGTCTTTCTAAGATCTGGGGTTAGGTAAAGCCTTCTTGAATATGACACCGAAAGCATGAGCAATAAAAGTAAAAATAAATTGATACTTCATCAAAATTACAAACTTTTGTGCTTCAAAGGATACCATCAGGAAAATAAAATAACAACCTGGAGAATAGGAGAAAAATATTTTCAAGCCGTAAATCTAATGTGGGACTTGTATGTAGAATATAGAAAGAACTCTTGCAACTCTGATAAAGGAGGTAAGTAATCCAATTAAAATGTAGACAAAGAACCTGAATAAGCATTTCTTTTGAGAAAATATACAGGTCACCAATAGCGCATTGTAAAGATGCTCAGCATCATTTGGCATCTTGGAAATGCAAATTAAAACCATGGTGAGATACCACTTCATATTCACTAGGATGGTTATGGTCAAAAAGACTGACAACAAGTATTGCCATGGATGTGGAGAAGTAGGAATCCTTATGTATTATTAGTGGGAATATAAAATGGCACAGCCACTCTGGGGAACAGTCTAACAGATACTCAAAAGGTTCGACATAGCATTATCAGAAGACCCAGCAATTTTACACATAGGTATAAAACTAAGAGAAATGAAAGCAGATATCCCTATAAAAACTTGCAAATGAATATTTATAGCAGCGTTATTCATAATAGTCTCAACAGTGGAAGGACCCCAAAGGTCCATCAGTGGATGGACATAAATAAATATGGGCATGAATAAAATGTGATATATCCAATCAATGGATTGTAATTTGGTGATAAGAAGGCATGAATTGCCAGTACATACTACAACATGAACAACTCTTGAAAACATTATGCTGAGTGACAGAGTGCAGTTACAAGACTATATATTGTATGATTCCAGTTGTGTGTAATACTCAGAATAGGCCAGTCTTTAAAGATAGGAAATAGATTAGTGGTTACTTAGGCCTGGAGGATTTGAAAGAAATTGGGCAATTACTGTTAATGAATATGGGGTTTCTTTCTGGGATGATTAATATGTATTATATATTACATATGTTATATATGCACGTGCATGTGTATATATACGCATACATATATACACACACAGATAGTCTACATACATACATACTCTGAATATACTAAAAATCATTGAGTTGTACACTTTAAATCAGTGAGTTATATGATATATACATTATATCTCAATAAAGCTGGTTGGTAAATGTATATACTTAGCATCCTACGTGGCCCATTGAAAATGGTCAGTAAATGTTAGCTACCATTGTGATAATTTCCTTCCTACTTTTCTTGCTACTTGTACAGTAGCAAAGATGGAATTGAGAGGACAATGCTGAGAAAGCAGGTGAACCTAGCAATTAATTCTGATCCTGGGTGATGGAGCGGGTAGAAGAATCTGTAGGGCTCTAGGCTGGGAGCTAAATGCTGATTTAGGAGAGCTAATGGAGAGGTCAAGTGAAGTTACATGGTGCAACTGCCTGGCATAGAATCGGCCCTCCCAAACTCTTAGGTAGATCTGAATTTAGTTACCCTTAAAATGGTGGTCGAACTTAGGGCTCAAATCTGGTCGAACTAAACCAGATGTTCCTCCCAAAAGAATAATCACCACTTGTGTGTTAAAGGCCAGGGTTTTTGTGTCCAGGAGTTACTAAGCCAGATGTGCGTGTTTTCTTTTTAAATCGCAGTAAGCATGGCAAAGACCAGGGTTTTAGTTCTGGGCCTGTATATTTTTCTAGGCGGTGTCTGGGGAACCTCAGTTTCCCGGTCAGTCCCTGGAGAACAGCTTTGCTCCTGGCAGGCTGCCTTTGGGCCTGAGTGTCGGAACCCCTCGAGAGGAGAAGGGCAGAGCCCAGTCCTCATACTCTGGAAGTCAGTCCCTGCAGAAGCTCGACAGTATCATAGATCGCCATGTTAGTTACCAGTGGTTCCTCCTTTAGAACTTGGAAAACATGTGCCAGCTGGGTGGGAAGGTTCTCCGCTAAGATGTGTTTATTTCCCGACATGTCTCACGGAATTTTTTCCCCCAAGGATTTACCTATGGAGAGAAGTTCCCATTTCAGTGTTGGGGGAAAACCAAGTGAGCTGCTTTTCAGATGTTTAGCCACACGCTGGCACCCAGGGTCACGCGGTACGGAGTGGCAGAGCCAAGACTCAGAATGCCCCCCATGGCCACCTGGCTGCTAAGACAGTTTGCTCTTAGTCTTAACCACTAGGCCGAACTGCCTCTCGGAAATGGACGCAATTGAGGGAGGGAGAGGTGTGAAGACAAGTGTTTTCGGGAACAGTGAGGAGTCTGGTAGGACTGGGTGCCGACAAGAATGGACGGAATGGCTAATGAACTGGGAAAAGGAGGATGAGTTTGAGTAACATGGCAGGTGATTGCATTTGAACCCTGAAGATCAGCTTGTCTGTGTGAGTAGCACATTTCTGGAAGAGGGACAGGAGCCATCACTTTTTTGGATACTCAGCTAGTGTTGAAGAAGAATTATTCTGGAAGCCTGAGGAGTGACCCACAAGGAGGTGGAGGTCACTGCAGCACTCCTGTAGGAAAGGAGGATGGCTTCACCTATGTCAGGGGCTGTGGCAGTGACAGCGAGAGGCCAGGGTGGGTTAGGTCAGGATAATAGCGATCAGGCATCCAGATGGCATATAGGAGGGATCAGAAGGCTCGTTAGGGCTTGGTGGCAAAAGAAGAAATGGAGGATGGAGGTGTTTCCTCTGTGTGGACAGCAGCGCATTTACAGACACATGGAAAAGCAGATTCTGTGGGGCAGAATTGGAGTCATGTGTCTGAGCTGTATGGAGCTGGCAGGGCTTTGGGGTTCTCCGGGGGGAGGAGACCAGCAGGCACGTGGAAGTTCAGCGTCCTGGGTTGAGAACAGTTTAGAGGGACAACATCTCAAGGTTTGGAGTTAAAGCCTTAGAAGTGAATGAGCTTGTGCAGGAGACAGAGAGGAGAAAGGACTAAAGAAAGGAAGGTCTCGGTGAGAACCATTGCAGCCGTAAGAGTCAGGCCCCAGCTCACGCTTGTGTGTCCGTCTTCTTACTGAGCATCCTGCTTGTCACGTGAAACCTTACAAGTGCTGGAGCCGGGGAGCCCGAATGCCTGCGTGTTTATTGTACTAAGTATGTTGAAGTCTTGAAGTTTGTCTCTTCTCGGTGTGTTGATGGGAGCATGGGTACTTTTCCTGTAGGTTCATGGGGTGCTGAGTCTGTAGACATGTTCTACTCTGTGGCTCCCTAGGGTGAGTTTTAGTGGGTTAGACCCTGATCCTTGTTCAGCTCCTTCCTTTAACCTAAACCAGATCTGGTCTGGATCTGATGTGTGATTTCCTTCCTCCCAGGCTCCCGGGGAGCGTTGCTGGGACCCTTGCGGTCCTTTGCGTTGCAAGGAATCAGCCCCCCACCCTTAACTGTGGCTCCTGTGGGGTAGAAGTGCCTCCTTTCAGAGTCTGCTTCAGCTTGCTCTCTTGGGGCTGGCCCGGAGAGCCCAGGGACAGTAAGCGTGACCTGTCAGAAGCAGGGCCTGCCCTCTCTCTGAACCAGGACTGGGCTCCTGGTAGCCTGAGCCTGGGCGCCGTGGGGGACGTGTGGGCCTGAATGTGCTCTGTGCCGGCCGGGGTGGGAGGGGAGCTGAGGGGAAGGCAAGGGCCTCTTCTGCCTGCTCTTCTAGAGCCCTGAACTGGAGGGGTCTGGTGTCCTTGGTTTTTATACTTGAAGCTGGCCCAGAGATGCCCTTTCCCCAGTTCCAGTTCTGGGGGCCAGCTGGCCAGGCTTGGTCGCAGCTGCTCCTACATGGCTGTTCCCTCCCGTCCCACTGATCCCAGGTTCCAGGGTGCAGAGGTCATTCCCAGTTGCCTAAGATGCCATGTATTTGAATGTCCGAACTAAAACACTTGAGAGAATAAAATGGGGCAGTATTAAGAATAACACCAGGGAAACAGAAATAAACTGAGACTTTTCAGGCAAACCAGGATATGTGATCTTCTTCTCTGTGCTTTCACTTTGGGCTCAGTTCTTAATGTACCCCCTGAAGTGGTCCCACCTCCCCTACACCCCATGACCCATGTGATTTGGGTGCCAGGGACTTACAGATCTCCACCCTTTGAGATTTGGTCTTCATAACAGAAGCCTCAGGGATCTCCCACGTTGGAAGGCCCAGCACAAGGGAAACTTGGAAGTGTGTTTCCTGGAAGTATGTTACAGAGGAGGGTGGGAGGGACGTGAGCATCTGGGCCTCTCTGAGACGAGGCCAAATAGGGGTTTAAGAAGAGAAGGTGTTCTTTTTTGAGAGTCGAGGAGGTGATGAGAGCTCTGTCCGGGGGACTCCTCAGCCTGCATGGGCCCGCATTTCTACGCAAAGCTGGCAGAACCCAGATCTCCATGGGGCCTGAGCGAAGAAGGTCCGAGGACAGGAGATGGCTTCTCGTTTGGTCTTCTGACTGTGTCCTGGAACATCTGCCTTGCCCAGGTGACCTGGATGGCCTGGATTTGACCATTTTGGAGTGAGGAGTAGGGTTGCCAGATTTGGCAAATAAAAATACAGAGCACTCTGTTAAATTCGAATTGCAGGTAAAGACTAATTTTTTTTTTTAAGTTTATTTATTTATCTTAGAGAGAGGGAGAGAGCACGGGTAGGCGAGGGGCAGAGAGGGAGGGACAGCATCTGCATGGACAGCAGAGCCTTATGCAGGGCTCAAACTCTTGAACCGTGAGATCATGACCTGAGCCGAAGTTGCACGCTCAACCAACTGAGCCACCCAGGGGCCCCAAGCCTAATTTTTCTTGTATAGGTATATCCCATGCCATAATTGTATTTTATACATGACAGTCTCAGTTAGTAGTATCTGGCCAGATTTTGCTTGTTCTGGAACGTGGGGTAATCATTCACAGTGCTGCCTTCACTCAACAGGTATTTATTGAGTCCCAACTGACACGTCAGATGCTGTTGTAGGCACTGGGGGTTTTCATTGAGCGAGAGACAACAGGAGTTCCTGACCTCCTGGGGCTTTTGTCTAGTGGGGGCAGTAGACGATAAGGAAGAGACATAAGGATGTCGGATGGTGACAGTGGGAAAGCAGAAAATAAGGTGAGAAGGGAGGATGGGAGGGGGCGTGGGGAGAGGATTCACACCTGGGTAAGGGTAAGGGTTTGAGGGGATAGGCCAAGCAGACGTTTTAGGGGAAGAGCATCCCAGGCCTCGGGCGACACACACGTCAAGCCCTGGTGTGCCGGGTGCGTTTGAGGAGCCGTGAGGACCAGTGTGGCTGGAGCCAGGTCAGCGAGGAGGGAGAGTGTGGAAGCGGAGCCAGTGAGGTCAGGGAGTAGAGCTTGTGGAGGGGCCTCTGTAAGGACCCGGGAGGCCTTTGGAGAGGGTATTGAGCAGGGTGGGGATGTGATCTGATAAGGATTTTGTTCTGTTTTCTTTTTTTTTTTTAATGTTTATTTATTTTTGAGAGAGAGAGAGAGACAGAGCACAAGTTGGAGAGGGGCAGAGAGAGAGGGAGACACAGAATCCGAAGCAGGCTCCAGGTTCTGAGCTGTCAGCACAGAGCCTGATGCGGGGCTCGAACCCACACACTGTGAGATCATGACCTGAGTCATGGTCGGTTGCTTAACCGACTGAGCCACCCAGGTGGCCCTGTTCTGTTGTTTTAAATTACAGTATGGTTAACATATAGTGTTATACTGAGCCGATGAGGTTTTATTTTATTTTTGGTTTTGAGAGAGAGTGTGTGCATGTGCAAGGGCAGGGGAGGGGCAGAGGGGATGAGAGGGAGAGAGAGAGAGAGAGAGAGAGAGGGAGGGAGAGGGAGGGAGAGAGAGAGAGAGAGAGAGAGAGAGAGAGAGAGAGAAAATCTTAAGCAGGTTCCATGCTCAGCATGGAGCCCGACACAGAGCTCCATCCCATAAACCGTGCAGTCATAACCTGAGCCGTAATCAAGTGTTGGACACTTAACCCTGCTGAGCCACCCAGGTGCCCCTGATCTGATGGGGTTTTAGGAGAGTCCCTGGCAGTTGGTGGAGATCACACCAAAAGCTGGCCTGGGGTCCCGTTCTGTCATCTTGCCTGCAGAGGTGGGCTGTGGGACTTGAGGCATGCATGTCATTTAGAATAAAAAGTCGTTGCTACCAGGACTCAGCAACACTTTATAGGATCTTTGCCTTTTTCTCTCCTGTCTTCTCCATTTGAATGACGCATTCCTCCTAAACAAGGGGAGGGAAGTGTTGTGATTATCTCTACGTGTTTTCAACCCCTGTGTGATAATACCTGGTTCGAGGGACAGTTCCAAATGTTTCTTATTAAGCTTTAGAGGAATGACTTACCGGACAGTGCTTACACATCTGAAGTTCCAGATAAAGTACAATTCTAAAATACATGAGTTTTTGTTGAGTTTTTGTTGGTGTTGAAGGAAGTCATTTTTCTTTGGACTAAATAAATTGAAATTTTTTTGAGGTCTCGAAGAGCTTGAAAGCATGTCTTTTGTTTCCAGTCTCTGAAAAGGAAAGGGAAGAGTGAGCTGATCATAGTATGCAGCTTTCTTACACTTTACTGGGCTGAAGTCTGATTTAAAAATGGAGGAAAAAAAGCCAACAGACTTCACATTGACCTTGACACTAAGGCATATATACAACTAATTTATTTATTAATTTATTAATTTATTTTCAAATGTATTTATTTATTTTGAGAGAGAGCGCATGGGCACCCAGGGGTGGGGTGTGGGAGGGGTGGGGAGGGGCATTGAGAGGGGGAGAGATAATTCCTATCAGCCTCTGCGCTGTCAGCACGGAGCCCAACTCAGGGCTCGAACTCACAAACCCTGCGATCATGATCTGAGCCCCAAATCAAGAGTCAGATGCTGAATCAACAGAGACACCCAGGTGCCCCAGCAATTTATTTTTATAAAATATTTATGTTCTTTGGAAAAAAATACTGAGGCTCTAAAACCTAGACTTTTAAGTAAATGGGATCATTTTAAATGTTAGCCAATTTGGGGGATGAGAATTATAATTCTAAGTATATTTTCTAAGTATCTTTAACAAGCCTGATGACTTACAGAAGACCATAGTGGTAAATTAACTTTGCTGAGTAATATTATTAATAAATATTTAAATTTTTACATATATCCATAAGGTTTATTTGAGAAGATGCAAAAAGGAAGCACTTTAAAAAAGGTAATGCAGAGGCGCCTGGGTGGCTCAGTCAGTTAAGCGTCAGACTCTTGATTTCAGCTCAGGTCGTGATCTCATGGTTCGTGGGCTAGAGCTGACAGTGCGGAGCCTGCTTGGGATTCTCTCTCTCCCTCTCTGTCTCTGCTTCTCCCCAGCTCACGTGTTCGCTCTCTCTCTCTCTCTCTCTCTCAAAATGAATAAATAAACATTACAAAATGTGTAGTGTAGACAGTTCAAATGTGAAAATGGATTCTTTTACCAGAGTTGTGAAGAAAACATCAAGACCAAATCAATATTTATACATATATTCTTTGTTTTAAATGTTTGTTTATTTTTAGAGAGACTGAGAGAGAGCACGCATGTACGGGGAAGGAGCAGAAAGGGAGGGAGGCAGAGAATCCCAAGCAGGCTCTGTGCTGTGAGCACAGAGCTCGATGTGGGGCTCAAACTCACAAACTGTGAGATCGTAACCTGAGCTGAAACCAAGAGTCAGATGTTTGACTGAGTCACCCAGGTGCCCCTCAAGCCAATATTTAAAGTAAGAACTAAGCAGGCTTTTTTGAGGGGCTGTCCCGTGCCAGGTCATGAGATGGGTACTAAGAAAACAGAATCTCAGGGCTGACCACTGTAAAAAGCATCAGATAAAATTCAATGAGCAGTAAAACACAGGTATGTAAATTGTGCATTTAAAAAGAAGGCCTTTTATGGGGCACCCATACTCTGTCTCTCTCTCTGTCAAAAATAAATAAACATTAAAAAAAAAAAAAAAGGCATTTTAGACCAAGCCTGTTTGAGCGAGTTTAGCTACGTCCTTAAGCAGGGACTAAAATCCATTGTAAACCACTTTAACGTAATTGAGTCCCAACCATGATAAATTGAGATTTTTGCCACGCCAGTTTGGATTACAGCCTAGAAGCGCATTCACTTTAGGATTAGAAAGATCTAGCATTAGCATTTCTAGCTATAGGACTTGGCCATCTCTAAGCTTTAGTTTTCTGTCTGTAAAATGGGAGTCTTGAAACCAGCCTCATGGAGTGGTTTTGCCTGTTAAGTGGGCGACTCGTATCGGGTCCTTGGCCAGCACCGGCGCATAGTGAGCTCTCAGGGAGTGATGGCCCATATCATTCTTACTGGCATTGCTGACGGAGACTCTACAACTTACGTTATTTCATGATTTCCAAGGCCACCCAAGTTCAAGTTTTGGGTGTGCAGGTAGCATCGTTTGAATGCCTTGAGAGGTGGGGGAGCAGACAGGGGGGTTTGGCTCACAGTAGGTGGGAGGTGGGAACTCAGAATCCTGCTGAATGTGCCATCACACTTGACATCACCCTCCAGATGGCTGTGCAGCCAGGTTGATAATTAGCTCCGACAGATGCGGGCGGAGAGTCCCCTGGGCAGCTCTTCTGCAGCGTGGGTGTGTGGTGAGAGCAGCACATGGCATCGGGAGGCCCGAGCCGGGTTGGGATGTGCAGCGGGCTCAGCTGGGCCGACGCAGGCATCGCCCTAGTTGGACCCTCCTGGGTCTCAGCTGGTGCACAGACACTGCCCCCACCCCGCAGGCTCGCAGGAGCAGATGCCACCCCTGTGGGGGGCTGTGGCCTCCAGCTGCTTTGCAGCCTCTGTCAGGCCAGGGCTGTTGAAGCTCTTGCTCTGCTATTTAAACCCATCCTTGCTGGTGACCGCTTCCAGTCTTAAGTGGAGGCGGTGTATGTGTGTGCGCGTGCTACAGGTTTCAGCTAATTACCGCCGCAGGGGATCTGTCCAGTGACTGGGTGTGGGGAAGGCCAGCCCCACGGCCCTCTGCGTTAGCCTCCACCCGTACAGAGGCACCTGCTGAGCCTGCACCCAGAGAGGGGCTCTGCTGCCCCTCTAGGACCTCCCCCTCGTCAGTGGACCTTTTTCAAAGCAGGGCAAGAACCCGGGGTTTCGTGCTCCCGGCCTGTGGGGACTGTGACACCAGGGCTCAGACATTAAGATGTGGACTCTGCCACCCAGGTTGAGGGAGGGCGGGCAAGTCAGCTTACCTCTTGGGATTTGTTTCCTCTATTAATGGGCAGTGAATTGGGGAGCGGGGGGCTATTAGCCTGTTGTCTTTATCTCCATGTCCCTTGGACACAGTAAGTGCTCATGAAACAATAGCTTCATTTGTAAAGTGAGGATGACATTGCCCACATCCCTGAGTTGTGCTGGGGAGGAGAGACCGTTCGTGTAATTCGATTCAGCTGTGGCAAAAGGGGAACGAGGTGAGGACACTCTCGTTTTCCCTTAGGTTCTGCTCCTTTCATGTCCCCAGTATCAAAACATCTCAGACACTCAGGACTTCAAAAGAAGCCCATTTGTACATGTTCACTAACTAGTTCAAACATAACTGATTTTGACAGTGGATCTTAATGGACATGTCTTCAGAGAAAGTGTATAAATGGCCAGAAAGCACATGAATAGATGCTCAACATCACTAGCCACTAGGAGAATGCAAATTAAAACCACAATGAGATAGCACTTCATACCTGCTCTAGGAGGACTGTGGTCAGAAAGGCAAACAGTAGTAAGTGCTGGCGAGGACAGGGGACAGCTGGAACCCGCATACACTGCGGGCGGGGAAAGTAAAATGGTGCAGCCTCTTTGGGAAGACAGTCTGGCAGTTTCTCAAAAGGTGAAAGGCAGAGTAATTCCATTTCTACATCTCTGCCCAAGAGAAATGAAAACATAAGTCCACACAAAGATTTGTATGCACGTATTTATTGCAGTATTATTCTTACAGGCTTTGTGTGAATGCCTTGGTTTCTGATATGGACTGGGTGTTGGGACATACTGTAAAGATTTTCCTGGGATGGCTGCTCTCCTGTTGGGTCTGTTTTGTGCGGTTCATGCCTCAGAAATGCCTAGCTTTGGCCTCCATCATTGTCACTTTCAGAGGACAGCCCAAGTTCGGTCTGTGTTTTCAGAACACAAACTCAGGGAGTCTCCTGTAGAGACTTCTGTAGAAACCCTTATCAACTGAAGATGTCTGGTGTCTCCCAGACTTTGGTCTCCTGCATTCCTTGTCATCAGCATGGGGGGGACCCCTTCTTGTGGTGTGAGTTGCTTTCAACGCATCAGGCTTTCGAAGATGAATTCCTGGTCTGATGGAAGATTCTGGCAGTAATGGGATATCTCTTGAAGGTGCTGATAAGGGCCTCGTCAGTTTCAGGAGTGGGCAGGTCTTTCTTACAGAGGTTTCTGGTGACTGGGATACCTGATTAGCAGGCTTTTTCCTGGCCCTGTACAATGACGGGTTATAGGTGGGTGGGCGTGGGAGCAGAGCATCTTAGATGTGTCTGTGACGTTTAGGTGTCAGTGGGTGGTGTCAGCCTCAAGGAAAGGGCCTCTTGCTTGAGATTTGGAACTGACTTAAGCCAGTTCTCTAGGCATCTATTGTCTTGCATTAGAAACACAAGTTTTTCCTATAGTAAAACTATAACGGGGGAGCCTGGGTGGCTCAGTCAGTTAAGTGTCCGACTCTTGATCTCGGCTCGGGTCACGTTCTCACAGTTCGTGGGTTCGAGCCCCATGTCGTGCTCTGCACCAATGGCACAAAGCCTGCTTGGGATTCTGGTTCATCTTCTCTCTGCCTCTTCCCGACTTGTGCTTTCTCTCTCTCTCAAAATAAATAAACTTAAAAAAAAATAATAAAATGGAATAGGGGAAAATGTTTCTTTAGTAACAGGCAGAATACAGAGAGATAACCATAGGGAGAAAATAACAAGCACAAGGCAAGCAGCCTTATTTATTTGGAGAACATAGGTGAAATGTTTATTGTACACAAAGCAAGTCGAACTAAAATTTCTGCATGTACTACAGGGTATAATTACAGAAACCTGAAGCTAAAGGACTAGCAGGAATTCCAAAAGAACAAACAAGCTAGACATGGACGCTGCTGTTCCCGTAAACTAAGGGTGGGGGGGCATCGTCTAGAGGTGCCCCCAATGGGAGATCAGGCTGCAGGGTGATGGGAGTCGAGCAGGTGCTCAGGACACTACTCCAGGTACATGGGGACACTTGGAAATCACCTCACTGATTGGAAAGTTGTTTGGTGAGTACAGAAATCGGACAAAAGTGAGCGAGCGTTTTTAAGGGAGATCTCGATCAGGCTTTGTTTGGTAGGTAAACAGTGCTTCTCTGCTCTGGGCCTTTTTTTCTCCAGGCAGCTGTCACTGATTCCACATATTTGGTGAGGAAGGGGCACAGTTCCAAGGGTATTACAAGAATAACCAGGAAAGGAAAGGGGAAAAACTTTTAAAATGTGCTGTATGTGCCATGGAGAAAGGTTTGGGCACAGACATAAAAATATAGGCAAATCTGAAAACTTGCTGCTTTACCAAAAAAAAAAAAAAAAAAAATTGCCCATGTATATTCATGCCCTTGTGATGGGCACTGAAACGGAAATAAGGATGGGTCTCAGTCCCCCCCGCCCCCCCTTGCCCTGCATTGCTGTATTAAACAGTGTCCTGGCTTTAGAACGTCAGGCCTGGATATGTACAGCCTAGCTGTTAGCTGAGCAACTCCAGACAAGGCTCTCGATCTCTCTATATTTAAAATAGCTGTAGTGCTGCATGCATATGGTTGCTGTGAACATTAAATGAGATGTTTAGCATAAAGTCAAGGATCATGCCAGGAACATGATAAATGTTTAAGTGTTAGTGCCCTGAATCCTAAACAGTGGAAGTTATATGGGGCACCTGGGTGGCTCAGTCAGTTGAGCGACCGACTCTGGCTCAGGTCATGATCTCACAGTTTGTGAGTTCGAGCCCCGTGTCGGGCTCTGTGCTGACAGCTCAGAGCCTGGAGCCTGCTTCAGATTCTGTGTCTCCCTCTCTCTCTGCCCCTCCCCCACTCATGCTCTGTCTCTCTGTGTCTCAGAAATAAACATTAAAAAAAAATTTAAATGATGGAAGTTATAATCGGAAATGTTTAGATCTAAGGTATACACTCATTTTTTGTTTTTCTTATTTTGACATTAGAAACAATTGAAAAGCATAGAAGAAATCAAACTCCTATCATCTGTATTTGTCCTGTTTTTCTCTTTCTGTGCCGATATACGTTTAGATTTTTGCATATCATTGAAAATCTATAAAGCTATTTAAAAATGACCTCGAATATATGCATGTATCTGTGCACGTAAAATACTTTTATTCAGGCATTTGCCTGTTTTTGTTTTGTTTTTTTTAAAGCAGCGAGAGTAGTTTTTCCCTTCCACAAGTAACTGAAGTGAATGCTCTTGAGTAATATATGCGATTCTTTCTTTAGGACCAGTTCCAAGAAGTGGAATGGGATAGATAAAGGGTAGCTTGTTTTCTTTAAGAGCTATATGATAATATTGCCAAATTCCCTGTGTCCGCCTCACTAAAAACGAAATGGAACGCTCATTCCCCCCAGTCCATGCTCAATGTCAAGTGTTTAATTTTTTAAATGTCTTTGCTCTTCTGATAGGTAGAAAACACCTTACTGTTAATTCAGTTTGTACTTCTGTGGTTACAGGTGAGCTTAAATAATTGTATATGTTTACAGTGTATTCCCATTTCTTTCATAAATCATCGATTTAACATTTCCCCCAATTCTTCTGTTACAGTATTATTTCCTTATTAATTTGCAGGATGTTGACCCTTCTCATGAGTATTGCAGATATATCGATTGTGGCATTACATTTTTTTTTTTAAGCATTTTTAGGCACCCACTGACATGGTGAGGTAAGACTTTGTTGGGAAAAGGCATGCAGGTGTGGAATATGAATGCAAAGAGAGCTTAGATGACTTCTTTATTCAAGCCCAGCGGTTGTGTTGCAGTGGGGTAGATGGAAATCTTGCTGAGCGCCTAACATCTGGGGCCTCATTTCTCATTGTGAGTTCCCCGCAACTGTTCAGAAGCCTTGCTCACTGGGAAAATCAGGACACAGGCTGTGCCCTGAGGGTATCCCAGGTGTATGTGCACTGCACCACTTTGAAGAATTGGTTTGGGATGACCGTATAGGATGACGGAAGTGGACATTTCGTTGTTGGGGCTCTTGGAGAGAAGTGGCCATGACCTTTGGTCTATCCCACCCCATCTTATGTTTTGTTTACTCTGGCCAAATCCGATGGGAAACAGCTGTGGGATGATGGGAAGGACCTGGAACCAGTAGCTCAAATTGTGCCTCTTCTACTTATCAGCTGTGGGACCCTGCATAGATCGTGCAACGTTGCTTCGTCTCAATATCCTAGGTTTGCTGTGTTGGTAAAACGAACAATACGTACGATCCGCTCGGCATGTTCTAAGCATCCAGTAAATGCTTGTCAATTATTTTTTCTCCTCCCGCCAGACCATGAGCTTCTCTAGGCCTGATCTGTGCCATATACATCTCTGTATCCTCATGCATGTGGCGGTCCCTTTGTGATTATCTGCGAATGGGGCCGAATGGGGCTGAGGGTGTGGTGGCTTATATATCAGAGCCAACTGCTCTCTGAAGAGTTGGAATTGACTTTTAAACATTCTTTGTTTATTACTTTTACATCTATATGTAAAAGTACAAAAGCCACCTCTCATAGGTAGTCAAGGTACACTGAGTTGGGAGTGTCCTGCAAAATTTGGGGCTTAGAATCAATCCTCCCTTTAGGACATGTGACAGGCCCTCTCTGGGTTAGGGCCAGGGCGGATACTGCCCCAGCGCTGATTGTTCCTCTCCAGGAGGGCCCTCTGACATTGAGTTTCCCCGCCGCGTGGCCCAGCGGCTGCCTGTCAGAACCCACTGGGCCAGAATGGGCCGCCAGGACCCAGCCAGGCCTGTAATTGTTCCCACTCATGACAGAGCAGGGCTGCTCCTACAACCCACTGGGAGTGCCCGAGCGGGTGTGCAGACACATAATGGGCCCCGCTGCCGGGACGGCAGCCTGTGAAAGCCCTGGGAGAGGCCAGGCGCTGGAAGGCGTCTCCAGGCAGTTACTTTTCCTGGAAAGGGGGACGCCCAGCACCCAGTGCTTTTCTCTAGCACTTCTGGCGAGGAAAGGAAATCTGGTCCTCAGTGCAGGCACCTTCTGCTGTGGCCAGGTCCAGTGTCCTAGCAGCCCTGTCAGGTGGATGGCAGTGCTGCATGGGGTCAGTTGGCCAAGCCTGCATAACAAAGGACTGTGAGCAAGGCGGCTTAAACCCACAGACATTTGTTGTCTCACAGCTTGGAGGCTAGACCGCGTAAAGTCAAGGTGTCCGTGTGGCCAGGCTCTCTTGAGACTCTGCGAGAGAATCTGTCCCCCCCTTCCTCTGAGCTTCTGATGTCGCTGTAAGTCCCTGGCTTCTTTTGTCTTGCAGCTGCATCATTTCTGTCTCCACCTCCCTTGTCACGTGGTGTTTGCTCCTAGTTTGTCTTTACTCTACCTTCTTTTAATGACACCGGTCACGTTGTGTTAAGGGCTCCCTCTACTCCGGTATGACCTCAGCTAATGAATCACATCTGCTTCCATCCTCTTTCCAAATACGGCCAAATTCGGAGGTGCCGAGCTTTTGGACTTCAACCTAACTTTCTCGGGGACACGGTTCGAATCCATAATGCTCATGTTGTGTACAAGGATGCAAGTCACAAGAGGAGCAGTAATTTGGCCAGAGTCACCATTACAAAGTGTCGGGGTCAGGATTGTAACCCAGGTCACTTTGACCCCGAAGCAAATTCATTCTCTTTCCACTAAACTTTGGTGCATCAGAATCACTTGGAGAGCTAATGAAAAGCACAGAGGCCTTGGCCCCTCCTCTGCTGCTCCTCCGCCTGTGCCCCCTGGACCAGCGACCTCACATCATCCCGGAGCTGGTGGGAAATGCGTATTCTCAGGCCCTGCCGCAGACCTGTGGAATCGGAACCTGCAGTTAACAAGGTCCCAGGATTTGTGTGCACACTCAGCTGGGGGAAGCACGCGACCGGGGGCTAGTTCACTCCGTTTCCACACGGACTGCATATTAGAATTATTTGAGAAGCTTTCAAACAAGCACACAAACAAAAACAATGACAGCAGCCTCACCCCAGGCGGTGTGAATGCGATCTCTGATGAGGCAGTGGGCATTGTTTTTTGTTTGTTTTTTTGTTTTGTTTTTGTTTGCTTTTTGTTTTCCCAAAAACCTGCCTAGGCAGCTCTCATTCACTGTCGAGTTGAGAACCTCTGGGGCCTGGAGGTGCTCATTTCTGGAAGATGTCAAGAATCTTCAATACTTAAGTTGAGAATCCTATCTGTATAGGGTGGTCCTTTTATTTCCCTGATAACACAGAGACTTGGCAGGGAGGGGATGTATTTCAGCGAAGACAGAATATTGGAGCAAAGAAAAACCACCCTGCTTGTCTTTCCTGATCTTACCTCTTACAAATGCCAAGTGAAGGGTAGCAACCTATTTACTGAGACCAGGAGCCTGAAAGGGGGGCATGGAGATATAGCACGTAGCAGGCGATCAGCATTTGTTGAATTAAATTGAAAAGAGACCTACACAAACAGCATGGTTTTGTCTTCCTGAGTTTTGTCCTTTAGAGAGAAGTTCTTGTATTACGTTGGGGTACCAGGAAAAGACACAGAGGTAGAGGGCTTAAGATGTTTAGTAAGTCTTGATCTATCAGCCAACATGAATGGGTTCTTGGAAGTTTTGAGACTACAGTGTGAGTAATTCTTAGCTGCGGTGAGGGGGAGAGACCGGTATTCTAGTGGTGACATTTTAAGCTTTAATCCTTCACCACCGTTGGCCTGGAGAAGGAAGGTGACCATGTTCGCAGCCTCTGGCTCCTGTTTTCTCCTTAAACTCAGTGCCCATCCGTCCTTCTTCCCCCAGCTGATCCCCGGAGTGTGGGGAGAGAGCCCAGTTCAGTTTGAAGTTTGGCTGTGGCGTGTGTATGCAGTCGTCTGGCCGGGGTCCTCAGAGATGGTGGGAACCTCTTTGTGGGCAGGACTGGTGTCCTTCCCTCATTCCTTGGCCTTCTTGATTTCCGGGATACCCGTCCCCTCATCCTGACCGCCTCTCTTGTGAATTCCACAGTGTAGTCCTGATGTCTCGGGTGCGTTCTCGGTCATCTTTTACTGGCCTTTTTCTGCTCGACTCCACTCACTGGTTATCTTCAGGGTTCTATTCTCCTCTTTCTGGGAATTTCCTCCACTTGGCCAACTTTACTACTATCTTTATGCAAAGGACCGCTGTTTCCCTTCCAGATGGATGTCCTTTTGTCTGCAAAATGCTCCACAGGCTCCAAATGGAACCCACCAACTTCTCTTCCTTGTTTTCTTTTTTGTGTCATCGTGTGCAATCTCCTGTTTTTCCAAGCCCCTTATGTTCGAAACCTCCTAGTTAGCCCTACCATTTGATTCACCTGTGAGATATTCGTTCAGTCCCTGACTCTTTCATTCCCCTCTGGGACATCTTTCACTTGTCCATGTTCCTTACCATTCCTTCCACTCAGTCCTAATGGCCTATTTCTGTTACTGCCATAGAAATTGCAATTCTTTTCCTCCTCTTCCTTCTCCCTCCCCCGCCGTGTGTGTGTGTGTGTGTGTGTGTGTGTGCCTTAAATTTTTTTGCATAAAATGTAAACTCTACCTTTATTCCCACTTGTATCTTCCACAGTCATCTTGGTGGCCTCAGCCCTCAACACAGTATTTTTTGTTTCCCCACACTTGACTTCTGCACCTACACTCTGTGATTAGCATATGTGAAGTCCCGTGGAAGTCTGCTGGCTGCTGATTGGAGGCGATGCATCCCGTCCTCTAGACTGTCTGTCTCCCCCTGTCTATCCATGCTTTTCCTGTCTTTGAAGACTCCTGGTTCCAGTTCGTTTCCACTATGCCTTTCCTGACCACTCTATCCTCCCTTGATTTCTCCATCTTCCCTTCTCTCTTTTTTTCAATGTTTACTTTTGAGGGAGAGAAAGAGCATGAGCAGGGAAGGAGCAGAGAGAGGGAGACACAGAATCCGAAGCAGGCTCCAGGCTCTAAGCTGTCAGCACAGAGCCCGACGTGGGGCTCGAACTCACAAGCTGTGAGATTGTGATCTGAGCCAAAGTCAGCTGCCCAACCGACGGAGCCACCTAGGCTACCCCTCCGGCTTCCCTTCTGACCTGCAGAGTACTCATCTTCTCTAGCACCTTTTAAAAACTGTTTTGAATTCACTTATATTGACTTCTAACTTGTAGTATGCTGGTGTTCTGTTTCCTCAGTTAGACTGGAAGCTCCCTAAGGGCAGGGCTTGCTTGGTGTTCTGCGGTGGTCTTCAGGGGGATGTCTGGGGTTGGCTGTCTGCCTGCGCACCTTCTGCCCCGCCTCCTCCCAACACACTCCCCAGGGGACTCCTCTGCACAGAGTAGGAACTCCGTGCCTATGGTCACATGAACGCAGGGAGAAAATTGGAACCTGTGGCGGGTATATTTATTCAAATATGTAAACCAAGCATGACTACGATGCATATGCCAAAAGTGTAAAGTTCTCATCTGTAATTACCAATTAAAAAAAAAAAAACCACTTTGTATTTACAGTGGAGTTTGGCACCAGATCAACACTTGTTTCTCCTTTGGTACAAATGTTACAAAACCTCAACTGCTCTGTTGCCATAAAAGGAACGTGAACTTCTGTGGAGGTGGTGATTTATGGCGGATGTCTCCAGGCCGTGCTGTCCCACTGTCCCACCGACAAGGGCAGCAGGGGCGGTGTTGATCTAGGCTCAGTGTGGGGACTATTTGGTCCTTTCTCTTCCCCTCTCCCTACCTCCCCACCTGAAAAACAAAAAAAAGTCTGGCATTCTGCTTGCCGGTCCTGTATTGAAGTAGAAAGATTTGAACACTTGGTCTCTATCTGTTAATAACTCATTCAGGGGAAGTTTGAGGTGTCACATTAGGCTCCCCTCATCTGTGAGGGAGTTGGAATCTAAGTAGGTGTGGTGGGAAAGTGAAGAATACGGACTGATCTGGCCTTTTTTTTTCTTGGCTTACCTACCTGCCTACCTTGGCTCTCAAGTTCGCAATGTCTGGTGCAGTCGGTAGAGCATGTGATGCTTGATCTCAGGGTTGTGGGTTCGAACCCTACGTTGGGTGTAGAGATTACTTAAAAATAAAATCTTTTAAAAAATTACAAAAAAAAAAAGAAATGTGCCAGGCATTGGTCTAGTCTACATGCCTTATGGATATTAATGCATTTAAATTTCACAACATTGTTACCCTCATTTCACAGATAAGGAATCGGGGCACAGAGCTGTTTGAGGGGGTTGTGAACGATCACACACTCAGCTCAGGGCAGTTATTTTTATTTTTTTTAACGTTTATTTATTTTTGAGACAGAGAGAGACAAAGCATGAATGGGGGAGGGTCAGAGAGAGGGAGACACAGAATCCGAAACAGGCTCCAGGTTCTGAGCTGTCAGCACAGAGACCTACATGGGGCTCGAACTCAACCGACCGCGAGATCATGACCTGAGCCGAAGTCGGCCGCTTAACCGACTGAGCCACCCAGGCGCCCCAGGGCAGTTATTTTTAAAAAGACACTTAATGATGACTGTTTTTCCAATAAATATCAAGGTGACTGAATATCTTTTTTTTCCCCCAATCAGATGTCCGATTCTACAACTTTAATCCCTATAAATCATTCTCGTTCCTTTTTGTGGTTATGGCTATACTGTATTTCTCTCTTAAGGTTGGCAACAGCTCTGTGTGTGTGTGTGTGTGTGTGTGTGTGTGTGTGTGTGTGTGAGAGAGAATGTGTGTCTGCATTTCAACACCTACTGGAAAAATTTCCTACAGCGCTTTACAGTTTATAAGGGCTTTTTCACATGTTATCTCCCTTACTCCAACAGCCGTGGTGAGTAGAGTTATTATTAATTTCCATTTAACAAGTGAGGTAAGTGGCTTAGAGAGGCTAAGAGACTGGGCTGTGACTTCAACACGATTAGTACGTTGGAATTTGAACCCAAGTCCTCCTAATCCTTTGCTTTTCCGGCACCAACTTCTGTTGATGACTTGGGAAGTCCTGTCCTCTCTATTTGTCTTTCTTCCCATGCTTTGTTCTTCTAACCTGGCTCAAAAATGATGTCTTTTTGCTCATATCCCAAACTTGTATGGTAGATGGTGAAAGTAGGGGTTTGAGAATGCAATTTTTTGAAAGAGGCAAGATTGTCAGATCCCACCAGGCATTCATTCATTCATTCATTCATTCATTCATTTTTTTGTTGTTTTTCTTTGGTAACTAAAGATTGAACTCTTTGCAGGGTTTTTCTTGCTGTCTTTGGACTCAGGCACCCCAGGGGAATGCGCACCTAATGCTAATAATTAAATACAGTTTCTAATAAGGGAGTTCTCTCAGTGTCACCTGCACTGGTCTACAGAATTGGGTGAGAGGCTTTTAAGGAGAGATTGGAAGCTGGAGAGCCCAGATGTATGTAAATACCCAAATCTGAAGATAACTACTTCCTGTACTTCCAGAGCTAAATAGTCTTCTGCAAAAATACTACTGTCACCCCTGTCCAGAATGAATGAGTCAGAGTTCTAGGTTCTAATCCAGTTCTCCCACCCAGCTATGTGATCTTGCATCAATCACCTGCATGCCCTCACCGGAGCTCAGTTCAGGGCGGTGTGGGAGCAGCTATGTGCCCCGCACCATGGTAGGTGCTCCAGATGGATATATAAATTAGATAAGGTCTCTCTCGTGGAGAGTGGGAGACTGCCAGGAAACACAGCTATGTTCCTGTTGTGCTGGAGATAGGCCCGGGGCCTGAAGAACTGCTGGGAGGCCCTAAGCCATGCTGTAGAGCTGGGTGTCAATGAGGGAGTATTCCCTAATGTTGAGTAAAGTCAGCTTCCCTCCTCTGCCTGCCCGTCCAACCCCACCTTCATTTCCCTATAGTATCCCTCCTTGGGTGCTCAGCATATAGATGTGCTCAGCTTATAGATGGACACAGTAGAGAATGGGATAGAAATGAATGGTGGTACAGAAAGGAAGCAGAACCTCAGGAGCCATGGTCTGCTCCTCTGGGAATACTGTGGGGCATCTTACCCTCCATTCTCTGCCCCCATCTGTGCCCCAGAGGACCATGTGCTTCTCCCAGCACAGGGCTAATCTTATAGATTGAGAAGTATCCTGCACATCTGACTGTATCCCACACTGGCCTAAGAACCCCTTGCTAATGGAGTCAAGGTTACATCTTTCTCAGTATCAGCACAGTGCCAGGCACAGAGGTGTTGAGTGTGTGGATAGATGCATGGATGGATGGATGGATGGATGGATGGATGGATGGATGGAGCTTGCTGGAAGCACAGTTGGAAGGAGCAAAGGGAAGAGGCTGAAGTGAGGAGAGGTGAGATGCTCTTGGGTTGTGATTGATGAAATGTAACCCAGGCAGGGAGAGGCCTGGGCTAGAACCTTTTGAAAAGCTGCCAGCTTCAAAGCAAGAATTTAACTCCTTGGTTTCACAAGAGAAGACTGAGCTTATCCCAGAAATGATTTGATTTGATTAGGCCTAATGCCTGTAGTTTGTGCTTTAGTGAAAGCTTCTCAAGTTCTAGTTGGTGGCTGGTGTGAAAAGGCCATTGTGGACAGAACTGGGTTCTTGGTGGGGTAGGAAGGTCCCAACTCAGCCACTAAATCCTCTCCTTTTCTGAGTGAATGGGGCTGCCGGAGTAGAAACTAGAGCCTCTGGTAGTTTTACCCCATTTATAAGAAAAGGGGTAACTTCATGGAGGCCTTTAATTAATAGCTACAATATCTTGAATACCTGCCATAGGCTAGGGACTGTGGTAGACACTTTAATTCATTGAATCCACCAAATAACTTTCTGAGATAGGTTTTAATGTCCTTATTTTGAAGATTGCAAACGGAAGCTCAGAATGGCCCCTGTTGAATAGCTAGTCGAATGGGAGCCTTGGTTTGAGTCTGGGCCTGTTTTCTTCCAAAAGCTCATGCTCTTAAATGGATTTCAGCGATGCCAGATCGCTGGACTTTCCTGAAGATGTTTATGTACATTATCACCACAAAGTCAAACTGAGAATCATATTATTGTATTTCATTCAGAATCATAACATGCCTTAATCCACATTCTGCCTCAGATAATGAAGGTGGGTGGTTCACAGGCTTTATTGATCCGTGCTTCTGATGGGCAAAAAAAAAAACCAACAACAACAAAAACCTGTTTGATTTCTGTTCTGGGGAGGCAGAACGGATCACACAATAGCTTGGTTGAGTTTGACATTTACTTAATGTAGGTACATTTAGTGTAAGCTGAAATTAGGCAGAGGGCTGAAATAGGCCCTCAGGGGTTGCTGTGGAGTAAAAAGAGGCAGTTACACTCGGCTCCCCTCGTATTTCACGCTTGACTTTAAATATTCGTGAAGGGAACATAGATCTTTGGTTTTAACGGGATGTAGCTCAAAGGTCAGCCCTTCAGAACAGATCATTTCAGTCTCAGGGCACCAATTTTAACCTCCAGAGATGAGACCACATTTGAGGCAGCCAGAGCTTGGTGTTCAAGAAAATCCATCAGTGATAAATCAGATCACAATTAAGTTTTTTTGTTATTACTTGTTGAGCGTCCACCATGGGTGGGTCTTAGAAGTATGAAATGATTGTGGGTTTTATTGTTTGATTTTGAGAAGTAACTAGTCACCTTTTCCACACGAGGGGGATACTCCTAAAGAAGGGTAGATCGACCTAGTCCCCTTTTGAATTCATGAGTTTTGTTTTCTGTATGATAAAGTGTATACAGTAAAATGTATCGTTTAAAACAACCATGTGTTCCCTGCCCCCCCCCCCCCCCCACACACACCCCCATCCAAATAGTTCAATTTCGTCTCTGGACAGGGAGAAAGATTCTGTTTATGAAAGTGCCCGGCACATGGTAGGAACGTGGTAGGGGGCAAGTCGGTGCCCGTGAATCTTCATTTCCCTGCATGGCCTGCTTCCCGAGAGGGACTGGTGGCCAGGTGTTGTTCATCCAGGTCAAGATGGAGAGAATGCACTTTTGTCATTTCTGCAGGCATGTAGCAAACCCAGCCGGGTCTCAGGTATTCCAGATATGAGCGATGTGCCGATTGCGCAAGGCTAGAAGCATTGCTCACCCAGAGATACAGAGGCCTGCCTGCCCCGAGCCCTTTGTTCTCCTGGTTGAAAGCAGTTAATTAGCAACTGTCTCCATAGCAACTACCTCATAGTCCAAAAACATTGTCTAGTTTTTCAGTTTAGCTTATCACACTGTTTACCTGAAGGGCTTTTCACGGCTCGGAGTCTCATTTGAGTTGGCGGTGTGCCCGTTGGAGAAGTGAATTGTCAAGACAGAAAAAACACCATGGTAGCCAGAAGCCGGGGGGCGCCTTCTCCCTAACACGACCCATGCAGGCTCTGGGTTCCGTGAAGACAGGAGTTGCGAGGGCCTAGCATTTTCACCTGTGTTTTTTGGTTTGCCAGAAAGCTGCCATTCTCTCCACAGGCCCTGAATGAGGCGGATTTCCGCCCCACCCCCCCTTCCCCGGGAGGCTCTCTGAGCTTTCATATTCCCTGTTTACGGCCTGTGTCTGTTATTAGTCATCTCAAAACCCTCGGTGCTCTGTGCACATTCGAGGAAATTTCACTTCCCTGAGGGTCTTGGTATTTCTGAAGGTCCTTGGATGAAGGATTATGAGGAGGCCTGTGAATTAGTCAGGGAGGCTTTGTTTTTAGTCATAATGAGGAAGGGCTTCTCCTTACCTGTGGCTTGAAGTCGATCGTGTGTGAGCAAAAGACGACTTCAGGTGGCTCGCCGGTAAATAGGAAGGGGAACTCTGGCTTTTCGTAAGCTGGGCCACAGCGATAATAATTGTCATGGCTTTTGTTGATTGAATGCCACTGTGCTGGGACTTGGTGGAGCTTCAGCTCACATCATCCCCAAAGGGAAGGTGGGAGGCAGGTAGGGAGAAAGATCCCACTTTCTGAATGCCTGCTGTGTGTCCCTGTCACGGAGGCAGGTCTTTCACAGAGTGGGGTCCCCTGGACCCCTCACAGCAATCCTGCAGACTACGTTCACTCTTACTGTGCTGAACATGGAGAAACCAGTGTTCTGAGGAACCGTTGCCTGTTCAGGATTGTGGAATGCCCGCCCAGGTCTGTTGGTATTACAGGACACAAGCTCTTGCCTCCGAGGCAAGCGGCATTATGGATGCGGGGCCTTCTGACTCAGGATTTGGTGGTGGGGCTTTGCCCATAGCTGGTGAAAGGCTCGGTTAGGAGGTATGAGTGACACATGGCAGTTTTCTTGCAAACTCTTGCCCGAGGGGGATGGTTACAATATGGCGGCGTATGTGTGTAATCAGATGCCTAAGTTATGTCCAGAAAAATCACGAAGCCCAGGCCTTCTGGGAGGTTTTCTCAGGTCCAGTGATAAAGTAGTGGAATTTTATCTTTAGGCACATGCACCAGAGCCCAGGTACCTAAGGAAATGTCTCTCTCTTCAAAGTATTAATCTGGAAAGACTGTGCCTTTTGACGTTTCCATTCTTCACACCTGAAAGAGGTCTTAAAAAGGGACCTCCATGGGAGAAAGTGCTTTCCAAGCTTGCAGCATATGGCCTTGAATTCTGTTCAACAGAGCATTGTTGGGCACTTAGCTCCTATCACTGTGGGCTGAAGAGTGTGGCGTTTCTCTTGTGGTCATCACTTGGACCTAGCATGGATTCACTAAGAACAGCTCCTACCAGGCAGTTTCTTTCATAGCAAAGCTAATAGAGCAGAAAACTGCAGTTGATGTGGAGGATAAATAAGGCAGTTTATCTGATTTTTAGTGATGTCTACTCTGTCAAAAATAGACCTGTCCTGTGTGCTCCATGCAAGGGCTCTGATTCTAAAGTGCCGTTGGTTTAACGCCTAAGGCTAATGAGCAGGTGGTAACATGGGAGATCATTTCCTGGCTGTTGCCACCATATCTTGTGTCCCAGCTGACATCTGTACGGCGGCCTGGTGGAGGTGACATGAAGCTTGGAGGCGGTGAGCATGCTTGGTGTGGGCCTGAAAAAGTCTGCCCTTGCTGGAAAGTGAATCCATCTAAGAAAGAGGATATTTTAGAGGAGGGAAGGTACCCAGAAGTCCCAGCGTGGACAGTAAACATGTGACTTGACAGTATTACGTGGGTTTTGTTGACTGTGAGATTACAGTTAAGTTCAAAAAAGTGGCCTCTGCGGAAGTGAATGTTGTCTCGGGCTGTGTTGATCGAAGAGAAGGGGATGCTCACCATATTCGATGATGCTTGGAGTCGGGTGTTCTGCTTTCTTCCTATTTTCCCCCCTTCCCTCCCTCCGCCCCTCCTTCCTGTGTACTCTGTGCAAGGCACCTTTCCATGTGCTGGGACTACAAGGGTGGACACAAAGAAAGCTGCCTTTAAAGGGAACGTAAACATTGTGGAGCTCGTACAGAGAATGATAAAGAGAATAGAAAATCACATGGTACACAGAATCATCGAAGGGATTGGGGTGTTTGGTCCAGCTTCGAAAAGACTCTCAGAGATATGAGACTTGTTTTCAAATGTGTGAAAGATGCTCATGGGTCAAGAGGAAGCACTTTTGTCCTGTAGACCCTAATTATAATGGAGGCAGTCAAATACTATTTTCTAACTGTCCTACCAACATGGACTTAGGCTTCTGTTCCAGAATACAGGGAGAAGTGTTCAAGCAGGGGTCAAATGACCATTTGGTGGTTTGCTGTGCAGATCAAATGATAAAGTGAGTCTCCTTTAAAATTCCTAGTCGCACAACTATGGTCGGAGAGCAGGCCTGTTATCTGCATGGGAGGCACTTCCTCGCAGTGGAGGAAGATGGGTATCACATTTAAGATGACTTTTTTTTTTATTGCTTACTTATCTCTTTTGGGAGACAGCTGAGGATGATCAATTGAGAGACATTAGGACATTTGTAACTATAGTTTATGAGATGGGCACTTTTCATTCCAGGAGGATCCTTTTCTTCAGAATTCTAGCACAGGCCCAGTTCACGATAATTGTTAGGTCATCATTATATACTGTGGGGGGTCTTCATTCCTTTCTGAGCCCAGAAGTAAGGATCGTGTAACATATATCCTGGCCATTTAAAAAGGCTTACAAAATAAAAAGGGGGGGAGTGCCAGGTGGCTCAGTCGGTTAAGCGTCCGACTTCAGCTCAGGTCATGATCTCAGAGTCCGTGAGTTCGAGCCCTGCATCGGGCTCTGTGCTGACCGCTCAGAGCCTGGAGCCTGCTTCGGATTCTGTGTCTCCCTCTCTCTCTGCCCCTCCCCTGCTCATGCTCTGTCTCTCTCTGTCTCAAAAATAAATAAAAACATTAAAAAAAAATTTAAAAAGCATTACAGTGATTATATAAAACAACCTTTTATGTAGAACCATTCAAGTTGAGGTCTTCGGTCTCTCCATATTGAGTTTATTTCTTGTGTCTTCAAAATGCTTGTCCCTAAAGATGGTACAGATTTCCATGCATGGGACACAGAACAGTGGTCTTTTTGCTCTTGATAATTATTTACCATAGTTTTAAGACAACCCGGGGAGTTTTAGAAATTGAGACAATTTCTGCAAAATCAGGCATTGAGTGATCAGATGAAGATAAGGAGTTTCAGAAACTTGTTGAATCATTGATTCACCCTGTACCACCCGAAAAATTGATCTAGTTAAACTGAGTTAGTTTCACAGCTCTGGTGTGCCTCTGGGTTGATTAGATAGTTTTAGGGAGTTTTTTATATTCTTTCACTAGGAGTTCTGCTGACCGGTTTTTAATACCTGAATTGACAGGCTGGCTTATAAATTTCGAGGGTCTGTGTGAACTTCTCCTTCGTCTGTTTACAGTGGTAGCACTCCTGTGTTTGAATGTGACCCGACCTGCCCCTAATATTCATGGAACCTGAAGCAAGAGTAGAAGTGGAATCTCCTATACCATATGTCTCAATCTTTAAAAGTTTTAAACCAACAAATTATTTTCTCATCTCCTACTTTGATAAATGTACCTTCATAATAACCCAGAACCAGAAAGTTGGGGACCTGCCCCCTTTTGCGTCCCACCCCTGGATATGTGGGTTCCCCAGCTGGCATAGGCAAACTCTCCTCCACTCACCACTCCCTTCAACAGCTGGTCACTCCTTGCCCCTGCGGGTACACATACTAGGGACACAAGTGTCCTTTTGAGGCCAGATTCGGGGAACTGGTCTGTGAAGGCCCTCGATGCAGATTGGGGACCTGGGTCTGGGAGTTCTGAAGCCAGAGGTTCTTGCTCCCTGGTCTGAAAGGTAAGGGGAGCCCTGAGCAGGCTGTCCCCCTGACCTTCAAAGACTTTACCTGGAGAGGAAGAGTATGGTTGAGAGAGGACCGGAGCAGGGCCTTTGAGGCCTACAGTTCCAGTTGGGTGCTGTGGCCTGGGTCTAAGGACAGTATTGAATGCGGGTAAAAACATGACCAATTTCTAACTGACTTTCAAGCTTCTGAGCTTGAAACTGAGTTATTTCAACTGAGTAGTTGGGTTGGCCTAAGTAACGCTTGCCATTTAACCTTATAAATGATCTAAAGATCATAGTCTGAGAGTTGAGTGAAAAATAGGTGAGCTCATCAGGTCGGGTTTGAATTCTGTCATATTTTTTAGTTTATAGATATGGGGACCTGTACTGTGAAATCCCTGCGACCGTGAAATCACCTATAAGAATTGCAGGTTATGCCGAACAATCCAAATGAATTGGTAGGTTGGCTCCCATCGGCAAAATCTTGAGGCTGTTTGGGGCAAAAAATTACAAAATGTAATTAGTAATAAATAATTTGCTTTTCTGGGGAAGCAAATTGCATTACGGGTGTTTTTCTCCCCCTGATAATGTGTTTATTTTTTAATCTCTTGATACTTTCTATTGGTAGCACACCTGATGATTTTTAAGGCATTTTGACCCTTACAGTAGTCCTGCATAGCAGATAGGATTATTTTTATAGACACTAATCCAGGCTCAGAGGGGTCTGATTTGATCACAGTCTCACCTGGGGCCCAAGTTTATAGTTCCAGTCTTTTTTTGTTTGTTTGTTTTGTTCTTGGTATTTATTTATTCATTTTAAATTTAAATCCCAGTTAGTTCACATATAATGTAGTAATGATTTCAGGAATAGAATTTAGTGATTCGTCACTTATGTATAATACCCAGTGCTCATCACAAGTGCCCTCCTCAATGCCCCTCGCCCCTTTAGCCCTTCCCCCAACCCAACACCCCGCCAGCAACCGTCAATTTGTTCTCTGTATTTAAATCTCTTATGGTTTGCCTCCCTGTCTGTTTTTATATTATTTTTGCTTCCCTTCCCTTATGATCATCTGTTTTGTTCCACACTTGGGTGAAATCATGATATCTGTCTTTCTCTGACTGACTTATTTTGCTTAGTATAATACACTCTAGTTCCATCCACGTTGTTGCAAATGGCAAGATTTCATTCTTTTCGATGGCTGAGTAATAGCCCATTGTGTGTATATACCACATCTTTATCCATTCAGCAGTCAATGGACATTGCATTTTTTCCATACTTTTTGGGTAGTGTCGATAGTGCTGCTATAAACATTGGGGTACATGTGCCCCTTCGAATCAGCACTCCTGTATCCTTTGGATAAATACCTAGTAGGCATTGCAGGTTGTTTTAAAGAATGAGGTTAAAACACTGAACCTAACAGCACAGATAAAAAGTGTATGCCAGTTTTCACAAAAAAATTCTCAAATGTGAAAGCTCTTTTTTTTTTTCTTCATAAATTTATTTGGAAGCAGTAATGTTGGCAGGCACATTGACTTGGGCAGAATAAAATAATTTTTTATCTTAGTTTTTCCAGGAAAGTGAAGCTGGTCAACCTTCAGTGTCCACACAGTTCAGTTTCTGCTCGAAACACAGTCTTTATGAAGACTAATTCTTCACAGGATACCTGAAAATGTCTCCTTAACCTTAAACCTCAAAATGGTTGAAGACATTACTATGGTTCGGTGTGGTTGGATGGGTTCTTCTTCTTGGTTCTGCCATTTCTTGGCTATACCTGTGTGACATTGAGCAAGTTCTTTAACCTGTCTCCGAATTTTCTCATTCTGTAAAATGGGTTGAATAATAGCACTTGTGTTATAAGGTGGCTGTAGGGACTAGAAAATACAGGTATAAGAGTTTACTTAGCACATAGCAAACTAGTAATAGTAGTCAGTTCACAGAATAATAAATGGAAACTAATCATCATTAGCTCACTTGTGTGAGGAAGGTTTAAGGGTTTACGTAAAGGCAACATTTTATGGTAAAAGAACCTGGGGGCGCCTGGGTGGCTGAGTTGGTTGAGCATCTGATTTAGGCTCAGGTCATGATCTCATGGTTTGTGAGTTCAGGCCCCACATTAGGCTCTCTGCTGTCAGCGCACACAGCCCGCTTCAGGTCCTCTCCCCCCACCCCACCCCCACCCCCACCCTTCCTCCACTTCCACGATCTCTCTCTCAAAAATGAATAATCATTAAAAAAAAAAGAAGAAGAACCTTTCCACGAGGACCTATGAAAATTATAAAGGGCTGCAAGGAAAATCCCAATGCGGATAATTTGCCTTCTCTTGGAATTTACCTGTTGAGGTGACATAAGTGATGCTTTGAAGCGCCGGAAGTGACCAGCGCTGGATAGGTGCTGAGGGCTCAGTGGTTCCTTTGGGTGCTCCGTCCCTGCCTCCTGTCCTTGAGAGCAGACTGTGGTCCTCACCCATCCCCAAAGAGTCCTGAGTTGCCAGAGCCCTCGATGTGATTGAATGCTTATCCACAATGTGGTTTTGAAGGATGCGATTTTTCCTCTTTGAGTATGAAGCGGAAGAGGATGGAGAAACAACTGGAAGTTTCTTTTTTCTAAGTGAATACAATGCACAGCCTCAGGAAACCGGGGGAAAGGATGAGAAGGAGAATTATTTTTGTTTCTAAATGCCCTATTCATCCCACTTCCCAAGTAACTTGTAGCTATCATTATTTTTAGTGATTTATGCTTATTAAATCGTCTCGCTCAGGAATAATCAAATACTGGCCTCAGACATCGTCAGGGAGATTGCAGAGCATAGCAGGCACATACAGTAGTGCCTAGAGGGTGCCCAGTTTGGAATTGGACATGGGATGAGGCAGCGGACCTCTACCCCTCCTGTGTCCTCAGCTCTGCCCTGGAGCCTGTGCCGACGGGGGTCACAGGAGCCTGACCTCTTTTCTGGAGCCGCTGCCACTGAATTCATTTCTTGCAGCCCCTGCGAGTGCACCTCCTCTGCGCCCTGGTCTTCTGTAAGCCTCAGTTTTCTCCTTTGTAAGAAGGGAGACAAGGTCCCAGCTTCGCCTGCGTGCTCAGAGCACGGACCGAGAGCACCTAGCTTGAGTCTTCCGAGAGGCTGCTAGGTTATGCCTTCTCTTATGTGTGGGGCAGTAGATGGTTTCTCTGGTCGCCAAGCCCCTCTTCTTTGAGACACTAGGGAGAAAGCAACACATGGGATGCACAGAATTTCCTGAACAGGCACTTGAAACTTTAAAGTTTCAACTTTAAACTTGTCAGCGGTGTTTTCTTTCTCATTCTTGATGTTGAAAAATCCATCCTTTAAGCTTTAATCATCTCACCTGTCAGGTGGGGAGAATAGCTCCCACTCTTGCGAAGTGGCTGTGAGGATCGGTGCTGCAGGTGACAGGCTGGATGACTCTATATTTGCAGTCTCTGTAGCTACAAAAGGAGGGAGGGAGCTGTGGAATCCTATTCTTTTCTCTGTCTATATACGTATACATATACATATACACACGTGTATATATATGTATATACACACGTGTGTATATATATTTGTATACACACACACACACACACACACACACACACACACACACACACACATATATATATATTTTTTTTTTGAGAGAGAGAGGGAGAGGGAGAGAGCATCCCAAGCAGGCTCCACACTCTGCGTGGAACCTGACGTGGGGCTCGATCTCAAGACCACAAGATCATGACATGAGCCATCATCAAGAGTCGGACGCTTAACCCACTGAGCCACCCAAGCACTCCTGGAATCCTGTTTTGAGCTGGAGGTTTGAATTCTGAATCCCTGCTAAGACGAGAAATGAGGCCCTTCCCAAAGCAGAAACTGCGATGGTCCATATTGAGTATGGCCTACGCACTGGTTTTCTTTCTTAGAGCGTAACTCTAGTAACTCTGATAACTCATAGTAACTCTAATGATTAGAGTTACACTCTTCCTGACCCAGGAAAAGTGTCTGAGTCGCGGACCTAGAGGACCCCAGAGGGAACAGGCTTTGAAGGGAGAGCCATGGACCCTCAGTGATAGACCCTCACAGTCTGGCTCTGGCCCTACCAGATCCCGTGGGTCAGTGTAACCTTAGGATTTTTAGGTCTTAAATCTTCATAACGAACTCTTTACCCTCCCCTTTACTTAGTGGCAGAGCCTGGAATCCTTCTCTGCGTGAAGACAGGTGGAATCTGGAAGGTTCAAACCCTCTGCTCTCCCCACTGACAGCCCAAGTGTCAGTGAGTGTGTTTCACTCACTGCTAGTCCCATTCCTGAACTCTGCCTAGTATCTAGTAGACATTCAAGAAGTGCCAGCTGGAGGAATGTCACCCTTGGGGTTGATGTCTTGTGTGCCTACCCCCAGATCTTCTCTTTTTTATAAGTAATCTCTGTGTCCAAAGTGGGGCTCAAACTCACAACCCCAAGATCAAGAGTCACACGCACTACCGACTGAGCTAGCCAGGTGTCCTCCCAGATCCCCCAGGCTCCCCAGATCTTCAAAGACCATATTTCTTGATCTGGCCACAAGATCCGCCTTCCACTGACCGCTTCAGACACGACCGGGACGTTGGGCATAGCCTTTCTTCACTTCCAGGGATAATATTCTTCTTTGTAGGGAGGTCTACACTGGCAAGGCTGCACTTAAGCCTAAGGAGGGGCTGCCAAAATCCGTCTTCCTGTGCTTCACCGCTCAAGGCAGTGATGGGCAACTGCTAAGATCTGCGGAGTCTTCTGTCTGCAGCCCAGGTTAGAGAAAACCCTCTGCTTCATTCTCGGGCTCCACCTTCGGCCACCAGGAACTCAGCTGTACCTTGTGATCTCCCAAGCCCTGCGCCCCACAGGTGGGCGGTGTTGTTATGGAAATGCTCCCGAGGCATGAAGGAGTCTTCTTTAGACCCACGATAAAAGGGAAAAATAAAGAAAAGAAAAAACTCCTCTGTTAATCCTAAGTAACTGCTACCAGGTGAAGGCTTTTTAGAAGTGAAGGAGCTTGGGAATTTAGGGACAAATGTATGGAAGCTGGAACATTTTCTCTGTTGGGGTTTAAGCCTGGGAAAATGGCCAGTTTGAACTTAGAGACATTTTCCTGTTTTCTCAAACTAGGGGTGTGCTGGGAGAACTCTGGGCTCGTTGCCCACAGGAGAGCTGAGGAAGCTTTTGTCTTGACCTCTCTGGCTGAGACACATTTTCCTCCCTCTCTCCACGTCCCTCTGCGTCTTTTGAGTGTCTTTGTGGAGTCGGGATGTCTAGTGACTGAAGGCTCTGTGCTTTCTGGTCTGACCAGGAACCGTGCTGTACCTCCCTGGGTCTGGCAATGTCACCAGCAGTGGGTTGATGCCCAGTGCTGCGTCCTACATGCTGATGAGTACGGTAGATAACGTGACTGCGGTGTTGTGATTTATAAGGAAAATATATATTTGGTCACGCAGCTGACCAAATATATGTTTTCTTGTATGTCTTTGGTCTCCATCCACAGCTCCTGACTCACAGCTCCCCAAACCTGTGGAATTTCCTGTTGAGAGTGACAAAGGTGTCTCTCTTTATGTTAATGAAATGACTTTTGGGCCCCAAGTACGGATGGGTGGCTGCTGATTGCCAGGAGAACCAACCATGTGATTAGAGGGTTGGAACTTTCAGTCCCATCCCATCCCGATTCCTCCCCACTTCCAACCTCTGGGGAGAGATGAGGGTCTAGAGGTTGAATCCGTCTTTATTGGCCAGTGATTTAATTAATTAATACTGCCTGTGTAATGAGAAGCCTCCATAAAGACCCAAAGGATCGGGTTCCAAGAGCTTCCAGACTGGTGAACATGTGGAGATTTGGGGAATATGGTGCCTTCTGAGAAGGCGCACCCTTTCTCCATGCCTTGCCCTGTGCCTCCCTTCCATCTAGCTGTTCCTGGGTTTTATCCTTTGTAATAAAAATAAATAAGCTAGTAAGTAAGGTGTTTCTCTGAGTTCTGTGAGCTGCTGTAGCAGATTAATCAAATCTGAGGACGGGGTCATGGGAACCTCTCATTTATAGCCAGTTGGTCAGAAGCACAGGTAACCACCTGGGCATGTGATTGGCATCTGAAATGGGGAGAGGGGTCAGCTTTGGGGGACTGAACCCTTGACCTGTGGAATCTGACGCTATCTCCGAGTAGACAAGTGTCAGGATTGAGTTGAATTCTTCGGCACGCTGCTGGTGTCCACGAATTGTTTGTTGGTGGGGTGGGAACTCCCTGCGCACATTGGAATTTGGGTGCGGGAACCCACTTCGTCATCTTGGAGGTTTCTCATGAAGTTCTTCCCAGAGCTTTTGGTCAGAGAGGTCTCAGATAGTTCTGTGTCCCTGGCCCTGAGAAAGATTTCTTCAGGCTACGGATTCTTCCACTGGATAGTGGCTGCTTGCTGTTAATAATTCTTTCCCTGGACTGGTGAGATGGTTGCTTTCATCTCCGCCTGTGACGCTGGGAGTCATTGGCACAGAGGTGGCCTGGGGCTACTTAAGCGCTCCTCAAGAGGCTTATAGAGGACATTTTGGAAGCCTTCTCAGCATCCATTCTGCTCTTCTTACCAAAAGCACACAGGCTAGCCTTCCCCTGTGTCCTTTTTTTTTTCTTTAGTGTTTATTTGTTTTGACAGAAAGAGAGAGAGAGAGAGAGAGAGAGAGAACACGAGCAGGGGAGGGGCAGAGAGAGAGAGGGAGAGAGAATCCCAAGCAGGCTCTGTGCTGTCAGCGCAAAGCCTGACATGGGGCTTGATCTCATGAACCGTGAGATCAAGACCTGAGCTGAAATCATGAGTCAGATGCTTAACCAACAGAGCCACCCAGATGTGCCCCCCTCCTTGTTTTTTTTATATCATTTGGGAGGGGTTGACCTCACTCACAACTACATAGGTGGGCCATGATTGACATAAGCCAAACAAACAGCTTCTGTCCATGGGCAACTAGCTACCCAGTCAGAACCAGTGAAATAGATGAGATTTTTGTCTTGACTTCTGAAAAAGTAAATCTTCTTTTTCGCCATAGATTTTGGTTGAGTATCTCGCGTTCTATGGATGGTGTGTGAGGACATGAGGTCTGTAACTATGGTAGCATTTTTCTTTCTAAGGAACCTACGCATGTACTAGACTGGTTGGAACCAGTAGCTAACCTAGTAGGGGACAGCTTTGTGATGATGTCATCTGAGCTGCTAGAACAAGACTTCTTAGTTAAGAGAACCACTAATCCCCCTTCCTCTGTTCTTTGCTTAAAAGCCAGTTTTAATTGTTTCTTGGAATGTGGTAACCTGATACGAAGACTCTTCCTGATGAGAATTTGGTGAAGAATTTCCAACAAGATCTTTCCAAGTCCTTATCATGAGTGGGCATCGGCCACGGCAGGTGTATTCAGGGCATAACTCCGACCTCATGCCTCTGGGGGGGTGGGGGGGAGAGGTCAAGGCCGGAGATAACTGTCTGTGATTCTGGAGAGAGCCAGAGGTGGGACCCAGAAGCCCAGGGAAGTGCTGAGGAAGAGTGGGTTGGAAGAGAGCCGTGGGAAGATTTGAACTGGTAGTAGGGAGTGGCCTGATTCCAGTGGCATCTAGGAACAAGATCTCAGGATGGATAATTTGTCCAAATCCATAAAATGTCCAACAGCAAGAGTGAACCCTAATGTAAACTATGGACTTTGCATAATAATGATGTATCCGTGTAGATTCATTAATTGTAGCCAGTGTCACTCCGGTGGGGGGTGTTGGTAATGGGGGAGGCTATGCATGTGTGGGGGCAGAGAGTACATAGGTAAACTCTGTACCTTCTACTCAGGATTGCTGTGAACCTAAAACTTCTCTACAAAATAAAGTCTATTTGTCTATTTAAAAAAAAATTTTTTTTTAATGTTTATTTTTGAGAGACAGATACAGAGTGTAAGCGGGAAAGGGGCAGAGAGAGAAGGAGACACAGAATCCGAAGCGGGCTCCAGGCTCTGAGCTGTCAGCACAGAGCCCGACGCGGGGCTCGAACTCACGGGCCGCGAGATCATGACCCGAGCCGAAGTCAAATGCTTCACCGACTGAGCCGCCCAGGCGTCCCTAAAATAAAGTCTGTTTTTAAAATAAAGTTCCCAGGATGGAGGTGTTGGTCCTCAGTTGTCACAGCCCGTGTGTGTGTGTGTGTGTGTGTGTGTGTGTGTGTGTGTGTGTGTGTGGTGGGGAGGGGATGGAGAGGTCCAATTTCTGTCCTGTTTGCAGAGTCTGATTGTTATAGAGGTATTTCTCCCAAAGAGATCTCTACTTTTTCTTTCTTTCTTTCTTTCTTTCTTTCTTTCTTTCTTTCTTTCTTTCTTTCTTTCTTTCTTTCTTTCTTTCTCTCTTTCTCTCTTTCTCTCTTTCTCTCTTTCTCTCTTTCTTTCTTTCTGTTGTTGCTTTGTGAAGCTCTTGCCTCTATGCTGAGAAGAGCCCTTCACAGCTCATCTTGGGGTGTGACAGTGACACACACCTGTGATTGGATAGACCTGACGCTCAGCAGTGATACACCCACCAGCCAGAGCTAACCACAGGGCCGGGGCCATGCTCAGAAATACTCTTATGATGCACACGGGCTTTTGGGCTTGTGGCTTTGGTCTGGTGGTTGTGGACGGAGAAAATTGCTTCCTGGGTTTACAGGGAAGGTAGGGGAATGGCCCTCTTGTCACCACTTACGCAGTGAGGGCTGCCTGGTGTGGGCACGGGAGGACGGATGTGAGGGACAGGCAGGATTTCAGGGCTTTGCAGCGAGGTGGCTGGGTAGACAGGGTAGAAGAGGACATCCTCGTGCAGGGATAACCCCTCCCTGCTGTTCTGTTGACATTAGAACCCGAAAAAGGTGGGAGTGAAAAGAACACTTACTGTCTGGTCCTGGGGAGACAGAATGATTGAAGGTATTTGCCTCTATCCTGTGGGAGACTCAGCCTCTTACAGACAACAGGTCTGTAAGAAATGTGGTCAGGGTTAATAGAGGGACAGATGCACATTGGCATAAGTTTTTAACAAACGAAAAAGTTGCATTTATTTATTTATTGTTTAATGTTTATTTTTGAGAGAGAGAGAGAGAGAGAGAGAGACCGAGCATGAATGGGGGGGCGGGGGGGCGGGGGCGGGACACAGAATCCAAAGCAGGCTCCAGGCTCCGAGCTTTCTGCACAGAGCCCGAGGCAGGGCTCGAACCCTCGAACTGTGAGATCATGCCCTGAGCCGAAGTCGAACGCTTAACCGACTGAACCACCAGGCACCCCAAAATCAAAAAGTTTTAAAAAGAATTCTGAATGACTACCGTTAGCCAGTCTTTCAAATACAGTATCTAATATGAAACTTAGGAAACTTTCCTAGAGAAAGTTTAATCTTGGAGATGCTGGAAGCCCACAGCTTTTCTTGAACTCCTCTTGGTAAGCATGAATCCTTTAGATTCAGGACCAGAGAGAGTCAGCTGCGTATCTTCACTGAGTCAGTTTCTTTGGGGAGGTGGTGGCTGAGTGCTTTCCTGGGTTCAGGAACACAGAGCCACAGAATCACCCCTAATGGGCCTGAGAGCAGGTCCTCTGGATACCCAGTGAGACTGTGAACACAGCGGTAACATAATAGAATAATACCACTGACAGCACATGGCCAGGCTGGAAGGAAGGGCTCATGTGCCAGCAGGTGTCTGGTATAAAGGAAAGGGTTAGTGACCAGGATATTCTGAACCGAGAATCAGGGCACACGGTCTGTCTCAGCAAGGTGAGTCGGGGCAGAATCGCTGGTGTTTGGATGTTCCTGCCGAACCCGTATCAGCAGGCTCTGCCGGGCAGATGTGGCCCCGGAGGAGTAACTAAGCCAGGTGGCAAGAGCCGGCCTGGAGCTGGGGGTTCAGTCCTGGGGAAGATGTTCCTGAGCTGAGGGTGTTGGGGCTGTGGAGGCAGTGGGGGCACGCCGGGGGGTCCCTGCGTGTCCCAGCAGCAGCTGCTACCACATTCGATGCTTGAGAGGTGGAGAGTGCCAGGGAAACCTGTTGGGTGCTTCCCCCCCTTCCCCCCTACAGAATAGTAGAAATGCTATCTTTGAATCTACCGTTGAGGGGATCTCCTTTAAGGGAGCTTTAGGAGGGCCTAAGTCGAGGCTCAGTGGGGACGGAGGAGCTGCTGAGGTGAGGTGAGCACCATGAGCCACATTCTGCTCTTCCGCCCCCCATGTGGACTGTGCATCCCAGGTCTGGCCTGGGAAAGTAACATTTCTCACAGCGTGTGCGTGTGTGTGCACGTGCGCGCGCCCGCATGTGTTTCGTTCCTTACGGTGGTACTTTCGAGAAGCAGTGGAATGTTAAAGCCAAGAACTGTGCTTTCATTTCTGGAAACGAAACACGAGGAGCTCAGAGGCCTCTGACAAGTTGAGAGCTGTGTGACTTTGTGCGAACTCCTTACCTTCTCTGGGCCTCCGCCTGCACCTCCTTCGCAAGGAGCCACGATGAAATGATAGCCCCCGCTTCCCTCCTCGGTGGTGCCAGAGGACAGCACGCTGAACTGTAAGTTCACCTGGGACCTCCACGTTTTGTTCGGGTTTAGCCGGTGCTGGTGTCCTCTCCTGCCTCAGGCAGCGTCTTGAGTCCCCGCCTACGGTGGAGGAGACAGGGTGGGGTCCAGCCTGGTCCGGCTCTCTTGGACAAGGTTGAGAGGTGCTAGCCACAAGTCTGAAGCCTTGAAGAAGTGCTACAAGGAAGGTGTTTCTTTCCCCGTTGGCACGGCCTCCAGGTTCTCGACAGTTGGACACAAACAAACCGTTCTGGAAGCTGTTTCTCATTCCCCTTTGCCTCCTGCTTGCTGCCCGCCACCCTTGCTGGTCACTGGGGCTGACGTATGGGGAGGAGTGGAAAGTGGCCGCGCTGACAGTGTCTGTCATTGTTTGCTCTCTGTGGAAGGAGGATGTCTGGCGGAGCGAGAGACCGCACTCTGGCTGTTGAGGCCTGTGCTAAGGCTGCAGGGTGCCCCGGGTGCCCCAGGAGTGCATAGGGGCTTCTGTCTTCTGAGGGTAGTGTCCTGGGCCACTGTTCCTGTGTTTGAGTGCTGTTTCCACTCTTGGAGAGTTTGCTCTCCTTGAAAGCAGATAGGGATGTAGCCAGTGGGCGCCTTTGAAGGCGGCAGGGACGAATGGGAGAGGGTGTGAGGGCGCTGGTCGGCTCTGAAGGGGTGGGGTTGACATCCTCGGGGCCCCCACCTCCCCTTGAACCCCTGCTGGCCTGGCTGGAGAGCTTGTATGGAGGAGGGGGCCTCTGGGGCTGGGCCAGGGAGAGTACTTTTGGCTTCAGGGAACCTGAGGAGCTTGTCCTCATCAAGAATCGCCAGCAGAGTGGAGGGGAAGTCCAGGCCAGAAATGATTGACAAGTCTGTGAATAAAGCGAGAACAGTGGGGAACATTTGTGCATGTTGCCCCCCTTCATTCTCCAGCAGCAGGGGGGCACAGAGGTGTGGCCAGGTTAGCAAATTTGTCACACAGTGAGAGGGCCGGGAATTCTCATCTCCAGTCCAGCCGCCCTCTGACCGTCCAAAAGCACGGTCCGTGGTGGGTCCTGCCCACCCAGTCGCCGCTGAATGCTCCCTCCACGTTCGCAAGGCGCATGCTTTTTCCTTTTATTACTCAGGAACGGGCATCCAGTGCAGAACTGGGCCCCATAATGGCTGCTGACTAAGTGCTTAATGGAGATATTGCTGCTGATAAACCACAGTTGAAAAGGGAAAGAGGCAAGCAAGCTGGCCAACATCAAAGCCAGTTCTGTTTTATAGATAAGAGTAGCTTTCATTTTGTGGGCTCCAGAGCCCCTGTCCCCAAATCTCGGAGTGAATTTTAGAATGGAAGCTGTGTCTGTCCCAGGGAGCTAGAAGACAGGCCTGCTGGGACTTGGAAGCCTTCCTTCCTTCCCAAAGAGCCTGGCCACTGCCCTCATTTGCAGTGGAGACCCTTGGGGCACAAGGAGGGCTCCCAGCTGCCTCTGGAATGAACAGTTCTGCTCTCACCCCCAAGAATTTCCGTGTGGTTTTTGTTCTTCACAATTTTTCATTCCTACTTAACACAGCATTTAAAATAATTCAGAGGGGCGCCTGGGTGGCTCAGTCGGTTAAGCGGCCGACTTCGGCTCAGGTCATGATCTCGCAGTCCGTGGGTTCGAGCCCCGTGTCGGGCTCTGTGCTGACAGCTCAGAGCCTGGAGCCTGTTTCAGATTCTGTGTCCCCCTCTCTCTTACCTTCCCCCGTTCATGCTCTGTCTCTCTCTGTCTCAAAAATAAATAAACGTTAAAAAAAATTTATAAAAAAAAAATAAAATAATTCAGAAATCATAGATATTAAATACAGGAATCTGGGGGCCCCTGGGTGGCTCAGTTGGTTAAGCATCCAACTTCCGCTCAGGCCACGATCTCCTGGCTTGTGAGTTCGAGCCCTGCGTCAGGCGCTGTGCTGACAGCTCAAAGCCTGGCGCCTGCTTTGGATTCTGTCTCTCTCTGTCCCTCTCCCCCCCGCCTTCTCTCTCGCTGTCAAATATAAATAAACATTAAAAAAATATATTTTTGAATAAAAAAAACTACAGGAATCTGGAGAAGAGAAGTCCCAGAAATGTAATGGGCCCAAGTTGCAAACATTGTAAAACACACTTGTGTGGCTGCGTGTGCAGTGACTTTCCTCCTTCGTTAAAACTTAGCGATGACGTGAGGTCACGTCCCCGGTCACAAGTGTTCTGGGTGAAAAATGCAGCTAATTGTAGCCAGGTGATAAGTAGTTTTAATGACTGGGTGATAATTAGACTAAATTGTAATCTAGGCAGAACCATGGGGGACTTGACAGTCGTAGGGCACGTTTGTGTTTGTGTACGTGTGTGCACGCCCGTCTGTGTGTTGCTTTTATGTTGTTCAGTGCAGGGGCGGGGCCACAGGAGAGATGGGGTGTTTTGAGCACAGTGGCCCGTAAGAGAGCAGGTGCGGGCCACACCAACACATTAAAACTTGTTGCCTGACTTAAAGGTTGAAGGATTCTTCTGTCACTGGCTCAGGGGAAAGAGGCAAAGGCAGCAAGTCAGGATCATAAATATGACATAAACCTGATCCATTTCAATTACTGTTTATAGCACTTCAGTTTTGATTTGGCCCTGACTGAAGTCCTGTTCACTTTTCAGAAGATGGATGGTTGTTAGGACCCCAGGCAGGGCTTCTGTTGAGGCCAGGCAAGCTGGTGACGGGCCTGTCCTCTCTCTGTTGGGAGCCAAGTGTCTTTGTGAGCCATCCACCTTCACACCAGGCCTGCTCTTGGGTGGTTCTTCTGTTCTTTGTTTAAAATCGGCATTAATACCATTGCAGCCACGTCGTACCTGGGGCTGCCCACCTTGCTGTCACCCTCTGTCATTCTAGTGCCTGTGTGACCACGTTCCCGCTTGGCCCTCTGGAAAGCCCCTGGAGGGTTCTGGAAAGGCATACTAGCTGTGGTTCAATTTTCAGGACACTGGAGCCAAGACTGTCAGCCCTTTGCCCCTGGGAGCCTCTTTTCTTCTGAATATTTATTTTGCAGGGGATTTCAGGGTTGGCTCGGCAATTGGATGCAGGCAAGCCCTTTTCTGTATTCCTAGTGGCTTACAAGCCCTAAAGTAACAGAAACCATTTGTTGGCCTATTAGGGGCATTTCCACATTGGGCCTCTAGTCTGGGAGATATGAAAGGTGGCCCTTTGGGTGACTTTCTGCTCCAGGCGATGCTCCGAATCAGTGCAAGAAAGAGGAGAAATGCAGTTTTTATACACAAGCCAGATGCAGGACTCCCAGAGAGGGAGGGAGAATTCACACCCTGTGGCTGTCTTTTACCACATCTTTTGTGCAGATCTCCAGTGCCAGGAAGGGGGGAGTCAAGGTGAAGAAGCCTTGGTTCTTGCTCTCGACACACTCGTGGTTTAGCGGAGGGGACAGAGTTGGGCACAGCTTGCTGTGTAGCATTCTCACGTGGAAGTCTACAACTGAGAACTGCTGGACCCTCCCTGTTCTTCATCAAGATGCCCTCTCTGGGCCACACGGCTGGAGGCCTGCCAGCCTGGAATACTGTTTGTTCCCAGCTCAGATGAAGGCTCCCCGCCTTTGGTGGAGCGGCCTGTGTGAAGTTCATGTACACTGCACGACTAAAGAGAAAAGTCTCTCCTGTTCACTAGCTGCCAGATCAATAAGAACCTTGAGCCAGGCGGTCCGCGGATGCATGCAAGTCAGAAGACATTTGTTCTTTCTGGCCACCTGTTAATTTTCGTGGAATAAAAGGTACTTCAGAGTGAGGATAGGTTGAGCTGACTCTTCTGTTATCCAGAAGTTAGCAAATTTTACTTTTGAGAGCGGTGGGGATAAACAGACAGCAGTCAGTCAGAAGGGGTACGAATTGCCAGCATTTGGGATTTTTCTATTCTTGTTTATGGAGAGAGAGACTGCCATGGACTTAATTCCCAACTTGTTGATATAGCATACCCTATTTTTTAATCATTTTGCCAGATGTAAATATTTCTCTTCTTTTGTAAACAGGGAATTAGTACTTGGTCTATCACATTTAATGTATTCTGTGCATGTGAGCACCGGCCTCTTCAAAACTGTCGACTTCATCATCCATGTGCTGTCTCGAAATGAGATCTTGATGCCCCCCAAGTGAATTATGAAAAGCTTCTCATAGTAATATAATTGATCTACTGTTGGCCACACTTATAAAAAAAAAAATCAATGTAACGTGTTAATATTTCATGAGTGCCCACGTTGCCAGCTTCTTGCAATGGGACCAAACTGTAGAGAATGAGAACTGTTTCACAATAGCCCCAGCACACGGACAGAGTGCCAGGAAAGAGAGTTTGGGGTTGACTTGAAAGTTTGAAGTGCACAGGGCCATTGAAAAACAATCCTCTGACTCATGTCAGATTGTTATAATTATTTAATGCCCACAATGCAGCCTTGTCCCCACGGATTTATACTGGAGAGGTTTCTTACCCACACATTGTGGTTATTAGCTGCAAAGAAAGCAGCGTTTGTTTATAGTGACATGGGGTCTATCTGTATGGCAAAGAAAACACTGCAGATTCTGTCTTCTTGTGAAGGAGGCAGGAATTTGGCAGACAACCTATAGGAAATTGGGAGACAGGCTCTCATTACTTTTCATATATGCGGGTGGTTGCCCCTAATAACCATTAAACACCTTTTATTTTTAACCTTTGTTCTAAACCCTTGAGAGAATGAAATTGAGTGCTGACTTTTCATCCACGTGATACTCGTTTGCCGGTGTGCTCCAGAGTGTATGTAGACTTGGAGTTGTCCTACCTCCATTAAACATGGGGTCACACGCATTGTCTGTGGCACCGCTGTTAACATTTGTGTAAAGAGTGGATGTGTTTTGAGCAGTTCTCACATGGCCACATCTCATTAAGCTCTTTCAAAGGACATGGGATTTGGGATGTGTGTGTGTGTGTGTGTGTGTGTGTGTGTGCGTGTGTGTGTTGTGTTTTGGAGTCAAAAACTAAAAGTTGAGGAAATAGTGCTTTGGGGCCTCTTTGGGGACATGTCTGGTTTGGAGATCAGTGGTGGTGCTAATGACCCAGAGTCAGGGCGTCCGGCTCCTTGGAAATGAAAGCCCTTTGAGTCCAGAGGGTCAGTCGAGTCCGGCTCCTCAAAACTGCCCTCTGTCTGTGCTTTCCCTGGCCCTCCCCTCTTCCCTCACACGGAACTCTTATAATTGCCTTTGCTGTCAAAGGAGATTCAATATCAATGGGTTTCTCAAGCTTAGAGGGCGACAGGGAGACATTGAACCAGAGTAGTGTGAAATTGTCCTGAGGCACTCACAAGCTGGGGTGTGCAGATGCAATTTATAATTGCACCAGCAATACTTGTAACCTTTATCACGCTTAGTGGTGGAAATGAGAAAATCTATGTGAGTCAGCTTAGGACTGACTTGGGACCCATATAGAAACAACCGAATCCTCTTAGGTTTGCAAGAGAACTACAAATCGAAAGCAGACACAGAAAATAGGCCAGAGTAACAGCCACTATATTTTGAACCCCAAATTAGGGCTTATGGTATGTTCCAGGCTTTTTTTTTTTAATGTTTCTGGCTCAATAGGAAGTTTGGGAGATCTGTAGGAATTTGGGGGCGCTTTTGATGGTTTATGCAAACTTTGGAATTGGGGTTGTTCCAGAAACCCTGGGATGTGTGTTGACTGAAATACAGAGTAGGGTGCTGAGATGTTGCAAAGGACAAGCCAGTTTCGAGAAAGGTTGTGTTTCAGTGTCATCCCCCGCCCCCCCCACTGGGTACTGGGTGGAGGCTGCCCCATCCCTGCTTGTAGGAAACCCCCAGGGCCTTATGCGGAGGGGAGTTTTTGTTGCTGATTTAAAAAATGAGGTCACCAGTGTATTCACATTATGATCCTTCGTTTAGGCAGTGCGTTTAGGTCTTACTCTTATGTGTTTATGTTATATTTCGCGGTAGAAGATGTTTAAGAAGCAGTCCTATTTTGTCATCTATGGGCCCAGTTTTAAACCATTTGAAACAATGGGTTAAGAACATGTTACTGTGTCCCAGACAACTAAATGGCATATTGATTTTCTTACCCTGATTCGTGAGGACAGGGGCAGTTTCTCATTCTTCCTGGGGTTGGAGGTGGAGGAACTGAGTGAGCATCGTAGCCAGGTGGCCGGGAACTTAGGTCCTTGGAGCTTAGGGCCTGCGCAGTGAGGGAAGGAGGTGGAAGGCAGCTTAGAGGGCACCGTGTGCTGTGCCATGGAATATAAACTTCTCCATCAGTGCAGAGCCAGATGGCAAAGGTTTTAAGTGGGGAAGTATGTTGGGGGCGTGATGTGAGCTGGTTTGAATGAAATCTGCCCAGGGCCCTTGCCCTGCAGTAATTTTCTGCAACCCACAGGACCCTGCTGTTGTGGGGGACGGACAGCTCTGTAGCCCAAGAGCCACAGGCGCCCCCTGCCCCCACCCACCCTCGGGGGCATCCAAAGCCTTCCTCTCTAATAGCACTTTGTCTCCTGAGAAGAAAGGCACAGTTGTTTTTCCTTTCTTCCTCTCCTCCCGCCCCCAAAGCGTTCTCCTTCTCACCCAAACCATGATCTCAGACCTTAGGAGTTACAAGTCAGACATGTCACGGAGCTTCTTTGAGATCAGTTGTCTACCCTGGTGATGAAATCGAAATACCCTAAAAGAAGCCTTTGGAGGAGGAACTTGCCAGGGTCATTAGGCATGCTTGGCGTGAGAGAGGAAATGTGATTACATGAAAAAGGGAGTACAAAGTGGTGCCTATTCCATGATTGTGGCTACTGTTCCCAGGGATAAGCCCCAGACCAGAAGGGAAGCCAGGCTGAGGAAATCCCTTGCCTTGTAGGGGCTGGGTAAGTGCAGGTTTCCCAAATTAAAATAAGTTCATCGTTGTAATGACTTTGTTGAGCCACTGATACACTGATTTAAAGAAATCAAAAGTGAGTCATTATAAGATGGCAACAGCGAGTGTGAAAGTCAAGCTGAGAACCCAGGAAGGTATATTGTCAGTCTATTTCCGGCTGATGGCAGAAAGGGCTTGGCAGAAGGCAAGTGTTTGCAGACCTTTGGGGGCTCTGTACCTCCCGGCATGCTTTGTTTCGTCTTTGCCTTGGTCTCTCCACTGCCCTGTCTGCCCTTAAACTTGGGGAAGTGACCTCCTGCTGCTTTCAGGGTTTCCAGAAGTAGAGCCCCTGTTCTTCGATTGGTCCAGTTCTCTGCTATCCAAAGCCGGAAATCTCTGTGGCATGACTTTGTTCAAGGCCCTGGTGTGATGAGCCATTGATGGAAGTGTGTGATTTAACAACCAGTGCTTCTGTAGTGCGTGGTGCTTGCCGACTCGGGATTTGTGAATATGAGGAGGCCAATGTTTTGAGTGCTGGCCCCAGCCCTATCACTTTCTTACCCTGTTACCTTGGCCTAGTCCTGAAACCTTTCTGAGTCTTAGGGGGGGAATGAAAAGGCTGGATTGGACCACATGAAATGATACATGTGAAAACATTTAGAAATTGTCAAAGCTGTATCCACCTGCAAGAGAATATTTTTATTCATAATTGCATTGTATCTTAATGGGGACATAGAGGAGGTTAACCTCTTGCAGAGTTTAGTTTCTTCAGTAAAATGGGACCATGACTGAGGCCTTCACTGGGAGTTCCCTCAGCATGCAGATGGAATTGTAGAAGCTTCTCTCCGTGGCCCTGGGGTCGGTAGAATGTCCTTGGGATAGAAGTAGGTTGCCTCCCGTGTGTCCTGAAGAGCCTACAGTGTAGGGGTCATACTAGGTTTAGAAGAGTCATCTGGGGGCGCCTGGGTGGCTCAGTCGGTTAAGCGGCCGACTTCGGCTCAGGTCATGATCTTGCAGACCGTGAGTTCGAGCCCCATGTGGGGCTCTGTGCTGACAGCTCAGAGCCTGGAGCCTGTTTCAGATTCTGTGTCTCCCTCTCTCTGACCCTCCCCTGTTCATGCTCTGTCTCTCCCTGTCTCAAAAATAAATAAAACGTTAAAAAAAATTAAAAAAAAAAAAAGAAAGAAGAGTCATCTGCACCCTGCAGACGGTGGCCCCTGAAAGGGACACATCGCCGCATCTCATTTCATTCACAGCTTATCTCTTCGGATTCCACTGGGCCACGTGGGCTGGAATTGTAGCTGCGAGTGAATTACTTTTCTGTGGTGTGTCAGGAGTGTGTCCCTAAGGAGATGAAGTTGGTATAAACAGTGTGGGCATCCTGGCTGATGAGTGGGGAGCACTGATACTGGGAAGTTCATCGGGGCCGAGTTAGACTCACTGAACGGGAAATCCCCGTTTCACATGCAAGTGGAGGTCGCACAGCACCAGGGGCGCCCTCGCTTCCGATCTGCCACACTGCGGTTGTGTGATGTCCGTGTCCCTTCCCGGCCCCTGCCCCTGGCGGCTTACCTCTTTGCAGCTCAGCCCTTTCACCCACTAAGTATAGTGGCAAAAACAGGGACATCAAAAGAGATAAGGCAAAATGTTAGTAATGTTAGCAATTGGTTCTGTGATGGGGAGAATTCTCTTGGGCATAAGAATTTAATGTTTTCGTGGGTGCTGTCTTAGTCTGTGCTGCTGGAACAAAACACCATAGACCATAGTCTCTGCTGTTTACATACAGTTCTGGAGGCTAGAAGACTGAGACCAAAGCACTGGCTTGACTCGGTGTCTGGTGGCGAGCGCTAGCTTCCTGGCTCATAGATGGCGGTCTTGTGGCTTGTCTTCTCCATGGCGGAAGGAGCACCCGGTCTCTTCAGCTCCTTTGAAGGACACTGACCCCATTCTTGAGGGCTCTGCCCTCCTGACCTAATCACTCCCCAAAGGCCTCACCTCCAGTTACCATCACACTGGGGATTAGGATTCAACACGAATTTTGGGAGGATGGAGGACACACACATTGAGTCCCAGCATGTACGTTGATCATGTACACACATTCTATCACAATAACATTTTTACGTAGAGGGGCTTGTTTTAATCCTCATAGCCACTTTATGCGATGGGTACTGCCATGTTCTGGTGTGAGAGATGGGGGAAACTGAGACACATGGAGGTCAAGTTCCAGAACAAGCAAGCGGAAAAGCTGGAATTTGAACCCAGGCAGCCTGGCTCCAGAGTCCCTCCTCTGAACTACGATGCCAGTCTGTTTCAAGTTAATGTGCTCCAAATATGCCGGGTATGATATTCTTCTCCCACTTGATGAATTCTCATTCACTCGGCAACACGCAACATGTGTGTGCCACCGTGAGAAGAAACTAGTCTTGGGAAACAGAGTCCTAACTTAGAGTTCCAGGCTCAATAGAATCTCTCAGTGCTCCAGGGAATGCGTGGTGATCACTTTCCTTCTGAGCAATGTCCACATGACGTGTCAAGTCCCATGGAGACTGGCTTTTTAGGTACATTCTTGGGGAACCTTATGCTTTCTAGAGCTTAAAGAACTATGCCTTTGTATACTAGGGATATCACAGATCACAGTTCACACTGCTTTCCCTCGACCCGGATGCAGACATCTTCCTTTTCTAGCAACATAGAGGTCTGGCCTCCGACTTTTCCAGCATGCACGCACACGTGCGCGCGCGCGCGCGCGCGCGCGCGCGCACACACACACACACACACACACACACACACACACAGCTGCCAATACCTCTTTCTCGCTGACTATAGCAAATGGTCTGGAACCCCGAGCTACCACCTCTTCTAGAGGATCAGAAGATTATTATCTTTTGACTCCATGGTGCTAAGGACATCACAGATACTCAATGGAAGCTTATTGAGAAAGTGAAAATGGCTTTACAGGAAATGCAGATCTATTTTCATGTGTTTTTAAGTTATTGATCAGCCTGTGTGGAATCTATAGCCAGATTCGAATTGGCTGAGCATTGGTAACGCGTTTCAGTGCGCACACCCGGGGGAGGGGGGAGCACATTCTCTCACTGGACCTTCCGCCGCCTCTGTCCACCACTCCTGCTCCTGTTCTCTTCCTGTGTGCTTTGCAACTTCCTCCTCCTTTTTCTCCTTCTCTGCTCTGCCTCACCTGCAGGGAAGCTAGAGGTCTAGTTTCTCACACGCTGGTCCTCTGTCCGTGAAAACATAGAGTGCCCCTCTCACGAATGTAGAAATTCTTAGTTATTTTCAAGGAATGATTGCGTTACGCGGTGTACCCACCTACTGTCAGCTGTGAGCTCTGGGAGAGACAGGTGGCGTGCCCTGTCACATCCCCTCAGGATGAGAGCCCAGATCATTTATTCTAAGCCTTCCCACCCTGGCTTCTCCATAGGAGTCCATTGGAAGAGGTGGGATAGACGCTTGCCTGTGAAGTGTCTGTCCTGGGAGGAGGAGGGAAGAAGGCATGTAGCCAGAGACTACAGATGCTTCTGGAGAGGGCCGGGAAGGTGGCCTTGTGCACATGCCCTCTGCTCCTTCCAGCTACGCAGACGCCTCAGAGCTTTCCCCGGCCATGCGCGCCTTGCAGGATGGTGCACTGTGGAGCTCTGCTAAAGGAACTTGCGTTTTAGGAGCGCCCCCATTCTGATATCGGTGTTGTCACATGGATGAAATTAGCATCCGTATTAGTAACGCCCAACCCTAAGAACCATGCAATTATCTCATGATTTTATTTAATGACGGTGCTCTTTTCAGAGCTTATTGGGGTAATCTTCAGAACATGTCCTGATTACATGTTGCACGGACTACTTAACAAGTGAACGAAAAAAGCGATTTAAACCGAGCTCCAGCTTAATTTGTAGTTTTTACATTTCAAGACAGCATTCTTAATAGGTAATTATCCAGCGTCCTTTTTTTTTTTTGACGTATGTCAATTTTTACTTGTTTTATAATTTCCCAATTCCCCCAGCACATCTCATCTTTGATAGTAACAGTGAGAATAGTAACAGTGAGCTATCCCAGTGCTCCTTCACCTTGCTAATCAGGCAGTCTCTCTGAGCGCTTTCGGGAATGTTTAATGACTAAAATAAGACCTTGCAGGGCTTGCGTGTGGAGCCTCGGAGGTCATTTCTAAATGGAAAGCCAAATTGCAGGCACTTGCTAGTTGCATGATCCCGGGCAGTTCACTTGACTTCTGAGCTCTGATAGTCTAGCTTCTAAAACACTCCTACTCTATAGGTGAAGCCTGCTTCACAAGGTTGAGCTGAGGCTTAAATGAGGGACCTCTGTGAGAAGCACATGTCCATAGAAAGTGTCAGAAAGCCCTTTTCTGGGGCAGGGCAGGGCGGATGCTGAGACTGCCCGGGTTGCCGCACTGGTGGGTTGCTGGGGCCCTTCTAGAAGACCCTCTTCGCCTTTCCACCCCGAGATGCTTTCTCTAGTTGGGAGGAACAGGTAGGGAAGGAGAGCAGGCGCTTCCTTGACGCAGATAATCTGTTCTCCCCCCAGATCATTGTGATAGTGCATCGAGCTCTGCACGGGGCAGGGTACGAGGCTGCGACGTGCATTCCGCTTATGTAATGCACTAGTGGTGTGTGACAGAAGCGTGAGCTGTGATGGCATACACACAGTGTCCGGTGTTTGGTCCAAAGTACCATTAGCGGAGGAAGGGAAAGGGAAACCTTCACTTGGCACTTCCTGTGTAACAGGCACAGGGGCTGTAGGGGTGAGAGGGACGGTGGTGGTTGGCGGTGCAGAGGGCGTGGGCCCTGGGGATGGGAACTGCAGCAGTACTAGGTGAGGTGTGCAGGTATCTGGTGCCAGTGAGCGCAGAGCCCTGGGGGAGCCCCCTGAGTGTTGCCACTTTTCCCTTTAACAGACGGAGGTCCGCCTGCTCCGCCCTGAACGAACGGTTCTTCTGGTTCTTGGGGAGACTAAGTGATTTCGGCTTCCCACCTCCCTGGGATACCGGAAAAGGAGAACTTCTGTAAAAGCAGGAAAATGAGCTCTAGTTCTGCCCACACGCTTTGGTTTTTCCCTCTCTATCCCTGGCTAGATTTTAAATCCTTTGAGCAAGTGTTTTGTTTTGAAACTCATTTCCTACGAAATCCCCACCCCGTGACGTCCAGTTTGTTGAGCCATCCGTGAGGTTCATTGCCCTTTGTGATGGCCTAGGTACGTTACAGATGACGAGGTACACCATGGGCCCTGGGTTCTGCATGCTGTAGGCACTCAGCCGTCGTCTGCGGCCTCGTCCGAGGGGGTACACGGTAGTCCTGGCAGGCAGGTGCCGCCGTCCAAGCTGGCGGGTGTGCGCAGGATAGAGTGCGAGCGAGTCAGAGACAGAGTTTGCCCCCACATGTGGATTCTGAACCGCCGTCTGTGCCTGTTGCTGGGGCTTCTCAACTTTCACCTTTCAGAGAAAACACGGTCTTTGGATCCAGTGCGTTCTTTCAAATAGCGCTGGATGCTGCTTGATTGTCTCCATCCTGGAACTGCGCATGCACGCACGTGCGTGCGTTTAAAGAAGTCCACCTGTTTTGTTAAGATAAGAGACTGTTGTGTGAAAATTGCTGCAGGGAACTCCCACTGGAGGCTTCCCTTCTGCCAGACCCCTGCAGAGTTCACTCCCAGCTGGCTTTAGGATGGGGGGAGAGGGCTGGGGCCAGATCGGTGGGTCCCCCGGGTCCGCAGGCTTGGGCAGTGGGATGAGTGGAGGGTGGAGACAGTTGGTGGGGCAGGTTCCAGGCCGGAAGAGCCATACTGACCAGGGGGCTATTAAAGAGCTGGCAGTGGTGCCCTGGTTTGCCCTCTCTTTGCCGTCCCCCTCCCCCCACTTCTCACGATCAGTGCATGAGACAATGCCGCCTTTACGTATATTTAGCGTTCAGTAACTTTTATGTCATATCTGTTAGTGACATTTTTGGTTCTCTGTTCTTAATTTAAAACACACATTGATTTATTTTTAAGTTGTAAGTATGTTTCCCATTTGTGTGTGATCATGGGTCATCAGTATAAGGAAATATTTATCCAGCTCTCTTTTGGAAGGTCCTCAGTAAAGCCTGCGTAGACTACTTTGTACAGATTATGAATACGCGGCCTCCTAAGAGCTCAAACAGGCAGGGATGTCCACTCTTGCCACTTCTGTTCAAAACTGGTTAAGGCATTAAAAAAATTCATATTATAAAACTGGTTAAGGCAATAAAAACATTGACATTATAAATGAAGAAGTAAAACTGTCTTTATTTGCAGACGAATTGAGCCTGTATATAGAAAATCCTAAGGAACACACGCACGCACACACACACCCCACACCACATGAACCTACCAGAAGCAGTAAGTTCAGCCAGTTTTCAGGATACCTGTCAATATACAAAAATCAATTATATATATAGCACTGACAAAAAAATCTCTCTTAAGATGAAATTAATAACACTATCCCATTCAAAATAGCATCACGGGGGTACCTGAGTGACCCAGTTGGTTAAGCATCCGACTTCGGCTCAGATTATGATCTCGTGGTTCGTGGATTCAAGCCCCATGTCCGGCTCTGTGCTGACAGCTCAGAGCCTGGTGCCTGCTTTGGGTCCTGTGTCTGTCTGTCTGTCTCTCTCTCTCCACCCCTCCAAAAGTAAACATTAAAATTTTTTTTAATTAGAAAAGAACAAAATGGCATCACAAAATAAAATTCTTGGGAATAAATTTCACAAAAGAATTGTAAGACTTGCACCCTGAAAACATTGCTGAGAAAAATGAAAGATCTAACTAAATGGAAAAGAGTCCACGCTCATGGATCAGAAGACGGAGTACTTCTCCCACATTGGTTTATAAATTCAATATAACCCCTGAATACTTAAAAAAAAAATTTTTTTTTGTACAAATTGACATGGTGTTCCTTTTAACACAGAAACAGAGAGGGCTCAGAATAAAAACACAATTTTGAAAAGAAGAAGATAGAGGACTTACACCTTTTGGCTTCAAAACTTACTTCAAAGCTACAGTAGTCAAGGCAGTGTGTTGTTGCTGGTGTAAGGGTAGGTTTATGGCACTGGGTTGAGAGTCTCGAAATAAACCATAACGTTTATTGTCAGTTGATTTTTTTTTTTTCCTACAGAGATGCCCAAGCAATTTAATAGCGAAAAGATAGGATGTTCAAGCAAATGGTGATAGTGCTGGGACAGTTGGATGTCCACATGCAAAAAAAAAGATAAATTGAAACCCTTAGACTCTCTCCAGAGATTACCTCAAAATGGGACGTAGACCTAAATGTAAAAGCTAAGGCTAAATCTTCCAGAAAAAAACCACAGTAAAAAAAATCGTTATGACCTTGGGTTCTTAGTTCTTAGACACGTGGGACCAACTCAGTACACCTTTGCTAGCCCTGAAGACTGTCGTTTTAAAAATCTTTCTTCATTCAGTGGGTGGAAAGCAGACACGTGAGGGAACTGTATTCTCCTGTTCACAGCAAGATTGAATTCTTAAAATGTATTAACCACCCAAAGTTAGAATCTCTGGGATCTTTGTCCTGTCTTCTCCTAACCCACCCACCAGACCTCCCCAGAGAAGTAGTTGTTTGGAGAAGAAAATCAAGTTGTGGAGCTTTGTACTTCAGATTACACTTTCCCTTGTCAACCGTGGGTCTCCTGGGCCTGCACAGAAGGAGATCCGTAGCGATTTTTGTCCTTCCGCAAAGAAAATAGTGGAAGTAAATAGTTTTCAAGAAATGAACAGTAGAGAAGGAAATGCACACAGACCAGACTAATAACAGTGATCAGGTGTGATAAGAAATAGCGTGGGATTTGACATCAAACTGCTTGGATTCAAGTCATGGTCTACTTCTTACCGGCTATGCAAACTTTGGGCTAGTTACTTACCCTCAAGTCCTTAATTTCACCTGTACAATGGAGGTAGAAGCATTGCTTTTCCCTTAGTGTTGCTTTGGGCATCAAGTGAAGTAACACACGTAAGGGTTAAGCACTGAGCCCATTGTTAATTACCACAGGTTTGGGTTTCAGGTCCCTGGGTTTGGAACTCTGACTCCAAAGCTTCCATCTTGAACAAGGTTTTCCCAGGCATCCCTGCAGAGCCTTCTTCTTTAAAATACGCTTCAATCGAAAGGTTGGCAGCACAGTCTTTTTGTCACTCCAGACGTGATTTCCTTTGGGGCTGCCGTGCTCCCTCTGGTTTGAATTCACAGAGTAACTAACTAAAGGGCAAGAGAGAATTCCTCTCAACTCTCCGTCTCCGAGAATACCTCTGGGTGCTGGTGAGGTGCCACTCATCAGTTCTATTGTTATTGTTTTTAGGGCTGTAAGCCTTCTGGATAGAACCCAGTGGATTTTCTTGAGTGCAGAAGAATTAAGCGAGGTGAGGGGAAAGCATTTAGACTTTATTATCTCCAGCGAACCATGCCTAATCTCACGTGAGCCCTAAACGTACATATCCTGCCTCTGAGTACCCTGTGAGTTCTTTACAGGCAGGAACTGCATCTTTGAATTCTCTGCATCTCCTAGGCACCTGCCTCAGCGCTACGCAAACAGTAAGCAGTCATGAGAGGCTGGGACTGTGCCTGGCATTTTCTGAGTTTCCAAATAGGCAAAGTTATGGAACCATACAAGGTGTCAGATGGTGTTCAGATACATAACCTCACTTTGTACTTTCCGCCATGCTTGGGGGGAGGTTATGAGATGACAACAAGCATTGCCTGTATTTTACAAACAGAAGAATGAGAGCCCAGATAAGTTAGTGCCTTGCTGAAAATGATAATAGCTCTTAAGGGAGAGCAGAGATTTGAACTCAGATCTACTCCACTCTAGGCTGGAAGCTTTATTATGCTTACACTGCAGATGGCCTTGCACATCTGATACAGCCAGAGCCACAGGTTTGTCCTAGTGACAGACCACGCATCCTGTTTGCTTACCTTCAGATTTGCAGAGGGAAGAAAAACGTTCTTCCACATTTGTTGTGCCAGCAGTGAGAAAAATCCTATTACCAAACATATTTACTCCTGGCCCCTCCCCTCCCCCCCAACTCTGTGAACAACCGTGTGTGGACTTGACATTGCGTTTCGCCCTCTTTGTGCCAGGACAGCTCAAGTGGATGCTTTTGTCACCATTTCTGCTTTCTTGGCAAGAGTTGTATCCCTAGCCAATGAAAAAATAAGTGAGCGAGAAAATGACATTTCCGGGGAATGGCAAGTAGCAGTTAGTGAAACTTTAGAAGAGAAGTGGGGTGTGCGTGTGTGTGTGTGTGTGTGTGTGTGTGTGTGTGTGTTTCAGCGAGTAAGAAATGGTCACAGCAGAGTGAGCTGTTGGCTGAAGAATGTATTCGCTCTCATCACGATGGTCACTAAGGATGTTTTGAAACCCCAGGTTGAGTCTCGGGGGCCTAGGGCGCTGCCGTGCCACTGCTCCAGGACGGAGATCTCTTCCTGGTGGACACTTAATTCACAAGTGTGCTAATTATTCATCCTCCGTCAGGACAGCCTGCTGAAACAATCGCCCTGCTTGTTTGGTGCGCAGTGTGGCGTCGGACAGCAGGCCTTTTTATGTAACTGATGGCGCTGTATGTTCATATTGTTCTTTATGTACTTATTTTATAGCTTATGCAGCAGACACTGGAGTCAATTAGCTTCTTGTCTTGCAAACTGGGCGCTGCTGTTCTAGAACCGAGTTGGAAGGGTGTGTCGGAGGGCGACCGGCCGACCTCTCTCTCCTTTCTTTTTGTGCTGTGTGGGCTGGTTTCAAGTTACAGCATTTTTATTGGCTCTTCTTTGCTGAACCTTGGTTTCAAAAGCTGGCATCTGTGAGTTGAATTTCTTAAAGGCGTAGCTTTTCTTTTCACAAAATCGAAATCAGGAAGATCCACACAGTCCACTTTTTTTTTTTTTTAGCTGAATGTTATATATATTTTTTACAGTATGCGCTAACTGAAAAATACGAGTGAATCGTTTCTCCATTCAGTCCTTTCCTCGGTATCGGTCCACACAACCCTTCCTGTAGAGTCCCTGCTCTTGCTTTCCATTTTTCTGTATCCTCTTCCTCCAGTCTTAATTTTAATTTTACTCTTGTCTAACTGTTTTCTTCACCTGTATTTTTTGAACCTACCTCCAGTCCTTTGGGGAACAAGCCAAGCAAGAGTGTAAATAAATTAGGTAAACTCTGTTATGTCTGTCCCACCAACTATTTCTGCAAAGGACAATGTTTATGAAACATGGATTTGCTGTTTTCAGCTTATGAGCGTTTTTAAATATCGGAAAGAAAATTTATTAAAAAGAAAGAAAGAAAAATGTCTTTCCTGCATCCTCTTTCCACCTCCTGTTCTGTGGACGTAGCTCTCTGACCTGATTAATGAATGCCTGGTGGACGAGGAGGCTCCCATGATGGGGGAGCTCGCCCTGGACTGAAGTGCAGCAGGCAGAATTTTTATCCAGTGCACTTTGCCCCAGTCGACCATCCAGTTCTGCACGGCACAGACTCCTGTTACCCTTGAATCCTAAGAGCCTTCCATGGTGCCTGGCCCAAGACAAGAGTTTGAGAAAATAGATGAGAAAAATGAACAAGCAAATGAGCCCACTCGATCTTTTCCTCCCTTGTGGAAGCATCCCTTAAGCCTCAACTGCACTAGAAATCGTCCCCACTGTGGTCACCAGGGGGCTGTGGGTGTGCCTTAAAGAGCAGCTGGGTTCTCCAGAGCAGTCGGGGCCTGCTGTGCTTCGGGCTTACTACATTGCTTAGCCTTATATTTGTCTTTAGAAGAAAAGTTGAACTCCGGGGCGCCTGGGTGGCTCAGTCAGTTGAGTGTCCCACTTCAGCCCAGGTCATGATCTCGCGGTTCACGAGTTCGAGCCCCGCGTCAGGCTCTGAGCTGACAGCTCGGAGCCTGGAGCCTGCTTCGGATTCTGGGTCTCCCTCTCTCTCTCTGTCCCTCCCCTGCTTGTGCTCTGTCTCTCTCTCTCTCTCTCTCTCAAAAGCAAATAAAAACATCTATAAGGGAAAAAAAAGAAGAAAAGTCAAACCGAAGAAAAGGACCTTGATTTCTCCCTCATTCTTGCCAACTTTGTTGACTGATTATGCTTCTGTTGATCCTCGAGACGAACGGTTTTCTTCCTTTATCTCTGTATTTATTGAACATCTTCTACAGTCAAGGCTCTGCCTCAGCATGGGAGATGGAGAATCTCCCAGTGTGGTGTTCTGCTGACCCCTTATTCCACCTGTAGAGATTAGGTATGGACTTGGGTGTTTGCAGTGCACCTGTCATGAAAGCTACAAGAGTTACAGTATATTGAGCACATGCCATATCCTGCAGATGGTGCCTGGCACCTTCCCTGTAATCACTTAGGTCGTTCTTGAGACAGGACACAACGTGTGTTGGCGTCATGAGACTGTTGAAGCATCTTTTTTTTTTTTTCCTCCGCGACACTCACCACAAGACACATAGAGGGTTTTTAACGAAACGACTGGGCAGTGGGAGAGTTTGTAGCTTTCTGTTGAAGAGGGCAAGATCAGCGAAGTTTGATGAGTTGTGCCTTGGGAGCAGAGACATTGAGGGAGGACATGCAGGCCAGGGAAGCATCCAAGAAAGGACTTCGGGGGTGACAGAGACCCTCTTCCGTTAAGAATTGGAAGAGGGAGGGGCACCTGGGTGGCTCACTCGGTTGGGCGTCCAACTTCAGCTCAGGTCATGATCTCACAGTTTGTGGGTTCGAGCCCCGCATCGGGCTCTGTGCTAACAGCTCGGAGCCTGGAGCCTGCTTGGGATTCTGTGACTTCCTTTCTCTTTGCCCCTTCCAAGCTCACACTCCATCTCTCTCTGTCTCTCAAAAAAATAAATAAATGTTTTTAAAAAAATCGGAAGAAAAAAAAAAAAAGAAGAATCGTAGGAGGGAATTGGAGGAGGGTTGAGAGTGATAGTGACCAAATGAGAAAGAACATTCTGGAGACTGAGCTGGGCCTCACCTCACGTGGGTAGGGAAAGCCAGAGGACAGCCTGCCCTGCGGAGATTCACAAAGGCTGGCGGGCAGGGCATGGGTGTGTGTCCTGATGTACAAAGTGGGGGTGAGCAAGGGGTACAGAGGTGGGAAGACCCCGTTGTGTTTTAGGGGAATCAAATTCCTCTTCCATGTCTGCAGATTCCAGGATGCATGGTTGTTCCAGTGAATTCTTGAGCCTTTCTCTGATACAAAGAAATATCCACTGTGAATTCTAAGGCACTGATTCTTTTCTATTATTAGTATTACTATTATTATTTGAATTTCTGAACCCCTTGGAGGGGTTCATCTTCAGCACTGTTCGTCTTGTTATTTCTCTACTTATACTGTATCTACTTGTGTTGTCTTGGCAGGAAACGGGCAACCCCCTGCACCCCCTGCCCCCCCCTCCCCCTGCCCTGGTTGGCTTGCCTCATTTGTTAGGCTGCCTGGGAAGTTAGCTGTGGCTCTCAAGGGCTGACGCCACATCCCTGAGTCCTGGGTCCTGAGGAGGACTCAGCCCAAACCTGGCTACCCATTTGGGTGGCCTGAGAAGTGGCTTGTCCTCATTCCATGCCCCTGAAGGGAAGGCTTCACCCGGTTACCTCTGGGCATGGAGACCCTCATACTTAGAGATGGGCAGGGATTAGGGCCCAGGGTCTCAGGGCCTCACTACATGTGAGAGAGCTGCCTTTCTGTGCAATACAGCCCAGCCCCACTTGTCCTTAGGTATCTGCTGCTTGTGTGTATTTAATAAACAAGATCAAGAATGTGTTCATTCATCAAAAAAATCTATAAGCCTTTGTGTAATATACATAAATACATATATAGACACATTTTTGCACATGAATTATAAATGAATCATACATATACTATATACTAATTATATTAATAATTACATTACACACACATTTTAGTTCCTATGTGTCACCCGTGTAACCGTGTAAAAAGCCAAAGATGTCAGGAGAGTGGGCGAGCCACCCTGCAACCCCACACCCATGGTCTCCTTCCCTCCACTGTTTTCTCTGGCTGAGGCTTCTGCCCTGGCCCCGTCATCTGACCCCAGGCCCCCAGTGCTGCTGGTAGGAAGGTGATGCCCTCTCCTTTCCCTTCTCCCTGTTGTGAAAACCATCTCCCTCCATTCAGTTCCCCAAATGAGACCTCTTTGGCAGATGAAGCTCTCTCTGCCTGAAATCCACCCCCCCTCACCTACCCTTCAATGGCTAAACCTCCGTGACCACCCCCCCACCCCAAGAAGCCTGCCGTGTTGGTCTGTCTTCCTCCTACTCCTTTCCAGCTTGTCCTGTCTGCATTGTGGCTTTCTTCAGAGGCTGTCTCAAACACCACTTCTTCCGTGGACTTTGCTGCAGAGCCTGCTCTTGCCCTGGCCGCCTGCCACCTAGAGGCCTTCTCCTTTCCCCGAATTCCCCCAGTGACCTGAGCTGATCTTAGATGTGCTTGGTTCACCATTAATTGGGCGCATATTCCCCTCAAACTCCTTGAGGGCGGATGCTCTGCCTCATTATCTTTGTGTCTCAAAAAGGTTGCTTTTATATAGTCAAGAAATACTTGTTTGAATTAGTTTCTTATTGATTCTGGCAAGTTAGGTTTGTGGGTTGTTTTTTTTTTTAAGCAAAAGGAAAATGTTGTAATCTCAGTCTATGTATATGACTCCTTAAATTGGCTTTATGTATTTAAACTTCATATTGTACTTACTACATATTCCTTATTGAAACATGCCACTTCCTTTAACGCAGGAAAGAAACGTTTGTACTTCTAATATGCCAAGCAGGAGATTTACTGTTTCCAACAGGTATAGGAGGTAGGAAGCGTCCCTCGCCTCCTTCCCCACCCCCGGACTTCAGCATATGGGATAACTGATCCTAGAACAGTCATGTGACTTGCCCGGAGGCATACAGCCAGGAAGCCAGGATCCCATATTCCCACCCACATCTCTCTGACTCCTTCCAGTGAACCGCACTGCCCCCTAGTAATGATTAAGCTGGTTACTATGTACACACAAAATGCATTAGGACAAGTTTTACTTGTTTCCAGTTCTGAGCTCTCTCTGTATGTTGGAGCGTCATAATTTGGGGGCATTTGAAGGATTGTCTGTCCCTTAATTAAAAGCGAGCAGACTAACAAAAACCAAGATGGAACAGTGGCGGAGATAGTCACTCAGTTAATCTAGACACTCAGCAAGGGTTATAAATTCAATATAGACAACTGGGGAAAAATACTCAAAAGTTTTTGGTAAATGGTCTCCCAGCCAGACTGCTTCTTAGTAAAACAAGGGAAAAGCAATAATGTCCCCAAGACCGTGTTTAATCTGTACATTCTTGGTAAGACCTTATATCCCCCCTCTTTACATTGAGTTTAAGGTTTCCTTTTGCCTCCTGCCCTAATCATTAGGAACTATACTTTTGTCACAGCTCAAAACTTTCCTATTGACACATCAGTCATTTTTAAAGATCTTGAATGTTCCACCTTTATAAAGCTAACCTTTTGCACTCTATTAAAATTTAAGAACCGCTTGATTCTCCGCGAATGCCCCAGCTACTGGATCATGAAAGCATTACCTTGTGCCAAGGGCATGATTCAGTACACTCATTCCTTTTTAACAAATAATAAGAAGTTTGACTTTTCATTTACACATCCTGCCAATCGCTAACAAGTTTCCATCTCGTTCAAACACCAGATTGATCCTAAGAAATTGAAAATATTGATTTAACCCTCTGTCTGATTTGTACCGCAGGCACCTGCTAGTTCAGTCTTAGCACATTACAATTGCTTGCCTGTAATTCCTCAGGGGACCACTAATAACTACCACATCTGTCTTTTCATCTTCCGAAATTATGCTAGCAGTTGTCCAAGTCAATTGTGATTCATTTGATCCTGCTCTCCTTCAAGACATATTGCAACCAAATAGACTTGCTCACCAGTAATATATCTGATGACATAGTTAGTTCTCGTTAATTGACAGAATGATTCAGGCTTTTATGGATGGCATTAATTGGTCCCTTGTGTCCATGCAATAATTGACCAGACAGAAGAAGCAGCATTAGCTTTCACCCAGTCAGGAGAGTGTTGAGATGAGGTAAATGTAGTCAGGATGACAAAATGTCTGTATTTTTAATCAAGACTTTATCAATGAATTGAAGAAAAAGAGATTTGGGGGGAATGCGGATTATCTTAATTAGGAACGCCGCACCCCACCCCGCAGAGAGAGGTGTGCCAAAACGCAGGTCTGCCTCTCCCCTGGCCTTGTGGGGCTGAAATGTTTTAATACAGAGTACCACGTAGATCTGATTGATACAAGGCAGGAAAGTGCTGTTCTCTGAATTAAGATACTGAAAAAGGAGAAATAAAAAACGCTCTTTTGGACATTCATCATTGGCCGCCCAACAAACTGCGCACGTAAAATCTGAAACTGTGGAATTTCGTCTTGAGTCTTGGAGAGCAAGTCGGCCCCCAGAATGTTTGGATAAGTTGTCTCATCTTCCCGAAACTTAAATTCACTCCTGTCGCCATGCCGCTGAAAAGAGCTTTGGTTCCCTTTTTCCTGACGGATCAGGCTTTTCATGTTTGAAACGTGAACAGCCTATCACCCTTGTTGATTCCCCTGTTGTTTTTGCTACACAGAATCACTCGGTATTTCCAGGGTCTGTTATGATTCAGCCATTCTAGACATTCCCACTCATTCTTCAAGAACCCTTTCTGCTGCCTCCTCTGAGTTTCTCAGACCAGACTAGTTGCTTCCTCCTCTCACTTACTACACGTTTGGTTCCTCGTTTCCCCAACCGGAGTTGGGACTAGCCCTTGGGCAAAGGCTCTATCTGTGTATCTGACACGTATAATTATGTAAAGACTTAATAAGTGTTTGTCGAATTGAGTTGCAATAGTGATATCTTGAGGAATGAGAATTTGGAGTTGGAATCGAAGAAAGAAGGCCTGGATAAAATTAGACATCAAGCCATGTGTATTATAGCCCGTGTCAACAAGTGGCTGGCAACCAGCGTTGGGGGTAATTACAGTTTGGTGTAAAACAAGCCATTTGAGGTGTGAAAGATAAATTGCTCCGCTCACGTTTGGAGAGGAGAGGGTGAGATAGGAGATATGCAGAATAGGTTTTCTAGCATTTGATTTACTTAGATTATTCATCCTTTTTAGGTCATCTGTTACTTAGGCTGGACAGTGGCTGGAACTGATATCCGTGGAGGCTTTGGACTTGTGAATGTCTGACACAACCTCCTTTTAAGGGCAGTGTGTTCTGACAGACCTGGGCTCAGCTCCCAGCCTGGTGTTTAGTTGCTGTGCCCTTGCAGTGAGCTCTTTAACTGGTGTGGGGCTCAGCTTCCTCATCTGTAAACTGGGAATAATGGTAGCCTCTGTCATAATAGAACGTCCGTGATAATGAAGGGATTATTTGGGAAGGGTATTGCATAGCGGCTGGTACACCCTAGGCACTCAATAGATGATACCCATTACTGATTAAAGATCTTTTGATTTTTCCTTCTGAGAGTTCAGAAGGATGGTGAGTAAATATAGGTGTGTGTATAAGGAGGAAGTGCTTTAGAGTTTTGCGATTTTTTTTTTTTTAATCCTGCCTCTGGTTGCATCAGATGGCCATTGTCTCTGTGAGATCATGTGTCACTTCCATAGGACTCAAGAGCATCGTGTATGTAGCCCAGAACGTAGCAGAGGGAGGGCAGGAGGTGATGTGCCAACACACGGCAGCGAATACATATAATAGCAAACCTTGTTTGTTTGTTTTCTTCTACTGGAAAGCAGCGTGTCTGCCATTGTGAGAGTATCTGTTTCCACTGATTTGGAATAGACTCCCGATCTAGGTCTGGTATTTTATACATACCAAACACTGTCCTGTTTATAGGAGAAGAAATCTGCTTGGCAGTGAGATTTTTAAATGGCGAAATTCATACAAACAAACCTTGGCTTCTAACTTAGGCCTGGCTTAGAAGTACGTATTGTTTTTCTGTTAAACGTGCAGGGTTTAGCAAGGAGACCTCCTCTGCAGAGAGCTGAACCCAAGAGACCTCAAATTTGGGAAACTGGGGCTGGTACTTCTATGTGGACTTGACTGACACCACACCTCTCCGGTTGAAAGGGTTGGCACACAGGAAGGGTTTGGTTGTTGGGTGGATGGATGGATGGATGGATGCCGGCATGCTGCTGTTGGAGTTTTATTTGAGAGTCATAATCCTCTTTTAAAACATCACTGTCCGTGCAATGACAAGTAAAGGGTACTGAGTGTAGTGTAAATGAGGTCAGTGAGATCAATTTCTCTTGACCCCAGCTGGGACTGTGGCATTGCAGGAGTGCGATCTTATGTGGGAGCAGAGAGGGGGCTTAGTAATTTCTGAGCCTAGCTGACTACTTTAGGGTTGGAGTGCCTTGTGCTGGGAGAAAGAGGTAATAGGATTTGGGAAAGAAGTAAAGGTAGTGGGGAGGAGGACTAGGAAAAAAACAAAACAAAACAAAACATTGCTTCCTACTAAATTGGGGAAGCAATTTAGCAAACGGGCTGAAGTCCCCGTTTTCCTTTTAGCATCCTCGAAGGAAGACAGGTGGCCACTGTTAGTAGTCTTACTCTTATGGGTTAGATTTTCGTGGACTGGTCTCGGGTTTACGAGCCAAACGAGATTTTGTGGATTCGCTGGGAATGTAACTGCAACGCTGTCTTTTCATGGGCCGGGTAATACTACCTTTCAATTTCTGACTTCAAGCCGTGGAAAACAACCCATCCTTACGCTGAGTACTCCCCCTACCCTCTTTTTCTGCCTTAAGGCTTATTTTGAGGAATCCTTGCCGTGTTGTATCGAGGACCAAGTGGGATAAAGGTGGGGAGTAAAGGCACATTGGTCCTAAGAAGAAAAAGTGGGTCTCTTTTTCTTTGGCAATGATCACCTTTGAAAAGTGTTGTACTATGAAACGCAGTTTCCTTAAATACAACTAACTCAGCCTAAATGTGTGCTTTTTATTATGTTCAGCAACTGAGCCCAAGTTAATTAATGCCACACATCCCGTAGTGACTCTCTCTCAAGCCAGGCACACTCACATATACCCTAGTGCATAAAAGGCAAACAACTTAATTAACTTACTCTCTGTCCATAATTATCTTTAAATTAACTATTTATAATGTCCAAGCGTTTACACTGCGAGCGTATTTTAAAATCTGCTTAGAATAAAAGGGACTGGACATGGTTGGTTACCCTCTTCATTCCTTTGTTTGCCTGCTTGGCTGTTACTTTCAGATGCCACTCTCGTCATACTCTAAGGCTGTGTGCCTGAAATTAATATCAATTTCTGCAAACACTCAGGGTTTCGTATTTGTTGCATCTTGTTTCAAGATGTGTTCTTTTCTCCTTGAGCCCCTACGCTGTGTCAGGCCTTGGGCCCTCAGGAGCGGACAGGACAGATGGGGCTGCTGCCCTCAAGAAGTTGAGAGTCTCTTTGGAGGCCACATATGCATTGTGTTAGTTTGCTAAGGCTGCTGGGCCAAAGACCACAGACTGGGTGGCTTACACAACAAAAATGGATTTTTCTCAAAAATTGATTTTCTCACAGTTTTGAAGGCTGAAAGTCCAAGATCACAGTGTCAGGAGGTTTGGTTTCTCCTGAGACCTCTCTTCTTGGCTTCATAGACCTCCACTGTCCCACTTTGTCCCTACCTGGCCTTCCCTCTGTGCACACACATCTCCTTTGGTCTCTTCCTCTTCGTACAAGAACACCAGTCATACTGGAATAGGGCCTCACCCTTATGCCCTCATTTAACCGCAATTACCTCTTTAGAGACCCTGTCTCCAGACACAGTCACATGGGAGTTCAGGGCTTCAACTTAACAAATTTGGGGGTGGGACGGACCTACAGTGTAGTCTGTAAACCTTGTTTATTGTCAGGGGCTGTCTAAAATGGGAATTGACATAGAAGTAGGAATTGGCTAGGCGGAGAAGAGAAACGAGGGGCGGAGTATCTCATGTTTGAAGGCCCAGAGGATATGAGAGAGAATGCAGTGGATAATTCAGTGTGACTGGATTTAGAGATAGTTACTGTTTTTTTTTTTTCTGTCGTGATTTTGAATGCCACGTACACATGGATTGTACTCTTGAATTATACCAGCTCTCTAGAACTCAGTGTACCTTGTCCTTGGATTTGTGAGTGGTGCTCAATGTGGAAAATGGGATTTTATCTGTGGAGGGTCAGGGTCACCAAATGGTATTGACCAAGTAGCCTTCTCCCTACATACTTGTGCTGCTCTGGTTGGTTGGGTTTCTCGTCTGCCCTCTCGTCCCCCATGCCCCTGTGTAGGCAGTGTGTGCAGGAGGTAGGCACAGTGGGGACGAGACGGATTCCCCTAACAGAAACCGGAGAATAAGGGTTCCTGGCTGGCCCCAGTCAGTTAAGTGTCCGACTGTGGCTCAGGTCCACGATTGCACCGCTTGTGAGTTCGAGCCCCCACATAGGGCCGTCAGTGCAAAGCCCGCTTCGGATCTTCTGTCTCCTTCTCTCTCTGCCCCTTTCCTGCTTGTGCTCTCTCTTTCTCTCAAAAATAAATAAACGAACAAACGAACGAACAAAAGAAAGAAAGAGAAAGGAGGGAAGGAAGAGGGAGGGAGGAAAGAGAAAGAAAGAAAGGAAAGAGAGAAGGAAGGAAGGAAGGAAGGAAGGAAGGAAGGAAGGAAGGAAGAAAAAGAAAGAGAATAGAGAAGTGAAAAAAAAACCCACTGCCCAGAACCAACTACTGTTAGCATTCTGGTGTATTTTCCTTCATTTGAGTTCATTTTTACTCTACAAAGTTGTGATCATCCTCCATGTTTTATTGTGCTTTCTTCATGTTAAAGCATAAGCCTTTCCTATTAAATAATATTTTTTTTAATTTTTTTTAACGTTTATTTATTTTTGAGATAGAGGGAGACAGAGCATGAACGGGGGAGGGTCAGAGAGAGAGAGAGAGAGAGAGAGAGAGAGAGAGAGAGGGAGACACAGAATCTGAGACAGGCTCCAGGCTCTGAGCTGTCAGCACAGAGCCCGACGCGGGGCTCGAACTCACGGACTGCGAGATCATGACCTGAGCTGAAGTCGGACGCTTAACCGACTGAGCCACCCAGGCGCCCCTTAAACAATATTTTTGAATGCCTGTTTAATGTTCTATTCAGAGAAAGTCGAACAATTCCTTATCTTTAGTGTGTTTCTCTTCTTTGCCCCTCACGAACATAACTGTGACAGACACCGCTTAGCAACCTTCTTCCCCAGGATTCCAGATTCTGTCCCTAAATCACACCAGGAACAAAGGTATTGTTAAGGCTTTTCATACATATAATCAAATGGCTCGCCAAAAAGGGTTGAATCAGAGTATCAGTACTTTCCCCCAACAGCAAGGTATGCTCCTGGGAGCAGAGAGGATTATTGTTGTTTTACATTGCATTACCTGCGAGGATGAACCTTTTCTCACTCTATCAAATCATTTCTGTGTCTTTTGTGAACTAGCCTTCCAAGCCCTTTGACCATCTTTGTGTTGGTGCGGTGGTGCTTTACGGGCAACAGAGGTGGGGAGGAGTGCGTGTTCTCTCTTCCCTGGTTTAACTGGCAGCAGTGAATGCTGAAAGTGATGTGAACGAGAAATTATAATGGTAATGAGAAATGAATTTATTTACGCCTGGTTTTGGAGTCAGCTAATGTGTGCACCACATTTATAAGAAAATGGAGGTCCGGGTAAGTTCAAACTGGAATTTTGAACCAGGTGTCCCTGTCCCTAAGCTGGGGCTCCTTTTTCTAAACCAGCCACCTCTTCTATAAGATCTGGTATCTGTGTTTTTACACCGTTTGCTGCTGGCCCCTGGAATGCCCGACCCAGTGCTAAGCTGCTCCTGCAGGAGGATGTAAAGAGATAAGCATACTTCCTGGCAATGACAGTGACCCTGGGGATCACCTTTGGGTAAGGAGAGACTGAAGGCATTGGCCCTCCTGTCTGGAAAGAAGAAAGTTGGAAGAAAGACATAAAGGAAGCTTAAAATCGTCTAGGGTAAATGCAGATGCATCCAGTATTTTTGTAAATGCTTGAATGTAGATGAGCTTAGAAATTACAAACGAAGATTGTTAGGACAGAGGGTTGCATAATACATTTCATATCTTGTTACTCTGCATATCTCTGTAGCTGAAATTTAAGTGAGTCGGACATTTTGTGGATGAAGGAATGATTCAGAGAATGAATGATTCAGAGAGGAAATGTAGCTGGAGAGAAGACTCCAACTCTTTAAGGCTGAAATTATGGGTGGAGGACCAGAACGCCTTCCCCAGCAGGACATCGCAGGTGCCCACCCAGGGTGGGCTTGGTCTGAGGGGCGGAGCGGGAAGGATGAGCCATGGACGCCCTGGTAGATGGCTCTTCATGGGTTAAAGCAGGGACCGACACGGCTGCTTTACATCATCATCTCTCATGTTTGAGGACCCACTGGATGTGCTCAAAATGAGCCATTTCACCTCCTCTTACCTCTTCCGCATCATCAACCTGCTTATTAAGAGAGAAGATCTTTCATTCTTTCTCTTCAGAGGAATTTTGGAGCCTTTGGGATTTTGAAAACAACACTGTTGCCTCCGAACATACAGCATATCCCTACGAATCCTAGTAACAGGATGTTTGGTGTTGACACGGGACCTCCTTTTGTGAAACTGACTATGTTCAGGAGGATCCCACTGTGGAGGGGCCCTTGGAACATTGTAAAGTCTTTGGATAATGTCCAGTGTGGACAGGGCTGCGTGGCCTCTACAAAGGCCTCTGATGTTTTAGGGGGAGAGCGGCCTTTACTTTTTGATTCTGCAGTTACGATCGCGATAGACTCCAGGACGCAATTCCGCATATATCCAGATTAGGTTTTTCTTTCTAATTGAGGAGAACTTGGGATTTAAATCCTGCTGGAAGCAACGTTAAGGGCCTGTTTTATGCATTTACTAAATGTTTATGATGAGATGCACTTTAAAGAGAACATTTAGCATTTGCGTAAAACGTCGATACAAAACAAAGGTTTATTATTACAGAGTGGATCTGGAATGAATACTTCCCCGCTTTAAACTCATGAGTGGTGGGGATGTGGGCATGTCCCTTGGCTTTTCCTTGCTTGAATTTTGTCATCTGCAAAAAAAGTTGAAATTATTAGATAATCCCTAAAGTGTCTCCTAGAGCTAAACATTTCTGACTCTCTCGTATTAAAGTCTCTAAGACAGTTCCTCTAACAGAGTCCAGGCAGTATGGTTACAAGTATTTCCATCGTTTTTTTGGTGGGTTTTAGTGATAATATTTTGTAATTAAGAGGCTTGAGTAGATGAGAAACCACACACATGGCATGAAAGGGTTTCTCAACAGAAAATCTGTGTGGCTCAAAGTGGAGAAGCAGGCGTATAAATTTCTCTTGACAGAAAACATGTTACCACACAAGGAAATCATGAAAGACCTCTGAGCAAGCATTGCTTTTTCATAGGCTTGGGAAAATTCCCAAATAATATATTTTTTTTCTAAAATAATTTTTTTCTGGGGTACCCGGGTGGTTCAGTCAGTTAAGGGTCCGACTCTTGACTTCGGCTCAGGTCACGATCTCATGGTTCATGGGCTTGACACCCCCCCCCCCCCCCCCACATCGGGCTCACTGCTATCAGCATGGAGCCTACTTTGGCTCCTCTGTCCCTCCTCCCCCCCCCCCCCCCGCCTCTCCCCCGCTGGTTCTCTCTCTGAAAATAAATAAACTTTTTTAAAAACTTAAAAGATAAATAGTATTTTCCTTCCAACTTTATTAAAACAAAACAAACAAACAAAAAACCTTTTAAGATCCTAAGTTTCAGAAAGAAGTCTGGTGCACACCATGTATATTGTTGGTCCATTCATTCAGTCGATGTTAATTCATCATCTTGTATGTGCTAGGTGGTATCCTGGGGGCTGGGGATAGAAGGGTGATGGGGAAAGCCCCTGCCATCTGGTACCCCGGCCACTTCTAGAGAAGGCGGTCATGGAAACAAATGATGGATGTTGGGGTCGGTTCTGAGAGCAGGAAAGTACAACGAGCAGGAGCAGAGAAACCCCAGTTGCGGGTTGTGGAAGCCTTTATGGAAAGCTGGATTGCGGGGGCGCCTGGGTGCCTCAGTCAGTTAGGCGTCCGACTTCGGTCCAGGTTATGATCCTGCATTTCGTGGGTTCAAGCCCTGCGTCAGGCTGCCCTGTGCTGACAGCTCAGAGCCTGGAGCCTGCTTCAGATTCTGTGTCTCCCTCTCTCTCTGCCCCTCCCCTGCTTGCACCCTGTCTCTCTGTCTCCCAAAAATAAATACATATTTTTTTTTAAATGTGGATTGCAGTCTGCAGGTAGCAACAAGAGCTGGCATCCCTGCTGCAGGGGACTGCACTGATTGAAAGCCCAGGGATTGGAAGGAGGCACCGAAGACATCGGGAAAAGACTTTGTTTTAATTAAGCAAGGCCGCTCTGGTGGTAGCCTTAAGGAAGGGTCAGAGTGGGGGAAATGGAAGATCAGGAAGCAGTTAGGAGGTTACTGGGAAAGATTGGGAAGGAAATGGTGAGGGCCTAGGAGAAGTGTGGATGAGCCCGAGGGACAGATGTTTATGCAATTGTGTGTTTGCAGACGAATGGATCATGTAAGGATGGGGAGCCAGAAGAAGAAGGCACATGTGATTGTGGGGGGTTCTAACTTGTGGGTGTTGCTTGGATCACCTCTGAGAAACTCACAAGACGTCACTCAAATGTGACATCTCTAGTTGACTTAGGAAACTCCTTGCCCCTTTGGTGAAACATTTATTTATTTTTAAAGTTTATTTATTTATTTTGAGAGAAAGCAAGTGTGCATTTGGGGGAGGGGCAGAGAAGAGGGGTGGAGAGGGAATTCCAAGCTGACAGCAGAGCCCAAAATGGGGCTTAATGCCACGAACGGTCGATCGTGACCTGAGCAAAACCAAGAATCTGACGCTCAACCAACTGAGCCACCCAGGAGCCCCTCCTTTGGCGAAACTTTTAGAAGCACTGACTAAAAGGGCTGTTGGCCACTGATCTCCTGACCGAGATTTAAAAAAAATTTTTTTTAATGTTTATTTAATTATTTAGAGAGAGAGAGAGACAGACAGAGCACAAGTGGGAAAGGGGCAGAGAGAGAGAGAGGGAGACACAGAATCTGAAACAGGCTGTTAGCACAGAGCTTGACGTGGGACTTGAACTAAGGAACTGTGAAATCATGACTTGAGCCAAAGTCCGACGCTTAACCCACTGAGCCACCCAGGTGCCTCTGCTGACAGATGTTTTAAAACACACATGTGCGTGCACACGCTCACTGATGCACACACATATATGTTGATTAAAATTTTCACTAACAAAAAGCACGTGTAGCACACAACCTACAAATACTAATGAAACATACAGTGCTTTTGACTGTAAATTCCATGCAGCCAATTGATGCTCACAGTATTTTCACTATCTTCTCTTGTGTTCTTAGCTAGACTGTGGGCAGCGAGCAGAGAGTGGTGTCGCCTGCGCTCCCCAGTCTCTGCTCGCGTCTGGGAAAGTGGACCCGCTGCCTCACCTCCCTTACATACTCTCCCAGAGGGCTGCTGGACACAGGCCTGCTTTGTCAACACTCTCTCCCAGACCACACACCATTCAGTAACTGCCCTTGGGTTTTGTTTCCATTCATTCCCCCCCCACCCCATATCCGAGGTCAGTGACCAGAGTCCAGCACATGAGACCATGTGAGTCGTGTAACTTCCAAAGGGCCCTTGATCCTTGGAACCCCACTTGCGAACCCCTGTCTCCAACAAGCCTCATTCTGCATCAGACTGATGGGCGGGCACACCCACAACCACAGCCACTTTTGTCTGTGAGCGTGTTTATTGTCGCTCTTAAGAGATGTAATTTAACGTGTCCCATAACACACAGCTCTCATCCTACTTGACCTTTCTCTAGCATGTTAAATGGGTGGCTTTTCGGGCTCTTTTTGGAACTTTATCTGACCTTGCCCTCCATGATACTACTTGACCAAGTGTATTTCTTTTTTCAATTTCTCAACCTCCTCTGTTGACTCCTTCGCCTCTGTTCAACCCTCTGTGCTCTCCAGCTCCCCTTTCCTTCTGTACTCTTCCTGGTGTGATTGGCTGCTTTCAGGCTTACTTATCAGCCAACAGGCTGACTGCCGGACCCATACCTCCTGCTCAGCCTGGATCTCTTAATCCCCCACCTCGCACATCCAGCTGCTTTTACAGATGGCTCCCCGCGGGCATCTCTTTGTGCCCTCAAATTTAGATGCCCAAACAAAACTGATTGCCTCCCTTGCTCCAGTGGCCTGTGTTTCCCGCATTCTTCATTTCTAAGATGCAATACCATCTTGGAACCAAGACGATCAGCTGCCCCTGAAATCTGTCCTTTCCGTCTATACCACACGTGTCCAGAAGACCGGCCAGTGCCAGCCCTTGATCCAAGTCCCCTCTCTTCCTTCTTCCAGGCTACTTCCCAAATTCAGGCTTTCTTCCCCGCTCCCCCGGATTGTTGCTCCATCCTCCTTGCCCCTCTCCTTGCCTCCAATTAGCCCCTTCCCGGCTCCTCTTCATTCACTAGTTAGAATTCTCCTTCGAGAGCCCAGGTAGGATGTTCAGGCGCCCTCCTCGAGCACTTCTGATGGCGCTTGGCATTGTCCTCGGGATGCAGCCTTAACTCTCAGCATGCCTGTCTCACTGACACAACCTCAGCTGGGCCTCCGCTGTCCTGGCTACTCGCTTCGTAAACCAAGCTAAATAAGTCCTCCCAACTGCTCACTCACACTGAAAGGTCTGTAATTAAATTACAGAGAAAGGTCAATCAAAACTCATATAATGGGGATGATTGTTTCTGAGTAACGGTCTTTCTCAACTTCTACTCGTTTTCATTTTCACGGCCTAAGTGACCGTCTCTTGGCTCCTGATACCTGGGTTTGGCTGAGATGATGTCATTGGGACTCCCCTCTGCATGTGCTTCACGTGGTTTGGGGGTGCTGTGTATGTCTGTAGGCGTGCCCAGCTGGCTCCACATCTCTCAAGGATAGAGGGGCCCTATTTGCGTCGGAAGCTTCTCGGTTTTCTCTGAGGTAAAAAATGAGATCTAGGCTTCATGTTACGGGAGGTCATACGTACACGGTGGCTCCCTATATGTGATCTCGTGAGAGGAACAGAATTAGATTATGTGTGGTTTTCAGAGTTGGGGTCCACATTTGATTGCTCCCCCAGGTAGCAACTTCATGGCTTTCATGGCGGGGAGGGGGGAGATTGTTCTGGAAATTTTACGCTCCGTGTCCTTCAGCCGGTTTGTTGCCAGGCCAGACCTGTCTAAAAATGGAAACAGAATATTGGGATGCTTTCTCTCTTCTCAGGCTATCAGTGGTAGCTGTCAGGAATTTGTTACTGTCTCCTAACGCCTTTTAGCATGAGAACAGGCTAAAGGCAGTCCAGGTGGGGGAAGTTAACATTATTACGGGATGCCAGAGAGGGACCCAAGTCCGGACTATTCATATGTGGAAGGGCGAAAAAGGGGAACAGAATTAAAAAGGAAACCCTTAGAAATATCTAACCACCACGGATCTGCCTTTTTTTGTCTTTCCCTAACTGCGTCTCTTATACACCATTAGGTAGCTAGATTGTAAGTTCTGTGAGTGCAGAAGCAGGACCTTTTCCTTCCTTTGTCCTCCTCGCTGTCCACCTCCAAGTCATGCCCATAATGGGTGCTCAGAAGCCATTGGCTTTAGCATAGTATCTCTGTGCTCTATCTAGCACAGCTCTTGAGATTGCAAGGATGGGTGCTGATTAAGAAGTGTGTCCTCACCTTAGCATACAGACTGCACTTAATTCTCCTCCATCACTATTCCCGGAGGGAAACTCGAAGGTGAATGTTTGCTTTGCCTTGTTTTTGGAAGGGCGACTTTATAATTTTCTTGGGCTTTTCTAAGAATCCCTCTAATCCCAACACCGCCCCCCCCCCCCCCCCCCTCCGACCAGCGCTGCTCTCATAGTAGCTGTCCTTCATGCAGCTACTTGCATTTCCTGGGAAGCGTGCCATCTTCCTTTGGTTTGGGCCGTGGAGGCTCCACACTTTCAGCATTCAGAGGGAGGCAGAGGGTGGAGGACAGGAGGACACCAGAGCTTTCTGTTTGTTCTCTGGCCGCTTGTGTCTGGAGGGAATCTAAAAGTAGCTAGATCTCATCATTGTGATATCATAGCATTACAGGGTACTAGCCCTTTGGGGAAACGGACTTTCCCTAAAGTCAGTGACTAGTTAATGGCACAGTTCTAGAGTCTGTATTTTTCCACCCACCCCCCACCCCCCCCCCCCCACCGTTTCTGTGGAGGAATCTGGAAAGCTCTCATCTGAAAGTGTGTCCTGACCTCGTGAAGTATCAGCCTCAAGGTTACATATGTTAAAGAAATGCAGTCTGTTTTCCCCAGGTGCTGGATTCTGGTGAGCAAGCTGACTCTGAATTCCTCAAACCACTTCTACAGAGCAAAGAAAAACCAGTCAGACTAATGTTAATCATGGGAGCCTATTACAATGATATATAACTTGTCATAACACATTATAATATTGCAGCAGGTATATTTAACCCACAGAACATTCTCTGGGGGCCCTTAACTCCCTTTAAAATCGTGTTCCAAGTCTCTGTAGCAAGACGGAGTTTCCGAGACCGGTGACGCGGCCACCCCACGATGGACCAAGCCAAATGCTAGGAGAATCCTTTTTGGAAAACCCTGCCCTGTATCCCCGGGCTTAAAAGTATGTTTGGTTTTGTCAGCACCTCCAAATGGGAAGTTGAGATTTGAGGGAAAACCTTTGGTGGCTGTGCACTAAGCTTTCCCTAGAGTCGAGTCTCGGTCGTCATGGGAACCGCACTGCTACCCCATTTATTAATGGAGGCTCGGTGAACTTCCGGAGGTACTCTTGCCCCGTCCTGTAAATTCATTCTAGAAAAATGCAGGTTGACTCTTCAGATATTTCTCTGTCACGTCTCAGGCATTCGTTCCTGGAGCCTCACGAGCTCCAGAGAATGGCCTGTGTGCAGTTTCAGAACCACTGGTTTTTATCTGGCAAGGGTGCGTGAAGGCCGTTTCCTTTCATGCTTAGATCGTGTTACTGCCTGCCTGCCTTGTTCAATAAGCAATTTTTTTTTTTTATTATGCCGCCTTTACGAATTATGTGGATTTAAAATAAGGGAAGAGGGAATGGAAAAATTCAGTAATCAAATACATCTAAAACCTTGATAGTGGCTTTAGGAGACTCAGATGTTTCTGAGCCTTTTCTAACTTTTAAAATTCTAAACTTTGTCCTTTATCCAAAGTGAAAGGTTTCTTTCTTCCCACTTCAGTAAAGCACTTTCAGAGAATGCCTCAGACAAATGGCCTTAAAGTAAGTCTAATTTCACTAAACTAACTCTCCCCTGCCAGGCATATATTAACAGTATTGGAAGTTGCCTCCAGAATTTTTTTTTTTTTTTTTAAGCTAATTGTTTATCTGGGAGGATGGAAATGGTAGTTTTAAGCCTTTAAGTCATTCATCATGCCTGGCAGCCTCTATTGTCTCATTGTTGAGTCTCAGCCAAGTGAGACTCCTCCTTGGTCTTGGGAGGGAGGTCCACAGATCTGGTTTTGCCAAATCTGTGTTCTGAGTCCGAGCCCTACTCTAAGGGAAGGTAATGCTGGCAGACTCCTAGGTCCCCTCAGCTTGGGGAAATGGGGACCCACTTTATTATGTCATAGGAAAGTTTGGAAGTCACTGTCTGTTCAACGTAGAAGTGACGGCACTTACTTCATCTGTTCTTCCCAATGTCTCCGCATTACTGTTAGTTTTAAGTGCATTTTTGTGGACGTAATAAAATATTGTTTACAGTGAGCTACAAAGTAAGTAATTACAATGTGGCAAATGAAATTCAATCTAGCTTTGTCGTGGTTTTTTGAATTTTAATTAAACCAGTCTTAGAGTAAATTATAAATGCCGCTGCTTTTGTTGTGACAAGTGACATTGGCAAAATATTAATCTAATGGATAGTTATTCACAGAAGTTAATGTCTTCTCCCGTCTGCAGGCTTTGGGTGTTTGTTTTTGTTTTAATTTTCAGTTTATGCTTTAAAAAATCCAGAGTAGAGAATAAAGTTTTAAAAACCACATGAAATAAGAACTCCATGTATGGAATATTCCATCACTGATATCTTGCCAGCCACAATTGAAAATGTCTCATTTATGGCACTGAAAACTTTTTTTTTTTTAAGCCAGATGTCTCTGTGGTCACTTTTTTGGTATCGTGAAAGCTGGGATAAATAACCAACTGTTGACTACAAAGCCGTAATATTAAAGGAATAATCAGCCCGTGTTCCTATTAGATCATTTCCCTTTTATTGTATTTTGTAAATTACCTTGTGGTGTTGCTTAAAAGCTGCATTTTGTTGGTTGCATGTCCCTTTAATAGCTAAATTATCCAAGTTATTTTCTTAGGAGATTCTCTTAACTTGCATTTATAATTATCTGTAAAGAATGTATATATTTTGAGTATATTAAATATTCAAAAGTTAATTTTTCTTTCTGTCGGTTTATGTGCTTCTCTCCACCCTGGCCTAAAGCTTTTCTTACGTTTTAACACTCTGATTTCTAAAATGAATGTGAAAAATTTAATGACAAGATCTTTACACTAGTCCTGCAGGAATTTTTAATATGATGAATTTCAGTCCAAGGGTGAGATCTTTACACATTGTTTATCTCTTTTCACCCTTCAAAGCTGACTTAGATCCCAAAAGTTAGAGTAAAATCAATTTCACCCCATAGTTTTTTCCCTCCAGCGTGCTAGACATTCCCATAGGAGAAGTAGAGCCAATTATCCCCGCGCGCGTGCATGTGTGTGAGGATGATAAAATCACATCATTGAGTCAGTTTCCAAATACGGTTGTAGCCTGTATTTTTTTATCCAGGGATTACATTGTTGCCCCACCACCGCCATCATTAGATCGTGGGGGGCAAGGGTAGAGAAGGTGCGAGACGGTTGGCTGTAGACATCCAAATATGACAGCAGAGAGTAATCTCTGCAACAATATGGCAGCGGAGCATGTGCTGACTTTAGAGTGCCAGATCAACCCCAATATTTTTTCAGGGAGGCTAAATCTCTTGTAACTGCTCAATTGGATTTGTCACTGAATGAAGTATCAGCTGCTGTTGGACAAGGCCATAAAAGCCAGCCGGCTGGCCCTTTGTAGGCAGGGCTTACCCAACGATTGATATGTTTTAGCACTTTTGGGATTATTGTGATTAAGAGGAAACCATTCTGAATGAGAGAGAAAAGAGGGTAAGGATGCACAGCCCACAGCTGGTGAGCAGCATGTGTTTGCTGCTGAGGAAGTCACCATTATGGCTTTCTCCGGGATCCTGCCCTGATTGACGGGTATGAAATCTTTATATGAAGAATCAGTGTCCCGGTTTCCTCCAGCGGCAGCTCTCCTTGCAGGGCAATGGGTATTTGGAATGTTGTGGACTCGAGCATTCTGAATGCTTTCAAAGCCCTCGGGCGCGCATGCTCACACGCCCACAGTGCCTGAACGCATTGGTCTGCGCGCACCCGAGTTAATTGAGTTAACGTGTAGGGATTTCAGGAGTAACAACAGAGTGTCCTCTTTCATTTCCCAGACCCAAAGCTCTGTGACAGCCGTTAAAAATACCCCTCCATGTAGTTTGTGCCCGAGTCGTTTGTATGGGTGCGACGGCGACATGGAAACGGCACAGCCAGTGGATTTGTAAACTCGAGCACCTGGCTGGGGGTTTCTTTAAGTACAGGAACCTTGCCTTGTCTTTTTAGAACAGGTTTGTTTTCGAGAACCACCTGCTCCCCGGAGCAATAGAGCTCTTGCACGGGTCTTGCACTGGCCAAGGCAAGCCCCTGTGGAGGGCAGATAGGAGTTTGAGGCTGCCCAGTGCTTGTGGTTGTGCATGGAGTCCGGTCGCCTCTCTGGCCATCCCGGGGAGACTGTGCCCGGTTCATGCTCAGAGTTTGCTCGGCATCCCGCACAGGAAAGAGGCCGGCTTGCCAGGTCCTGCAGAGTGTCTTTCCAAGCCTGTGAAAAGCACGAATCATCCAGCAGTAGAGCATGCTTACAGCTGGCCCTTTGCTAGCTTTGATCTGCGAATCAGGCCGCTCCATGAATGCCCTTATTGTCATGTTATGTGTACACAGTGTGTGAATTATTGAAAATAGGGAGGCCTGAGCCTCATCTGGTAGAGATTACAGTGCAGGCATGCTGGGCGAAGGTCTGTAATTGAAAATCCCCAGATGCTGTTTATTTGGCCTTTGTCACATGACCTGCTGCAGGAAGATTGTCGGAACAAAATGTTGCCTGCATGGAGAGTGGAGCCCACCCTCCCCCACCCCGAGAGTCTCCGCAGGCTCAGTCTGTACACAGCTTAAACACCTGCCCAGAGGATTTTTAAAGGCTTAAAATAGATTCGCTCATAGCATTTAAATAGAGGGCATCTTGCTTGTTGGTTTAAACTGCTTAAGCGGTTGTTGACTTGTGGAACCTTCTATCCACACAAGGGTTTGCTGGATAATTTCACTCTGAGATATCTTTGCAAAGCAACCTTCAAGGCTAGAGCCATGTAAGCAGAAGTAGTTTGGGCTCTGCCTTTTCTTAAAATCAAACTTGAGTGTGGTGAATGAGCTTGCAGATGAGGCCACGTTGACTGTGTATGTGTTCCTTGTCTTGAAAAATACTGTGGCTACCCAGAATATGGCTAGCTAGTTCATCTGTGTTTTATCCAGTTCATCCTTACCAATTCTACCAATGAAAAAGTTGGGAGGTTTCTTAGAACGTGTGTTTTTCTCTGTTGGATACTGAACGTTATACTCTTTGTAGGTGGTGGATTGAGGCCAGATGGTAAATCTGAACTTGATCACAGGAATGAAAAGCGTTGTCATTTTGAAGAAGGGAGGGCTGTGGGTTTCGCAGGTGCTTTCTGCCAGGGAATAAAGTAACCCCTCCCCATCCCTTTGCCCTCCCCAGTATCTATCTCAGTTGTGATTATGGGTGCCTCGTACGTTTCTTAGAGCTTGGGAAGAGGAAAGGTTCTTGGGTATTTGCCACTCTCAGCATTCACCTGGACTGTGAGTTCCTCGAAGGCAGGAGCCCCTGTCGTGTTCTCTTTATATCCCAGATATCTGCCAGCACGGTGATTTTCTGTCCTGCCAGCTCTGTCTTCCTCCCTCTCTTCCCGCCTCTTGGAAGAAAACATTCAGTCACCACCTCCTGTGTGCCGTCATGACAGTTGTTCAAATATTTTTCCTTTCAAGATGGGGCTAAAATCATCAGTGGTGCTATCATGAAGTAGCACATTCTCAGTACTGTGCCGGGAGTTGGGGGTTCGGGGAGACTGGGAGTAGGAGATGTCCCCTGCCTTCAGGAAGCTGATAATTTGTCAAAGAAGGTAAGTGGAAACACCCACAAGCAGGGTGCAGTATGGTAAGCCCCGTGCTGGACGCACACCTAAAGCCTGCTGAGCGGAAGGGGCAGAGCAGGCTAACGGGCAGGGAACTGGGAAGTGCCATGTGACCTGGGTTTTGGTAACTCAGAAATAAGCCTTCAGCAGATTTGGGCGGGATGGTGGGGGGGGGGGGGTGCAGTGGGGTGGGGTGCGGGGAGGGGAGGTCATTCACACGAAAGGAATAGAACCCAACATGACATGACAGTATGTGTAGAGAGTGACAGGAAAAAAGGCAAAAAAGAAGACAAAACAAAAAACGTGGGTTTGTGTATGTAACATTTTAATTTTTTACAGGGAGCATATACTGCATATCAGCTGGGTAATTTGAAATTTTTAAAGGAGAATAAAAGGGGGTTCACTCTCCTGAATGTGAAACTCGACCAAGAGAGGTATTCTGGTGTGCTTGTTCACGATCTCACGTAGAAAGCCCAGTGCGTAGGCCACTGTTTTCTCCTTAATGATCGGCCCGTGTGTTGCTGCCTTTGGCTGCTCTTGGTTTTGCGACCAGTCGAATGTGGCCGGCGCAGCTGCGTGAATGACAGAGCGTGGCAACCACGGGAGAAAACGTCTGGATTTTTATCTCAGACTGTTCTTTAGTTGTCCCTCTCATCCTCATAGTGCCCTGCTTTTATTGCTGTTGTATGGCTTTCTGCCTCAGTTTCCCTCCTGTACTCGAAGCCCCTCGAGGGCAGAGAATATGTACTGTTCCAGTGGATCTCCCACACTGCTCCTGCAATGCTTCGTGCTACGCCTTTTGTATAGAAAGTATTCAACAGATGGTCGTCAAGCAAGGGAGGGGAGTGCATCGGGGCTGGATTAGGAAGGACTCGAAAGCAGAAGGACGGGTTGAGTTTTACCCTGTGTTGTAGGTGGTGGATGGAGGACGTTAAGTGGTGTACATTCAGTCCACTTCACGGCCGGGTTGTGCCCCCTTCTAGTAAGATTGTGTTCTCACTAAGCGCCTAGTAGTGGCCTTGTGAGAAGTTAACTTACTGGGGTATCGAGGCTATCTTCAGAGCAGTCGGTCCAAAGTCAAGGCGTCATGAGGGTGGAGTCAGAGCCCGACTCCCCCACTTAGCAGTTTGGCGACTTGGATGGGTTTCTGAGCGTTTTGAGCATCAGTCAGCATCCACAAACTGGGAACAAGGTAGGTGCGAGGGTGACGCACGCGAGCGAATAAGCACAGCGCGCTACGCGGCCCTGGCGCACAGTAGGTCTTCAGCACATGCTGTTGTCCACCTCGCTCCCACCTCATTGCGTCTCTACCCACCACACAGTAGGTTTTTCGTTTCGCTTAGCCCTCAGATTAATATGTCCTCAGTTTGAGTGCAGTTTTTAAAATGTCCTTTATGATCATGGTTTCCATGTTATTTTTAAAAGAATTCCTGAGTGCCTGGGCATTTAGAATCCTCTTTATTTAGCATGTTTCCTAAGCAGCGGGCAGTCCCACGTGAGTGTCCCTTCGACTGAGTGCATGGGTAATGTGCCTCTGTACGGCAGCCGCCTAGTAGCTACAGAAGTTTCTTGCTTTATTCTTCTAGTGACGGTTGTATTTGCACTAAGAACTAACTTCTGGAAATCCGGCGGGGGACGTGCTATTTAATGCGATGCCGCCAGCCTGTTCATAAAGATAATTTTACAATCTGCCACGGATTACAAGAATTTTGGCCGCGCTTCGCCCTTGGCAAAAACCTAATTCCCGCTATCTTATTCAATGAACAATCCATTCTAAATTAAAAGATTATTATAGCAAGTAAGTAGCCTGCATGATGCCCGGTTAACGTTAAGATATCCTAATAAAGGGCTCCGTTTACTTGGAAACAATTTCTGTGGCCACATCCTTTTGACAGGTTAGCGTGCGGTCAAGATGTCCAGAACGGTTTCAGTGCCGCGTGGCAGAGCTGCTCGCTGTTAAGATCCCAGAAAGTAGAAGCATTGTAGGTTTATACAAGATGCTGTGTGGCATGGCGCTCTGGACAGAGAAACCTCACGTACGCGTTGCAAGCGATGAAAGCATATAAACCAAGTGCAGTGACACTGCATAATAGTTCCAGGACCATTTAAGATCACTTTGAGGGGTGAGACCCTTCCCCTGTCATTGCTAATGCATGCAACAATCCTCCCGAGTAGATACTTCATCCCCATTTCACAGGTGAGGAAATAAGGCTCCAGAGAAGTTAAGCAAGCCGCCCCAACTCACACAGCTTATAAGTACAAGTCCAACTTCCCCAGCAAGACTGCAAGTCCTACTTCGGAATCAAAAACAAAAACAAGTCTGCAGCGTTGCCACCATTAAAGATTCTCCATGAAAAACCAACAGTTTTTGGCACTTCACATGTGTGGATTTCACACTTCTTTAAAGGCCAAATAATTAATAAATAAACAGAGTGTTCTTAGCAAAGTTTTTCATTAACAAGACTCTCCTGGGTTAATGTTGAGATTAGCTTTCTTTTGGACCAGGTCCATATTCCTGTGGCATTTGGAGGTCGGTGTGAGTAGGAAGGGGAGAGGAGGAAAGGGGCATGTGCTGGTCCCCCTTGTGCCAAGTTAAGAGAGCAGAACGAGGGTCTGGAAAACTTTGCTGCCTGTCATTGCAGTAGTCGTAACTGTAAAGGGGCTTACGGGTTTCAGGTGATACTGTTGGTGCTGCCCACTTTATACGATCTTTTTCTAGATCATTTTTTCTCTGTGTAGGAGACCTCACTCGTTCATTTATTGAAGACATTTACTGAGTACCTACTTAATAGGTGCCGGATCTACAGTCAGAGAGAACTAGATAGATTGTTTCTATGGAGCAGTTATAGCCCTAGACGGGGAATGAATAGTCCCCTAGATGAGTAATCCTCGTGTAGAGCAGCAGGGGGTATGCTGGGCATATGAGAAAATGACTCACTCTGGATGGGTCCCAGAAGACCTTAGGGAGGAAATACTTCAGTTGGGGCTTACAGGGATGAGTAGGAGTTTGCAGGCAAAAGAGAAGGGAAAGAACATATGGTCTGTGCAAAGGCATAGAGGTACGGAAAAGCATGATAGTGACCTTGGGAAGTCTCCAAAGTTCTTTGTGCTAGAATAGAGGAGCCATCTACAGAAATGGGCTAGTAGGCCTGGGTACGGGCTAAGGAGTGTGTGTTTTTCTTACAGTGGCCAGGGACGTGTGGATGTGAGAAGGCAACATAATCAGATGTGGCTTTGAAAGAAAAGGCAGATGCCCCAAAGACAAGTGAAGATTTTCCCTGAGAGCCTGTGGTAGGGGGTCTGTTTAGGTTGCCGTCGAGGGCAACAAGCATGGGTTCCATTCAATCCCATATGCACCTATATTCAATCCCATCTACACCTTGAGCGTGCATAGACACAGACCCTACCTTTAAGGAGCTTATGGTCTGTTACACAAGGAGTCTTACTAGAGCCAGAATGTGGGCCGTGCCTTGACACAGGCAGAAGTAAGGCATCGTGGGCCCAGAGCAAAATGGTGATTCTCTGCTACGTTCCCAGCCAGAACCAAGCCATGCTGAGCGATGTGTTTATAACACACGCTATCTATCTTCTGTTACCAGTTTGCTCTGTTGCGCTGTGGTCTTTCCCAGACGCTGGTCTGTGAGGTGAGCTCCAGGCTCCTGACTCTCTGGCTCACTCTTCACATGTTCCCTGCCTTGTGCGTGTTTCAGACGGGGTTTCGTGGAGGACACCCCCTCCGAGCTGGGCCTGGAAGGATTTTTTTGATGGATCGTCCTAACCGTGAGCAAAACCTCCGAATGGCAGGACGGTTCAGGGAACTGAAAGCTACATTGTGCGTTTTGATGGTGGCAGAATGGATTCAGGTGATGGTGGAGGTGGTATGTCATGAGAACGCAAAGTTAGGGCCAGATGGTGGAACAGCATTGAATACTATACTGCGGTGGTTTGACCTTTAGACTGTAGGCAGTCGGCCATTAAGGTCTTAAAGCAGTAGCGTGGCTAAGCCAGAGCTGTGCTTTATAGGTAGCCGTGGACAGGATGGACTAGGCAGAACAGGGGTGTAAAGTCCAGCTATTCATTCGAGAATTTAAAAGGTGATCATCCAGCATCTCTTTACCGCTTCGCAGAGAATGCACCACCAGAGACGCTTACTTCATTCATATTTATTTTCCCTCTAGACATAATGACAGCAAGGATTTCTCTCCAATGTAGAAGGACTGTGTTCCATACAAAGCATTGGGCGGTTTTACTTGCTTGCCTCTTTGGCCCTTGTAGTCTACTCCGAGTGTGCAGTCTGTCAGCTGTCCCGCTAAGAGGAAGGACAAGACGGCGTTTTATGGGGGCCATCCCTTGATAATGTTATCAGCCGCCGTTGACTGGTAGGAGCTCCTAGAAGTGGGATTTGAGTTCTCTCCAGGCCTTTTGAAGGGGTGTGAGGAGTCAGTGTCGACTTGCCAGAGGTTAACATAGCCGTCCTCTGTATTCTTTCTGCTATGGCGATTGCTTTTAAGCCCCTGAGTGGAATGCAGACACAGGTTCTTTAAGGGACTTGCCAATGTTCACCTCCTGAAGGCCATCAGTCCACCCTGTAAACCTTTAGATTGGGAACACACAGCACCAACCCCTCACAACCCAGAACAGGCTGTCCGGCCCTTTCTGGTGATTTTCCACGTTGGTGCTGGTTTTTGGTCAATGATTTATATCAGGGATTAACCGAGACACTGAACTTCCTCATTGGGAGTGCTCTGGGGTTGGTTCAGATGCTGTTTTTTGTTTTTTGGTTTTTTGGGGGGTTTTTTTTTGGTGACCCTTCCTTTATCCCCAAGCTTAGCTTTGTACCCTCCTCCCATTCTGGTTGTCCATCCCTGCAATTCAGTCGTTCATCAGTGTGTACTTACTCTTGAGGACCTGCTGTGTGCTCGACCCCAGGGGTACAGTGATGCACAGACCCCAGTGTGTGGCTGGTGCTCCTGTGGAACTTCCTGTCTGGCAAAGTGGGAGGGGCAGGCATTTATCACGGAAGCATTTGGATACGTGGGCCGCATCAGCTGTGGTGCACGAGAGGCACAGGCCCGGGCCGGGCGACTGGACTCCGTTGTCATGAGGGTCCTTCACAGGTGTAGGTTCCTTGAAGGCAGTGGCATCTTCATACCCCCCGTGATGCTGGCATATTGCTTGTGCTCTGCAGGTGCCATCAGTTGTCTGACTAGATGGTGACTGACCAGCTTCAGTAGGCCTCCTTTTCCTCCCCGTGTTGCTGGTGCAATGGCAGCCATGTGGAAAACAAGGTTAATTGTTAACTCCTCCCAGGTTAGTTAATAAAGACCCTTGACTGCCTCCTCTGGCAGTGTTCATCCCTACAGACTCCCCATAGATGCAGGAGGAGTGTGTGTCCCTTGGTGCCCACATCGTCCCCTACACTTGTGCTTTTTGGTGTTGACTTTCAAAGCGTAAGAGAATTTTTCCTTGAGAGGAACCTCAGCTGACAGGGAAAAAAAAGGGGGCGGGGGGGGATTCGTGGCTACAAAGTATTTTACCACCACCTTAGAGAATCTTGCCCGAGAAAGTACTTCGTAAACCGTCTCTCTGTAGGGCGCCGCTCCTGTGTCGGAGGACAGAGCCACGTCCCGCGGTCTCGTCACCTTGCGGAAGGCGTCTTCTTTGCTTCTTTCCACTGGGACATCTTTCCCTTTTCTGTGTTCACTTTATGTTGATGATCCCGTGTCATAGTGCATTGATCACAGGGAGGTAGCAGCCCTGCTTCTGCCCCTGTCAGTGACTCATTCCACAAACGCTGAGCTGCCTGGGAAGGGGAAGCAGAGAAAAGATGAGTACCATTGGTTCTTATTTTCAGCGACTTCTGGTTGGAGCCATGGCATGTACCAAAACAATAGAATATAAGGCAGAAAGGATATGAACCAGCAGCAAAGAGGCCCAAGTCAGAGGCTGTGGATGTTTAAGAAAAACGGAGGCCTCTTCTATCCAGAAGGCTCACAAAGGACGAGGCATTTGAAAGATGAGCAGAATCCAGATGTGCAGAAAAGAGTCAGGGCAATACAGGGAAAAGCAGTTGTGCGTGCAGGTACAGAGCTTGGAAGGCTCTAGGTGTTAACAGGGAAGCTTCTGGTAGCCAGTAGGGCCATTGAGCTGAGTTAGGGTTTGTGAGGGGCTGTGGAAGAAGGCCCTGAGGTCGCAACCATAGCATCAGTGTCTATTTGATACGGCTTCGTTCTAGCAGTCTGGAGAAGTTGGAGTTTCCTTTCTGATTTTCTACGTGGTTAAGAGACGTGGGGGATCCTCAGGTATCCCTCCCAGCAAGGAGAGGGCCAGTGTACAGTGACCAGAGCCCCTGCCCTGCCCCTGGGGTGGTCAGCCCTCCCCTGGTGTGAGTTTGCCTCTGAACCCCGACTACAGCCATTAAGAGGAGGTTCCGTGCCTTACTTCTTTCTTTGTGGCTCCCTGCCTCCGTTCAATTACAAAGTGGCTCTTACGCTGTGAAAGCCCAGTGTCTCTGGGCTACAATTTCTAGCCACAGACCCTGCATTTGCTGGGCCTCAAACATGACCTTGAGGCCACATCCCATCACACACCCAGCCCACAACAACGTTAACCAGTCTTCTGTCTGGGCAAGGCAAGCCCCGTGCAGACTCCTCGCCTTTCAGCTGGAGTCTTGCTCCCTGTTGTCCCTTTTAGCGGGAGATTGCATGGCCATCCGGGGCATGGGAGCAGCGATGATGGCTCACTTTCAACGCTGTTATGTGCTTTAAGAGAAAGGAAGAATAAATAAAGGCTGGATTGCGGTGCCTGGTGAGGATCACGGTAGGAAAGTGACGAGTCGGGCTTTGTCTGTCTTTGCTGCTGCCCGCTGCCTGTGGGAAAAGCAAGGGCAGCCACAGCTGCCGAGCCTCAGGCTTAAAGAAGCAAGGGGGTATAGGTGTCTAACGGACATTTTATGCCCCAGAGTAGCTATAGTATAATGACACTTAGTGGTGAAGTGTGACATTGGCACTGAGCTCTATAAGCTATCACAAATATTGATAGAGAAGTGTGAAGGTGAGGCGTGAATGCTGTGGGCGCTATCGGGTCAGAAACCCTTGGGCCCAGAAAGGAAGTGTGGGGCAGTCAAGGGAGCTTCAGGGCCGGCAGGTGTGGTTTTGTGGGGTTCCACGTTCCTGCTTCTGTGTGTAAGGAAATGCCGCTCTTCCGTGTGGCATGGCCTTCCTCCCATGCCCCTCCATTCCGTCTTAGCACTTCAGTTAATGATACTCACATTGAAGTCTTAGGAAAAGTGTTCCCATGCCTGCGGAAACCACTACAACACAAAATGCAACCGCAGCAATAAGATAAGAGCTCGGCAGATGGGCAGAGGAACGGAAAGGCATGTCGAAGCAAGTATAGAAAAAGCGAAGGAGGTGGGTACGTACGTAGTGTGTGCGGTGAGATTCTGCAAAAAAGAAAAAAATATTCTGTACGTCTGAAATTTTTCATAATAAAACGTGGGAGAAAGTATCATCTGTCCTTAAAAGCGTACATGATGTTCCGGTACTTTGGGGACAGCTTTCTAGACTTCCTAAATTACTGTGTCCGATTGTCCGTGTATGTTATCAGACCCTCTTCCATGGCGGTAGTCCTAGTGTGACCCTTGGAGCTGGTTGGCGCTTTTATCTTAGCTTTTGTGTTGGCCAGTGACCTCCTTGTGGGCAGGCAGTCTGTCTTCTCTTTATATCCCTGATGCACCAGGCAGGCATCATAGAAGGCGCAAAGAGGTGGTCCCCGCCTGCCAGTAGGATTCGTTTAGGAATGTCATGCATGCTTAACGTTGCCATTACCTTTATTGAAAGTCCTGTTTGTAATGTAAGGTTACTGGACCACTGTGTGTTTGTGTGTGTGTGTGTGCACGCGCGCGTGCGCACGTGCATGCTCACACACACACTCGCGAGTGTTTTAGAAGAAAGAGAAAAATTAGGGTTGACATTTCCAATTCCCAGCATTCTGATCACGACTGCAAAACAAGACTATGCTGTGTGACCCGAGGCCGGCTGCCGGTTACATCGGTGATTGTGGGTGCCCAAGCTCCCAGTCCTTGGCAAGGGAATTCTGGACTATATGGATCCACCCCATTTGGAAAGCCGTACTATAGAAATATATATAAATAGGGCTCAGATGTTCTTGTCAAGGTCACTGACCAAGATCCATTCAGAACCTTGTTGATTTCCCCAAAATATGTACAACCCCGGGGTGCCTAATAGTTACTCCACGGCCATTTGGAATGTCATCCTTGTTTCCATAATGGTAGGCATATTTTAATTCTGGGCAGATTTAGAATTGAAAATGGAAGATTTTAATAGAATCAAAGCTATAGTGTTAATATTTGACTCAGAGGATTTATACATATTTGATGTTTCAAGTAATTATTTAAAATAATTTGGTCCGTGCCACAGGTGAGCCTTTATTTCCAAATTAAAATGTGCAATGAGGTAATTGGTTTAGACTTGATTTGGGGGAGGGTTGAAGTCTTACTAGAATTGTAAGCAGTATTAGAGCATTTAAGATAATTCGTTAGGTTTCTAAGAGTTGTTTAAGGGAAGGTTTTGGAAATTCAGTCAAACAATTCTAATAATTAAAAGAATTAAATATATTCTAAGTTAAATACCCGGTTTTAAACGTTTAAAGGACTTTCAATTAGCTTTGTAAAATGGAGCAAACATTTGAATGGCCCTTTGAAAGTGATTATAAAAATTATAAGATATGTAAGTTGAGCTTAAAACTTAAGGATGAACTAGATAGAGTGTTTACATCTGTTTGGTTTTTTTTTTATATTTACTTTTGAGAGACAGAGAGAGAAAGCCTGAGTGGGAAGGGGCAGAGAGAGAGGGAGACACAGAATCCAGAGCAGGCTCCAGGCTCTGAGCTGTCAGCACAGAGCCCGATGCAGGGCTCGAACTCACAAACCACAAGATCATGACCTGAGCCAAAGTTGGTCATTTAACTTACTGAGCCACCCAGGCACCCCTTGTTTTTTAAATAAATTAATAAAATATCCATTTTTAAAAACCAGGTAAGCCCAAATAGTGTTTCTGCGTACAAAGCTGCCCGCATGGTGATTAAAAAATTCACACAAAATAAAGTGATTAACAAACACTGTACTTACTAGATCAGGTGGGTGCTCAGAGTTAGTTGAATCTGAATTTAAAAGTCGAATCAGCGGTACCCCTTGTGAAGGCAAGAAACACACAGAAACCTCAAGTTAATTACCCTTCACGGCTTCAAACATGGTATGAAAGAAAGAACGTGCAGGGTTTCAAAAGGTGATCTTACGCAAAGAACAGGGACGTGAGAGTCACAATAAGCTTTAGTGAAATGGTGGCTGTCGCGTAGTGCTCTGCGCATGCTAGGTGCTCAGCGAGGCCCTGCTGTAGAGAGGGTAATGTTGAGAAGTTTGATTGGACATCATTTAGCTCCGACGGGTATCGTTCGCACAGACCGCAGGGTTGTGTACGGTCAAATGTGGCTGACCTGGATGTTCATCTCCCCGCGGGACCACATGCCGTAGGAAATCAGTTATGGAGGTTACGTGTCACACAAGTCACACAACTGCGTCTGCTTTCACAGAAGATGGGTATGGGGGCAGGGCACGTTCCTGCCATCTAGACAAGGTTCGGGTGAAATTGCATGTAATATAGAACCCTGGATTTATTTTGTTCTGGCCACTCAGACAGCCCTAAACAGGGCTCACAGTGAGGCCCTGGGCTGGAGGATGCTTGGCTCGTCTGCAGACATTGTCATTTAGGTCTGGCTTCTGGTAATGAGGCACTCCTGGCCGGGCTGTGCTGTCAGCGAGCCTTTGAGACAAATTGCAAAATCTGTACAACCATTTGAGAAATGGGGAAGCAGACCCGAGGACCCTACAGGGGATATTGGTAGTTCTCAAAAGTTTGAAACAGAATGCTCAGAGAAGCAGTTTAAACCTGAATTTAGAGGTCCTTTTCCTGTGGTTAAAGCGTAAGTTCAGACAAGAATGAGGATGTGAGAGGATCCTGATGGGCTGGAATGATAAACTTAATCTAACAGGATGAAATGCAGTAGCAATAAATGTAAGCTTCTGTATTTGGATCTGAAAAATCCCAACTGTGCACGAAAAGACTGGGCACAGAGGTAGAGAGATATATCTGAGGAGTAGTCTATATGAAAAAGACCTCTAGGAGTTCAAGTGACGTAAATTGACAGTTTATTGTGGGTCCCCAAAATCAAATGCAGTCTTAGGCTGCATTAACAGAAGTAGGATATTTAGGATGAGGGAGGTGATAGACTCATTCTGCTGTGGACTTGTCACAGGAAGAGCACCACTACGGTTCTGGGCTCTAGCCTATGAAAGGAAATTAGATAAAGGATGCTCACCGGATGGCTGTGGTAGTGTTCCAAAAGCTGCCACAGGTAACAGGAACAGGGGAAGTTTGGCCTAGGTACAACTCCAGGAAGACCTGTAAGTTGTTAATATCTGAGAGTCAGTCACGTGCATAGCCTCGTTCATGTGAAGAGGAACAAGGAGAACCTGGGGATGAAAGTTCTAAGAAGCTCCAAATAAGGAGGGTCTTTTGTTTTTGTGTGTGTGTGTGTGTGTGTGTGTGTTTCCTTTGAGAGAGAGTGTGTGTGAGCAGGGGAAAGGGGCAGAGGGAGAGAAAGAGGGGGAGGGGGAAGAGAGACAGAGAGAGAGAGAGAGAGAGAGAGAGAATGAATAAATGAATGAATGAATCTCGAGCAGGCTCCATGCTCAGTGCAGAACCCCACATAGGACTTGATCCCATGATCCTGGGATCAAGTGACTTGAGTTGAAATCAAGAGTCAGACACTCAACTGACTGAGCCACCCAGGCGCCCCTTTTCATTGTTAAATATGGTTTAAGATAAAGTGGACTGCTTCCTTAATTCTATAAGTGCTTGGTTACGTTTATAAGACTCTAGGCTTCTAGCGGTAGGAGCAGATGACCCAGAGGAATCTCCCAGCCCCAGGATCCCACAATTCCTTTGCCTTCCAGTGGTGACCCTGATCTGCATGGTCCTAACACAGACATGCATGGACAGAGCCATGATGACAGGAACCTTCTAGGCAGTGCCGAGGGAGTCTTCAGAATCCTCAGACGAGCTTTCCACAAGGACACTCTTGGGTTGATCCTCATTAGGGCTGCCAGTTTTTTACAGTGCCAGGGGAGATCTGGGGGGGTGCGGTCCCACTCTGTCACCAGAGGCTGTGTTATTGTCTCATTGGTTCTTTCTGTGTGCCCAGCAGTGTGTTGGGTGCCGGGGAGGCTTTTGGGGAACAGACAAAGCTCTTGTCTTGTCTGAAGAGGTTCAGTTATGCAGAATGTCTGCAAAGTAAGGCAGCACAAACGAATTCTACAACCAGCTCTACAGCTAACAAATGTGGTTAACTGAACGAGAGGGCTTTTATTTCATGTAGTGTTATTAATACCTTTCCCCACTTAGCGTCAGGGACACATCCTCCCATGACATTATAGTTCTTCGAAGTCAGATTACCTGTCTGACATCTCCGTCTCCTGGTGGGGTAAAGCCGGGATATTTTGCTTATTCTTGTAGGCATTTTCTTTCCCCTACAGGTTATAAAGCTTTGAGGTAGTTAAGTCATTTCTTTTTCTTTTTCATGAACATGATCTCGTGTATAGTTAGTTACTAGGACAGTAACATCTTTCGGGAATGTCGTTAGCCCCTTGTTGTAGGGTTTCTGTGGTCACAGCAGGTCAGTCTCCGGTGGCTCTCATGACTCTAACTGGAGTGAACTAGGGATGGAAACGTGGGTGCAGCGAAATGGGCATGGAAACTAAGACGGAAACAGATTTGTGGATTCCCGCGCAAAGCCTTGTGTTTGTTGCTCGTACAGGTTGACCACCTCTTTAGGCACAAACGTGTAAAGAAACAAAAAGGCACATTTCTACCCTCAGTTGCTGATCCTAGTAATTAAATGCCCTCCATCCTAATTTCCCCTGGCAAATATTTTTGCAAACAATCGTACTGTTTTATTTTTCTGGCATGAATAGATATACAGCTCCAACTTTGAAAATTTTTTGTTCTAACTTCTTAGCTTTCAGAGGCTTTTTTTTTTCCTTTAAGTAACCCATCTTATTGTAAATTCTTCTTTCTTTCAGGTAGGAATGAATTGATAGCCAGATACATCAAACTCAGGACAGGCAAGACAAGGACCAGAAAACAGGTAAAATAACGTACCTGGACACTGTGCATGTCAGCGAATGGCCCGACGAGGCATTTTGGCTGCACTGGCTGGCTGTGCTTTGGCTCCTAGGAGCCCCCAACTTGAGTTCCCTGTAAGGACGTCAGTATTAGAGGTGTTTCCAATTGGCTCAGTTTTCACTGTTCATCATTTCAGTGACCCTTTACGATGTGGTCTCCAGAGTTCTTTTTATACACACATGGGAAAGTCTCACTGCCAAGGACAGTGTATGCACTGGTCTGGTACTGTACTTTAATACTTCTGTTTCTTTCCCGAACTGCGCATCTGTAAACGCTACAGACGCTGCAGGTGCAAGTACACTTGGAAGTCACGAAATTTTGAGATTTTGCGCATTGTAAAATCCTGGAACAATTCTGCATTAGTCATCATTTCGATGCAAAAGTAACACTGGCAGCCATGACTGTTGGCCTGAACATAATACTGAATGATGTGCGTCCAGGGAACTGTTGCTCCTTAAGCTATGGCTTTTTGTCAGTAGCTGCTGTGACTGAAATGAAGTTATAACTTAAATACCTTTGTGCAGAGTAGCGTCAGGAATTTTCCTCTGCCCTTTGTCAGGGCTCTGGCTCTCTCCCCGTTCCTTCTGACGTAAAGCGGTCCAAATCTCTGACCCAGTTCAGAACTGGAATGGATGAGCAATTCGTGTTTAGCTAAAAACGGAGAAAGAAAGAGAGAAAGGCAAAGGGGGGAAGAGCCTCGAACAAACCTCATGGGTGAGCTGTTAACAGAGCACAATTATTTTTTAATATTGACCTATGCTGATCTCTCTGGCACGGATTTTGAAAACTATCATCGTACCAAAAGGCAAGCTTAACTGTGGATCTCGTTAAGTATGAGCAGCAGACTCCGGTTCTCTGCTCAGCGATGAGTTGTTTTCATGAGTGTTTACGACGGGGAGAGCTTTTCTCCAGGAATGTTACATGTGCCCCCGCCAGGAGCCCGACTGCTGAGTCAGCACAGAGGGCCGTGGCTTCCTGCCAGGGCTCAGAGGCGGGGCACTGTCTGTTCGGTGCATGCTCCCCCCACCCTGTGACAGTGGACTGTGGCCCTAGGCAAGTCAGAGAATCATGTAAGAACAAAATTAGGGGGAGAACAAGTAAAAGCAGGAGCCGGATGGAGGGGTGACGATGATGGGGGAGTTCCCGCTTCTCTGTACTTTAAAAACAAAAAGGCAACTTGCAAACAAAAATCATTGAAACTCAAAGATAAAGCTAAAGATAAAAGGATCTTTTGTTACCATCAATCCTGTTTTTATAGTCAGTATAGTGTTCGAAATGGAATAACTGCCTCTCAGTCCGAGTTGCTGAACTTTTCAATGGAGGGTTCTAAATTTCCGAAATAGATCCAGTTCCCAGCATACTGAAAGCGGTGGACCTGGGCTATCTCTCTGCTGGGTCTGTGAGCCCTAGTCCCGTGCCCAACCCCTTCACCGGGGACTCTTCTAAATTTAACCAAATGTAACCCACTGAAAGAGATGCAAATTTGTTTACCCAGTGGAATCATTGTGTTTCCGAAGCTGGGCTTGGCTTGGTTTCCAACACCCCGGCATCCTGGGGATGTTTTTAGGCAGCAGTTGGTGATACCTCTCCAATGTGAATTTGTTGTTCAGCAAATCGTGTGGTTTTCAACCCAGATTTTTAACAGGATGGCTGGCTGGCTGTATTCACACTTTTCGCTTTGTAATAATATGCAAATCCACTTCGCGCCCAGTCAGTACCCAAAAGAGTGGAAGGATTGAAGATATTTATAAGGGGGGGGGGAGAAAAAAACCCCTCTGCTGACTGGGTCTGTCCATTTCTCTGTGAGATCTAATTTACATGTCGGTATTATTTTAACATTTGCTACAGAATCCAGAGCTCTTAATGAGATCAGAATATAACCGACAGCTTCGGCTTTTTGATTCTGCAGAATGTGCTAATTTATGGATGGTCTCTTCTAAATTGAGAAGGAGGGATTTTCCCTCCTGATCCTGAGAAGCTATAAATATTTTCATTTACCTCTAGCCCCACCTTTTAAATTTCATCAAGAAAACAACTCCACTCTCCCCCTCTCATCCCGTGCCCGTGATTTCTCCCTGGTGAGAAAACTAAAAGCAGCCTAACTTTCATCCTGAATCAAGTCACTGCAGTGATGACCCAGTCTGAAAAGCTTAGAGCAGCGCTGGGGGCTTGGTGTCTGGCTGGGACTGTGTATTTCCTAACTGCAGAGCTTTGTTGAGATGCAAATAACCTTCCCCCAACCCCCACCCCAAAACCCTCCCAAGGAGTAGCGATTTTATATTTGATTTCCTTTTTTTGTTTTGTTTTGTTTTGTTTTGTTTCCCCTCATAAACCCGAACAATGTAGGTGTCTAGTCATATACAGGTCTTAGCAAGAAAGAAAGTTCGAGAAATTCAAGCCGCCATTAAGGTACGTCTGGCTTGCCCAGTTGTAGGGGGCTTTTCATCTCCATGGTTACAGGCTTTTCCTTTGTTTTCCTCCCTTCCCCTACCCTGCAGGTGTCTAGTCACATTCAGGTTCTTGCCAGAAGGAAATCTCGTGATTTTCATTCCAAGCTAAAGGTATGCGCTTTCCTGCTTTTTGGCTTGTGGTTGCTATGCATCTCACTTCCTGTTTTCCATGGTGACTGGTGAATGCCTGGTGCTGGGATTCTCGTAACCTAGTTTCCTCGCATGTGAGAGCTGTTTACATTTCTTTGTGTCTAATCTCTGTTTCTGTACTAGCCTCACATTAAGCTTAGTGTGTGTGTGTGTGTGTGTGTGTGTGTCCCTAATAACAATGCAAATGCAGCAGAAAGCTGGTCTTGATAACTTTTCAGCTCAGAAACATGATTTTTTTTTTTAACCTTCAAATGTCCACCAAACAGCCCTGGGCTGGGAGAGGAAAAAAAAGTCCAGAGACACAAAGTTAGTGTAGAAATTGTTAAAAAAAAAAAAAAAAAAAAGTAATAAAGTAAAATAAAATGCATCACTTCTAGAGTAGTTCTCATGATTACTTTAAAAAATATTTAGAAGTCATTTTTTTGTACTTGTTATGTATTTTAGAGAATACTTATGAGAAATATGTCTTTTCATGTAATTTTTCAAGTATTCTTTCAAAACAGACAGTATTTTCTGCCAGATTTCTTCCACGTTGCTCAATATTGTTTTTTAAGGGTACAGCTCTGTTATTATAAAAGAAATTTGAGGTGAGGCCTTTAAAAAAATCTGAAGAGATGGGAAGGCTCTTAATCAAATCCGTGTTTGCAATTCCATTTCTACTTGAGTTTACTTTGTTTTTTTACATGTGTCTCATTTTCTAGTCTCTGAAAATATATTTCACAGCAAAAATGGAGGCATTGAGATTTTTAAAATGCAAGTTCTCCGTATTTTCTCCCCTTCCAAAATTTGTAGTAAAAGATAAGTGACTTTTTCTTTCCATAATGCCCCATTTTAAAAATGCAAAGGAATTATAGTTTACATAGAAGGCTTTACTTTATAATAAAAATGAATTTGTGGCCCATATTGTTGCCCTTCCCACATGCCTTTTTTTGTTGTTGTTCCATTTTGATTTTTTCCATACATTAATTAAATTTGTTTTTGTTCTAAACCTAAAGAACGAAGTGCGATTTCACAGCACTGAATGCTGAACACTGGGATCCTTCCCAAAGTCCTCCAACTTTTTTTTTTTTATGCAAACAAGGCTGGCTGTGGAACAGGACTAGCGACCAGGAAGGAGCATTTGGTGGCCCTCTGCAGTGGGCTGCATGCTGGCTCGCTCGCACGTGTGGCTGATGGTGGCTGGCTTTTAGCTGACTGGCTGAGCAGTTGGAAGATTAAGATAACTTCACAGATCCTGCTTTTTAACCAAAGGCGCCGTCCTCTCTATGTGGATGTAACTCCCCCAGCGTTCGCTCAAGTTCTGACTCTGTATCTAGTTTCTCTGCGCTAACGAATTAATGATGTTCAAACAAGTTTACAGACATCCATTCTGTGTTTCCATCCGCGATGTTATGAATTGCTCTATTTCTGTACCGTCTGTGTGGTTCCTACATGCTCACCCACGGCACACAGCCCTGGACCAAAAGCCCTGTACGTGATAAATTAAGCTCTCCTGCCCAGAAGGGAGCCCCATGGGATATCGGAAGTACTCGTTTTCTTATTCAGGGATTTTGAGAGCCTTCCTCCGTGGAAACACTTTACCAGTACTTTATACGTACACGTACATCATGCAAACACAGTTGTTGTATTTGTGTTCGTTCTTATTAAAAAAAAAAAAAAAAGATGATTTTCCCCCTCCTTTCAGCCTTGGCCCACTCTCCTTTGGGACAGACACAGAGAGGAGGTGGAAACAGAGGCAGTAGGGTAGCAACCGGCTCAGCGTTTCAGCTCCAAGAACCACCTCCATCTTCTTGCGGTTCCTTTCCTTCCTCCCTGCCACATTATTCTTGGGAAAAGGGAGGCCTTTGTTCTTCCCATCAGCCAATACCAATGGAGTGCTCCAGGCATGGTGTCCATCATGGTGGGCAGTTAACAGTCAGCCCCCTATTCATAGAGCTGGCCGTGGAAATAGGAATGCGGAATAGAGGGCACTGTCGGATGAGTGTTAGCAGAAAGCACCCAGAGAAAACGTGGAGGGAATCCCAGGGACGGGCTGCACAGCAACGGTGCTGCTGTTGGGGAATGCAAAGACCGAGTGAGTGTATGCAAAGTCTGTTACGTGTCCTCTCATTCAGTAAGCTCACTCCAAAGTGAGTTCCATTATTCAGATTTTGAGGGGTAATATTTAAGAAGCCAGGAGGTCAGTTGGTTTGCCCAAAGCTACCAAGCCCAGCACACGTCGCTGCCAAGATTTGAACTCCGGTCTTTCTGACGCCTACCCCACCGGTCTTTGAGGCGGGGTTTCATCCAGTGGAGATGGGAGAGTGTTCTCAAGCAGAAGGTCTTGTGCCAGCACGCGCCGTGTCGCCCCCCCCTCGTGTCCCTCGGAGCTGGGCATGCAGTTCTGACCACCGGCCCTCTCTTCGGCACCCACACTTTAGAAACAAGGCGAATTGTGAACTTCGAGCCCTTGGTCAGAATGTGGACCTAATGTGTGATTGGCACTGTGGTGATTATCTGTAGTTCAGGGCAGTGAGGTCCTAGTCGCAGAGCTGCTGTGTCACCACCCAGAGGGCATTAGGCCAGCCGAGGAGAATGAGTGAGACTGGCTGTCACCAGACTGGCAGGTGACAGCCAGTGGACATGTTGCTGCCTTCGCCTCCCGTGGGCATTTGATGTGAGGGATGCCTTCCTCAGCCTTCCCAACCAGCCATTACCAGGCAGGCAGCGGGCTCGTCAGGAGAGGTAGGTCTCACCGGCTTATCCATGCTTTCCCCTTCAGGTCTGGCATCTCCCAGCACGTTCGTGGGAGGCAGGGGTGAGCACTGAGTTCGTTGTGGGGTCAGGCTGACGGCCACACTGCCTTGGCCTCCCACACTCATTAACGAGGCAGACTCGCTGTGGAAGGTTGAAGTCATCCCCGCAGACAACAGCGATAGCTTCTGGGCGAGCCGTGGGGGTGGCAGCAAGGGTCCAGACTTCAAAAAGAGACGCCATGCTTTGCCTGGGAAGATGTAGCCAGGTTTGCCGGAGAAGGTGGCTGATGGCCTGCCCCGCCTGCTTCAGTCCCGCTGCTGGGCCTTTTTCCTATGTGCTCAGCAGTCAAGGATTTGTGTTCTCTGGGGTGGACAGAGGCCCTCCTTAAAGAGAACGAAGCCAGGCTTCATCCCTCTGGCCTCCCTTGGAGTCTGAAAAAGTGGTTTGCTCACACCTGGGGCCGCCGCCAGGCGTGGCTTCCATGGGAGCCCTTCTGCCTGTAAGCCTCCCTCCTTCCTGGGGAAGGATGCGGTTGAATTCTTTAGGCTGGTGACTTTCCAGCCTTTTTTTAAGCTGCAAACTCGTGTTTCAGGTTGAAATCTTTGTTGAAGCATTTCATATATAAATGAGTAAACTATTTTAATTGGGGCTCATGCTCTTTTAGCCTTAGCAATGGCCTCTTGGGGTGTTCCACTGAATACAGTTTGAAAACCACACTGCCTTAGGCAAAGGGAAAAGGAGGTGACTCTCCGCTGTCCCTGCAGCCTTTATAGGACAGTCCATGTTTGGCAGCCGGTTCTGCCATATTCCTGTGAAGAAACCAGACTCAAGAAGAGCGTGGTCATGCTCATGTCCCAATTAAGGATGAGTCATCCTTACTACAAAAGTCATGCTCTTGAAAATCTGTTAGAATGAGACCCAAAGGTCAGCCTTACTCTTCTGCTAGTGCAGAAATGGTTCTCAGAGTGCTTGCTCGTAAACCAGATCACCCCAAAATGTGTGGGCTTTAGTTTTAGCTGTCATAACAAAATTTGTTTTCATTTTGTGGACATTTAAGATTTCCACGGAGATTTGAACTTTATAAAGCACAGCAAACTTTTCATGGAGAACCCATGTACATGTCGGGCATAGAGAATCAAATTAGCAATCTCTGTTCTTGAGGAACACTTAACATTTCTGTTGTTTCTGGCCACAATTGGGGAAATACTAGATATCCAGTAGACTGCTCCCCAACTAGGGGGCTCTGCAGTGGAAATTGAACAGAGTGGTGCAAAGACTCCAGTGAAAAGAGTGGTCAGCTCTGAGTGTAGAATTAAAGAAAGACTTGGGGAGGGCGTGCTATTAGAACTGGGCACTGAGAAAGGAAGACAGTTCCCCTCAGATATCGGGGTTTTTGGGGAACCATGAAAAACACTGTTACTTGGAGGCACGGGATGGACCTGGGCAAGCCCAACAGAAAGGTCCCAGATCCTCTGTGAGAGAATGAGGTTCATCTCTGAGCCGTGGGATGTGCTCTGGGCTGGAAAGTTCTCTCCCACCCTTTTCAGATGGATGGCTAGGGGGAGGCAGAGCTGGAGGCAGGGGGCCTAATTCAGGGGCTGCTGTAGGATCTGAGTGAGAGGGGTGCTGACCTGGACCAGGGGCAGCCACACACACACACACACACACACACACACACACACACACAGTCTCTTCAGCTGGCTCCCGCTCCTGTCCCCTCGACTGCTGTGCTCTCTTCCTCGATGTTTTTTAAAGAGTAAATGATGTTTAAAACTTCTCTCCTTACTAAGTCTGAAAAGTGTACACTTTTCAATAGCAGCATTGAACATATAGGTTATTGAAGGTTGGGTTCTCTTAAAGTAATGGCAGTTCACTGAGGGGATGCATCAGTTAACTACGAGTTTCTTGCTGTATTTTAAATAGGACAACATGAAAAAGTGAAGAGAGTTACTATAAAATATTTGTTTCTATCAACCAGAAATGATCATTTTCATTATGATGTATTTCTCTTCATTTTTTTTTTCCAGTGGAAGAAATCAAATGGCAAAACGGTATTCTTTTTCTAATTTCCTCTCCCCAACCTCTTTCCCCAGCCAATCACAATCTCCTTCTTCTCCCTACCCCCCAGCAATGGTATCTTTCCTTGCCATTTATTTCCCTAAGAAAATAAATCCAGTGAAAACTATTTTCTCCTTTTGCCCCTGTCCTAAAATGAGTCAAGATTTTTATCCATCGTTTACTCTGAATTTGTGCTAAAGCCATTGGCACCAACATGAGACATTTTGTTTATGCAAAGCAGCCTAGAGGTGCCTGGGTGGCTCAGTCAGTAAAACGTCCGACTCTTGATCTCAGCCCAGGTCACGATCTCACGGTTTGTGAGTTCGAGCCCACATTAGGCTCTGCACTGACAGCATGGAGCCTGCTTGGGACCCTCTCTCTCCCTCTCTCTCTCTGCCCCTCCCCTGCTTGCTCACTCTCACACTCTCCCTCTCCCAAAATAAATAAATAAACTTAAGAAATTAATAATGTATATAGAAGCCTAAGCCAAGACAGACTTGGCTAGCCATTTGGGATGTCCTTGGCCCCAGACTGTAAGCACAAGGGAGGGCTGCAAGGGGCAAGCAGATAGAGGGGATGGTTGAGGTAGTCGAGGAGTGCTGTGAGGAGACGAAGAACCAGGAGCAGAGAAGCCGGGCCAGTAGGAAGAAGGGGTGAGGGGTTGGCGGAGTCCCGTTGAGATTCAAGAGCCTGCTAAAATGGATAAGGAAATGCAAGGCATTTGTGACCAGAGTGCCAGAATTTTGGACGTTAAGCATACACTTTGCTGTGTTTTATTTTCTGATTCAATCTTCTTGGGCTAATGGGCCTTAAGAGACAAATCAGAGCGCTAACTGGGGGTCTAAGATGGAGCTTATTAGCTTTGAGGGAATCGTTCCGCAGCACTGGGCGGGCCATGTTGTGGTCCCTGCCCAGACAAAATCCTTTTGAACCCACTGCTCTAACAGGCTCTGGGGTGGTTGTAGGTGACACACGGCTTTGTAACTAGGCCTGATTGTAGTTACAAGGTAAAGATGGAGCCTCGCAGGTGCAGCGAGAGAAGGACCTGTGGATCGGTGGAACGTGCCTTTAGCAATTCCAAGGATTCCGACTTTCCTCCCTCGGACCTCGTGTCACCAGCTGCACCTGCAGATGTCACCCAGAGCAGGTTCATTTGTTGTCGCGCGTCTCCTCCTCACCCGCAGGTTAGCCCCTCACTGCGATCTCCGGCCGAGCAGTGGAGAAGCGGCAGCCTGTCAGAGATGACAGCGTGCGGCGTGGTCCCGAGCCTGGCCCACAGCTCTAGAAGCTATTCTCTACTTTGAATTATTTCGCTCACCATTAATTGCCCAAGAGGCCATTAGCCCCCCCCCCCCTTTTTTTTTTTGGAAGCGCAGGGATTTATTATCCCAGCCTATAAAAAGAACGCAGAAGTGTGGTCCACACACGAAGCAGTCTCTCTTTGCTGCTTAGGGTTCCTACTTCGAGCTTCCTCCTCCGAGTCTCTTATCTCGGGATGTTCAGTTGCCTCGAGGGGTTGTCCAGTCCCTGCCCAGAGGCCTCCCCTCCCTGGCAGCCGCAGAAAGGCGACCTGCAGACCACCCACCCCCTGTGGACCGTCGTCATCTTCCTGAGAAGGTGGGCCGGGCCTCCTGGGGTCTGGAGTGCCCAAGTCCAGACGGTACTCCGAGGAAAAGAGGGCTTCTTCATTCTGCCCTGACCTCAGCAGGAATACATCTTAGGCGGTGGACGTGTTCATGTCCAGCTCTGGACTCGCACTGAAGAAAAGCCAGTACTTGCTGACATTGCGTCATGCCACAAGAGCAGAAAAGGGCCCGCAAGTGTCCGATTGCGTCCAGTCGTTGGTGACTAATTTACGAGCTACATGTGCTCCCCGGGGCCGTTTTCTTCATCCTCACCCTGGTGGCCTTTTGTGATTTGATTTCTTAGCAGGCCATTCTTCCCAATCTGCCGTTCCTTCCAATAAGCAGAGAGCTTAAAGTTCAAATTGTTGATTTAATTCTCGCGGAGAGTTCAGGAACTTCTCTAGGGACGTTGCTGCACTTCACAAGGCTACCTCCTGGTTGTGTCACCACCGATGCCGGCCACGAATGGGCCCGTCCACAGGGGAGACACGCCTCACTTCACCTACGGTGCTCCCCGTGGCCTGCTGAGCCACCCCGCTCCTTCAGGCAATGGCTGTCAGCGGTACACACGGCCACGGAAGCCTGAAACCACAGCCTCCTTTGTCCCGGCGCTAGTCCTGAGACAGTTGGCTCGGCCGCAGGATTTGGGAAATGACGCAGCACCTTCCTGATACCTTCCGATCCTCAGGGGGTTCTTTTGCACTCACCCTCTCTCCCCAGTGTTATTTTCTCTGCCTTGTTTTTAATTTACCTGAGTTCAAGCTAAGGGTGGAGACCGTTTATTTCTCGGGCTTGGGTGTGTTGGAATTAGAACCTCTTATCAACCGTGTGGTGATGCGGAACTCACAGTGTAAACAGAGGGCTGAATGCATTCACCTTTCTGTGTGAACTGAGCCAGGGCTGGATTTTCTTTTTAAGGGCAACGGAAGCACCCTCATTCTCCGTTTTTATCGCTTGCTGGAGAAATCCCGTTGTTAATCGGCCCCCAGTGTCTACGATGCTCTAGACTACCAGAGAGCTGAAAGTTCGTGTGATCGGGACCAGGGTGTCTTAAGCGTTTCGGGTCACATGTGCCCCAGAGACTGCAAGTTCACTGAATGGCAAGGCTGCGGGCACCCTGGGGAGTGCTTAATGCAATTCCCAAAGCAGTCCTGAAGGCGCTGTTCTCGGCCTCACTTTACAAATGAGGAAGCAGATGCTCAATGGCCAGGTGACTTACCCAGGGTCCCAAGTCTGCATTTGATCTGCATTTAGCACCAAAGCCCAAACTCTTCACATGATGTCATGCAGCTCTGCCCAAAGAATACTGGTCAAGGATGAGGGCTCATTTCTCTGACTCAAGATGCTTTCACATCATCTCTCACTGTTCATCGTGTCTGTATGTTTGAATTATTTAATTTTAATCTTTTAAAATGTTTCTCTATTTTGAGAGAGAGAGAGAGACAGAGAGAGTATGAGCCAGGGAGGGGCAGAGAGAGAAAGGGAGCCACAGAATCCAAAGCAGGCTCCAGACTCCAAGCTGTCAGCACAGAGCCCGACGCAGGGCTTGAACCCACGAACTGTGAGATCGTGACCTGAGCCAAAGTTGGATGCTAACCGACTCAGCCACCCAGGCACTTCTGTATATTTGAATTAAACAGCAGATGAGTGGTGGGAGCTGGAACTCAGTCTGGAGTCAAACTAGAGCCTGCTGCCTGCGTGGGTTCCTCTGGCTCCTCGAGAGAGATTTACTTCCTGCCTCTTACTATCACCTCCCAGGGGAAAGGGGGCTATGGTCAGAAGGGTGCCTTTTCCCCAGCACCCAGACCTAGCTTTAGCTGACCTCAGTGATAGGTTTCCTGGTAGTGTTGTCAGGCACACCTATAAATCACCTGGATCCTCATCTACAATCTTTTATGATGCTAAGCCCCACATCAAAATTAAAGGAAACACTATTGACAATTATAAAATACTAAATATAGCTTAGTACATTTAAAAATGAACAATAGTAAAAGCCTTGAAAATTTTTTCTTTGATGTGAATGGAGTCTCTGGCATTTGGAAATACAAAAAAGATGAATTAATTGCTACTCATTACGTGGCAAGTCGGGAGAAGTATGAATGTGCCTCCCCCCCCCCCCCGGCATTAGCTGTTGCCCGACCGAAATAGCCCCCTTTTGTATTTACTCCTCCTTTCTCTAATAATAAGTAAATTAGGGATCATGGCTAGAAAAATTCAAGTGCCCTCCATCTTTTCTCCCAAACCATCCTACAGATTGGCGATGTTTTATGTACTCAGCGACTAGCGCTAATAATCACAGAGGTCATGTGAATCCACATAGCGCAAGGTGAAAGCAACATCTGCAAAATGACTTTTTAGGAGAGCACCCTGTGTTTTGTCTTTTCCTGAAAAAAGTGGTTTTGCAAGCAAATTGCTATCTTTCCTCTCCTGTACTGTATTTTTGTATTGCTGGGAAAAGTGCACTTGGGGAAAAACATTTAAGAGCTATCCAGAGAATTTGAGTCCGTGGTCTTTTTTTCCAACGTTGCCTATTTTTCCTGGTGTATCAGTGGACTTCCTTACGAATAAAGTAGATTGGAGTCTTTAAGTTTTAAATTGACGGCCCCTGAACAAACTGGAGTATATTGATTTAGTATGCTGTTCATTAAAATGCCATATATAACAGCTATAATATTATACTTGCAAGCTTGTGAACTTTATATTATCTTTAACGTTGTTGATGGCTAGTGCTGGAAAACGATAAGATAATTGATTCCTCAGAGTAATCAAAAGCCAAGGAAGCAGAGGAAAGTGGGAATAAGACTCCCATACTGCCTAGAGACTGATTCATCACATGTCCTGGAGTCTGAAGAGTGCACTGCTTCAGCCATGTGCATTTGTGACACTGGCCGCCTTCCTGTCATGTATATTACACTGTAGACACTTTCCAAACATTGTGCACATTTAAACCATAACGAGGAGGCAGTCTGTGGAACCCAGAGGTATAGCAGCAGCCTTGCTCTGCTTCATGAAATATGAAAGCCTGTTTACTAAGTGGCCATAACAGTTCGGAAGGCTTCAGGCTGAGGAGTTTATGTGTGACACAGTCTGCTGGACCCCGTGTGGCTGAGGCAGGGAAGGCCATTGACAGCATGGCGTGCCAGAAATTGGACAAGGAAGAAAGTCGAGTGGGTTCTGAGACCCGCATCCCTCGGCACAGTCCTGTGTCTGACCTCATTCTTCGGACAGACGGGCCATTTGTTCTTAAAGCCCCTGTGTTTCCTGCTCCATAAATATTTTGCACATTTCAGACCATGGGCTTGAGTTAGGATTCAGTTGGAAAAGGAGATTTGCCTTTTCTTTCTCCATTCCCCAAATATTCAGCTTTTTTGTGGCCTCATTCTTCATAATCTTAGGGATGGAGGGACTTAAAATCAGTAATGAGGACTCGGTGTGAAGTTGTCCAGGCTTTTTGCTAGGACACGGTGTTCTTGTTCATGCAAGGTCACGTATAGACACGCACACACTCAGAGTATTTCCCGTCCTGTAAGACATCACAGACCGCAACTTGGTATTGACTTAGTAACAGTTTTTCAGGATAAAACAGGGTGCTCATCCTTTGTAAATCTCATCCACATTTCAGAAATGTTGGTGTGAAAACATCTTAGAATAAAAGTATTCTGATGTACAAGTGTAACGGATATTTTTGAACTTACTTAAGCGTCAGTTATTTGGGTAGATTAACAACCGCCCTGCCCCCTTTATTCTGGGGTGAGTGGTAAGGATGGAGTGGGATGCCCCAAAAGTCCAGGATATTAGGCCAGAGTGACACAGAGAAGCAATTTACTCAGGTCTGACATTTAGAGTTATAATTTCTTCCAAGCCAGGCTTGTATCTCTAGGCTGCAAATGACAATTTAGAGGCCCTTCCATTGAAATCTCTCAGCTTGGCATCGTTCGGTACTCCCATTTCAGATTAAGTGGGTCAACAGCCAGGCTGTCGGTTCTGATTTCAGGATCTCGCTTGCCGTGCTTATTATCTGCAGGGTTGCTTTAGATTTTAAATAATAAAATTTAATCCTTTTAATTTTCAAATATATATCATAGATAAACGGGGAGATGTTCTAAAATTAGATGAGTAGGTAGAGTGTCTCCACTTCAAAAGGTAGGAAATCAGAGGTATAGACATTTTAGTCCATTTGCAGAAAATTGCCTATTCTCAAATAGCTAGGTCAAGTGCAGAAAGAACCTCTACTTGAGATAAAATTTCCTCTCCACGCTTGGCTTTCTCTCTGTTAGGATAGGTGGCCAGGAGCTGCCCAAATTTTAACATCTTAACTGTCTTTTCGCCGGTGGTTTCCGGCTGTGTGTGTTAAGACGTATTTGCTTATAAATGGAACTCACACTCATCGCCACAAATACTTTTGGAGGCAGAAAGGCTTTAGAGAATAAAGTACAACTCTGTTTCATAGATGAAGAAAATTAGAGCATTCAATGACTTGCCCAAGGTAATGCAACCCACTACCACCGTCAGGCCGAGGCAGGTTCAAGCCCGCCTGGAGAGGCTCCTTTTACTGGCACGGAACAACTTGGTGAGCTAGGAACCACTGATTTGCTCTCCTGCTTCCGGACGTGTGTCCCATTCAGGCATGTCCTGGAACGCTGGGCAGTTAAGAGTCCAACCTTACTGTGTTTAGCAAAAGGAAACGGCCATGTTCCGAAGCTGTGTGACATACAAAAGCTGGTGACTTTTCTCCTTTCCTCCTTGACTGATTTCCTTTAAAAAAAAAAAAAAAAAAAAAAAAAAAAAGGCATCAAACTTTCATGAGCTTTTCGAAGAACTTTTCAGTCCGCGCAGCACACAGGAACATCTCCAGCACCTCTAGTAGAATAAAAATGGGCCATGGAGATGTGGGGGAGTCCTTTCTCTTTGGACCCGGAGTTTTAATTCTTGAGTCCTTCCATCCACCCGAGTGTGTGCAAACACACTGTATCTGGGCATGCCAAATCACCCCCGTCGTCAGCATTTCATCAACAGGGGACTCTCAGGTCTGAGAGAGGCCCATGACATGCATTTGAAATTTAAAAAAAAAAAAATTGTTTGAAGTTTTTATTTATTTTGAGAGAGAGAAAAAGGTTTTATTTATTTTTGAGGGAGGGACAGAGGGAGGGAGAGAGAATCCCAAACCAGCTCCGTGCTGTCAGCACTGAGCCCGATTCGGGGCTCGAACTCGGGAACCTTGAGATCATGTCCTGAGCCAAAGTCAAGAGTCGGACGCTTAGCCAGCCGAGCCCTGCAGGCGCCCCAAGGATGGTGCTTTTGGGATAGAGCCAAGCCCACAGATCTTTTGTAGTTATTCCTCAGAATTTGCATCAGCCAGGCCTGCGAGAAGTCTGGGCTGCGCTGTCCCAGCTCCCCTAGCCTGGGCCCCGGAGAAGCTGTGAGGCTTGTTCCTCTCAGTGGAAGGCGCCTGTGGTGAGACCTGTGGCATTACTTCAGTTCAGAAATCACCTTGAGAGGCGTTCGTAACCTCTCATTAGGGGCTAGGTGGCTTCGGGGCTGGAGTACAAAGTGACGGGCCCAGAAGAAAACTGATGTGTTTGTATTCATGTCAGGGCACTTCTGACGGAGATGGGCTGTAGTGTGACTAGAGCCGGGTTTTCTGTTCACACATGTGGATCACCTTCTGCGGGGATGATGAGGGGGCAGGTGGCAGGTGAAACCACGGGACCAGCTAGGTAGGAACAGATGGACTGGAGCTGGGATCTTTGTGTGTGTCAGGCTCAGCTGGGTTTAGGGAACTTATACACCTAGTCAGTTTATTCCACCATCATCATGATTTTGTCTTTTACAAGCATCACAGTATCTGAAATTATTCAGATCTTAAAAAAAAAAAAAGAGAGAAGGAGAAGGAAGGAAGCAAAAATGTTGACAGAGAAAGCTAGCTTTAGGTAGAGCCTTCAGCAAATTAGCAAATGGAGGCTCAGCTCAAAGAATGTCATCTGACCAGAGGCAGTAAAGCACCACTCTAGTCCCCCGGTGCCATTCCACTGGGGACGAGCAATCCTGCAGGCTTCCTGGGCCCTTTGTGGTGCCATTCAGCTGTAGCACGTGCCTTTCGAGATGACCATAATGACCGTGAGCCAGCCAAAAAGCTGCAACATGAGGCTCCTTACTTTTTCAGTTGAGAGCCAGAGAAATGTGACAAGTGTCAAATTTTATGCAAGGGTTAGGCTCTTTGTCAAGGGGCAGCATAAGCTTTTTGCAAATTCACGCGGGATTCTGGCAATTACGGGGCAGAGTGATGTCTGTCTATACCTCGGGAGCACCTAATTTGATCTTTCTTAGAAGCCCCTAGTAGTTGTTTTGTAGGCTTTGGGGGGCTTTTTGTTTCTGGTTTTTGCTTGTTCGTGTTTAAATTTCTCCTTTTGGCTTTGCCTTTGGCACCTCCTCATGCCACTGTGTCACCTCTGGGTAAATCTGTACACATTGAAGCCAAGTCAGGGCTGTTTCAGCCTGAAGTTCCCCTTGACCTTCACTCACTGGCTGACTCTGAACGGCAGCCGTGGTGGGTGCTGTCTTTACTTTACTGTCCCCATTTTGTTCCTGCTCTCATGGAGTCTGGGCCTGGTATAGATTGTATAGACCTTCTGTTAGCAGCCGGGAGGAACCTTGACTTGTTTCCCAAGCATGAAGCCTGTACCGTCAGGACCTGCCTGACCGTTTCTCCATCTGTACTGGGGAAGCCACGGAACCAGCTCGAAGGGGGTTGGGAGTAGTTTCTGAAAGGTTGGAATGGTTGGTAATCGCCCTTCTAGTTATCTGGGTCAGACATCCCTCCTAAAATGTGAAAAAAGACCCACACTCCTATGCATTTTATTGTACCCAATATTTTGTGTTTGTATAAGTATATATGTATTTTTTTTAAGTGAAGAAGAAAAATACCCCTGCTTTTGTCCGCAATTCTTTTAACAAATTGTTTATTGTTGTATCCAGGTAACAAGCATGGTAAGTATTTTCACCACATTGAGTATTCTGTATTTTAGCTGTGCTTGGCAGACTTTTTGGCTAGCTTTTGTGTTATCAGCCTTGGCTTTTCTAGAAGTGACCCATCAGGGAAGGGAGAAACCACTTACCCGGTAGCAGCCCCTGCGTTCTCGGCTGTAGAGAGAACCTGTGTGGCCTTAGCCCCATGGTGGGGATACCTGAGAAAGCATGCACCCCGCCAGCATGCTGCTTGGCCCCGTCCTGGCCCCCTGCCCGCCCTGCTGCCTCCCAACCTCCCCTCACCAGGTGTCTGCTACGGCTTCTGGGCCTCGCATGACTCCAGCAGCCCCTGGGAGTGCGGCCCCGTGACTGTGCACACCAATGGGGCCTGCCCGCACCTTGTGGATGGTCCTACCCCAGATCCACAGCCAGCCCTCTTTACGCCCCCTTCTCCCATCCGTATGCTTAAAAGCAAGGCCTTTTCCCCCACCCTTGCCTTGAATGTGTTAAGTAATTGGAGAAATCTCCCTTTGGAAGCTGGAAAAATAAATACGCTGTCCACTCTTCTCAGAGGCTTCCCATTCTGTTGAAAAACAGATTTAAAAATTTTTTTTTTTTTTTTTTTTTTTTTTTTTTTTTTTAATAAAACCTCGCCACTGGGTAGTCTCAGTAAAAGTTCAGAGTTAACGGTAGGTCGAGTGTGTTTTAGCCTTCTGGCTGTGTTTATTTATCCGTGCATGTTTGCTTCTCCGGCCTCTCTTGTGGCTCTGTATTTAGTCCATGTGCTCGTGGCTGTGCCTGTGGAAGCTGCCTGGTAGCCCTGTGTTCTGTATTAAGTCTGTGTGTCACTGTCACCTTCAAGGATCAGACTGCCAAGGATAAGGCCCTGCAGCACATGGCCGCCATGTCGTCAGCACAGATTGTCTCGGCCACCGCCATTCACAACAAGCTGGGGCTGCCTGGGATTCCACGCCCCGCCTTCCCGGGGGCACCGGGGGTAAGTCACAAGCTGGTCCCGTAGTGGTGGCCCCCAGGGGTGAGGGGCCGGGCGTGAAGCCATCCACCTGGCGCTTGTTCTTGGCTCCCGTGTAGGGGAGGGAGGGACTACCTGTGGCCAGCTGATGATGCTGGGGGCAAAGTGGTAAAAGGGAGGGAAGGAGCTGGAGAGAGAAGGAAGGAGGGGGCCTGGAGAGAAAGGAAGAGGAAGGCATCCTTGGTCCCTGCAGACATGGGATTAGGTATTACTTTGCCAGTGCCCTTCTGGGTTGTGACCTGCTGCTTCTGCTTTTTTTCCTGGCCCTTCGTCTCTTTTCCTGTGTCCTCGGGGTCACTTTAAGGGAACTAAGCCCTAAAGGGACAAAGTATTCTGTTACCGTTTTCCTTTTGCACCTACCAAGGGCTGAGAAGTTGAACGTTTGTTACAATCCCATTAATCTTTGAAATCATCTTTAGCGGTTCTAGTTATTGTTGCCGTTTTGCAGACGAGGTTACGGAGTAACAAGAGTTTGGGAAATTTGATCACAGTCCCATAGATAGTGACCTCAGGACTCAAACCCGGAGCCTTATGCCTCCCTTTGCAACTCCTTTTAACAGGCCGCCTCTCCAGCAGGGGCCGGCAGGCACCAGAAGCCTCAGGGAAGCTTACAGCAAAGGAGGTGTCCGCATTGCTTCTCGGAGCTTTTGGCCTCTTGCTCAGAGCTTTGTCCTCTCCCAGCTGGGCCCTCGGTGCTGTGAGCTGTGGAGACAGAACGTCCCACAGGGAGGGTTTAAGAATGGAAGAAGAGGGGCGCCTGGGTGGCTCAGTTGGTTAGGTGTCCGACTTCGGCTCAGGTCATGATCTCGCGGTCCGTGAGTTCAAGCCCCGCGTCAGGCTCTGTGCTGATGGCTCAGAGCCTGCAGCCTGTTTCGGATTCTGTGTCTCCCTTTCTCTCTGACCCTCTCCCGTTCACGCTCTGTCTCTCTCTGTCTCAAAAATAAACGTTAAGAAAAAAAAATTAAAAAAAAAAAAAAGAATGGAGGAAGAGAAGGGGAGGGGGAAGGGGGGTGGGGGTGTGCCTGGATAAAGCAGTCAGACAGAACATCTGTGAGCCCACCTGTAATGTGCCCAGATCTCTGTTAGGTGTCAGGGGAACATGGAGAAGCTGCTGCCTGGTCCCTGCCCTCAGGGCACTGATCTGGAGGAGGAGCTCCAGGGAGCCCTGGGCTGCCAGGCCAAGGATGCCACTGCCATCGTGTGCACATCGGTGACCACATCTATGTCGAGAGAGGGTCACCGTGCAGCTGATGGAGGGTCTGAACCCACTGTCTTTAGCAGGGGTTGCAGTGTGTAGGCATCCCGAACAGTGCTTCGATGTGAACTCCTAATTCTGACACGCCTCTTGCGTTTTGCCTTCTAGTTCTGGCCAGGAATGATACAAACAGGGCAGCCGGGATCCTCACAAGAGTAAGTGCAAGGAGGGGCTTCTCAGTGACGGCAAGGGTCTGGTCACAGCCCGACCCCGGGTGGCGTTTCTCTAGGATGACTCTGCCTCGGGGCTTGCGGGAGAAAGGAGATTTAACCTGAGATTGCCAGAGTCATCTCCCATCATCCACCGAGGCCAGTAGCAGCGAAGAGACTGCTTAAGTCCAGCTCAGGGCCACCTTAAGTATTAGTGTCCAGCGGGAGACAGGGAGAGAGGCCCCCTCCCTTCATGGCTTTGGAGGCCAGAGCCCGGGGTCTTCCTGAGAAGTGCCTTCCTGAGAGAGGACGGTGGAGGCGATCCTATAGCCCAGCCCATGCTGGCTTTCCCGGTGGTAAGGGCAGCTGAGAGACCATCCTGCTTGAAGCGGGCCTTGTAAACTGGAAGCTGAGGGTGGTCTGGAGATAAAAACAGAAAGGAAATCCTGCCCACCTGTTCTCAAAAGAACTTGAGCTGTTTGGCCAAGAGAAGGAGCCTGAAGCACGTCCCAAACCTTGCCTGGGAGTGGTGACCCCTGACCTGGGTCGTGGCAGGGACGAGAAGAGAGGGTCCAGTAGGTGTCACAGCATACGGGAATCGTGCTGGGGTCTCTCCAGCTTGTCCCACCGAAGCGGTATGAGGCTTGATGGTTGGGCCCCCAGCACCATGCTGGCCCGTCTCAGTCAGAGGGAGTCACCGTCTCTGTCTTGGCAGAGCTCTGCCTGGGCTGTGCTACCACCTGCAAGCAGGGAACCTTAACTGGGGGGGTGTGGGGTGGCAGGTTGGGCCCCAGCACTGGGAGGCCAAGGCAAGACCTGGGGAGTAGAGTAACCACTGCTATAGTCTCGATGTATGACTCTGTCCGCCCCTCCGCCCCCAGCGTCAAGCCCTTCGTGCAGCAGGCCTACCCCATCCAGCCAGCGGTCACAGCCCCCATTCCAGGTGAGTCCCCCAGCGGCTCCCTCGTGGAGAGTGTCCCACGCAGCTGGCAGCCAGCCCGTCACACTGTGTTCCACGGCAGTGCAGCCCCCACCCCCCACCCTGTAGGTGCGTGGGTGCCCCTCCCTCACCCCTACTTTCCTTAAGGCTGGAAGTCAGGGGGGTCATGGATGTGTCCAGTGCCCCCAGTCTCCTCCGCCCAGGAGCTCTTCAGATGGGGTTTTACAGAAAAGGAAAGCCGGGGGCTTCTGGCTGGCGCAGTCAGTAAAGCACGTGACTCTTGATCTTGGGGTCATGAGTTCAAGTCCCACATTGGGCAGAGAATTTACTGAACAAAAAGAAAGGGAGGAAGATTTAGATATGTCAATTATATCTCAATTGCAAAGTGGGAAGAAAAAAGAAGAAAGAAAAGGGAAGCCCATCACTTTCGCCAAGACACTGGGTCACCCTTGGAAGGGGAAGTTGTGGTGATTCCTTCCTCATCATAAACAGGCTGGATTGGGCAGTCCACGTCTTGAGAGCAGATAGGGTTTATTTACCCTTCCTTATGTCAGTAGGTTTCAGTTCCTTGCACCCTTTCTTTAATGAAGAGTTTCCAGGGAAGCCTTGACAAGGAAACCCAAATCTCGCCCGCGTACCTGCCCCATCCCCCACCTGTGCGCCTGGAGTCACTTAGCTGAACTATCCCCAGATGGGATGTGTGTTCATGTGTTACCCTCTTTTCTGACACCATGGAACATTCTGAGAGAGAGAGAGAGAGAGAGAGAGAATTCTGTAGTGCTTATGACCACAGTCTTAGGAAAAGAGATTGGGGGTTGGGGGGCGCCTGGGTGGCTCAGTTGGTTAAGTGTCCGACTCTTGATCTTGGCTCAGGTCATGATCTCCTGGTTCATGAGACTGAGTCCTGTGTCGGGAGGCTTCTGTCCGCACCTGCTTGGGATTCTCTTTCTCCCTCTCTCTCTGCCCCTCCCCTGCTCTTGTGCTGGAAAGGAAGGAAGGAAGGGAGGGAGGGAGGGAGGGAGGGAGGGAGGAAGGAAGGAAGGAAGGAAGGAAGGAAGGAAGGAAGGAAGGAAGGAGAGAGGAAGGAAGAAAGGAGGGAGGGAGGGAGAGAGAGAGAGAGGGAAGGAAGGAGGGACGGAAGGAAGGAAGGAGGGAGGGAGGGAGAGAGAGAGGGAAGGAGGGAGGGAGGGAGAGAGAGAGGGAAGGAAGGAGGGAGGGAGGGAAGGAAGGAGGGAGGGAGGGAGGGAGGGAGGGAAGGAGGGAGATGAGCCAACACAAGAAGTGCCCGGTAGTCCCAGTGTCTCAGAGGATCTTTGCAGGATTCACCTGGGCTCTTTCAGCCTCTCTGGCCTTGGTCCCCAGCTGGGCCCCTTATCCAGGGTGAGGTGTCTTCCAGCCCTTAAACTGGGCTGAAGTTGGCCTTGAGAGGAGCCACATGACCATTGTGCCTCTGGGGTCCTTGGCCAGAACCCCACCACCGCCTGACTTAATTCTACCCCTGGACTCTGGCGGAGGGGGACGAGGCTCACAGCCTCCTTTAGAGGTGACGATTGGTCTTTCAGGTTTTGAGCCTGCGTCAGCCCCAGCTCCCTCAGTCCCAGCCTGGCAGGGCCGCTCCATCGGCACAACCAAACTTCGCCTGGTGGAATTCTCAGCCTTCCTCGAACAGCAGCGAGACCCAGACTCGGTGAGTGTACTGCGAGGTGTGCCTTGAATCCCATCCCGTTCACCTTCCCCCGCCTCTGCCTTCCTTCTCCTTTCCCCCTGCCTCATGCCTGACAAACAACCTGCATGTAAACGGGCCTGTGGGAGATGAGCCAGGCCGACTTCCAATTAAGTAGAAAGGTATTTGTGTTGACAAATAGGTAGAATTTTAGAGCCAAATGCTCTGTGCCTCAAACTCCGGGGAAGGCTGGAGCTGGAAGGGAAAGGCCTTAAGAGGCTCTTGTGTTTAATAAAACGTAACAGTAGGTGGCAGTTACTGAACCGTGACGTGGGGCTGGCACTGTGCAAAGCTGTTTATATACATGGTCACTTTTTATCCCCACAAAAACCCTACAAGGGCAGGTACCATCTGACAGATGAGGAAACAGATTAACTTCTCAAAAGTCACACAGGTAATACCTGTTAGAGTCGAGATTCCAATTCCTGTCTTTAAAACTCAAGCCTAAGCATTTAGCTTAGTTATTCTATACTGTCTTTGCTTGTTTTCTCAAGATAGCAAGTGGTTCTCTTCTTAAGGAGAAGTAACAAGATGGTATTTTAGCAGTTTGATACAGAACGCGTTGCATTATAATATAAATACCAGTCACAATGGCATCTGGACTCTGTGTGTCATTTTCTTCTTTTCTGTCTTCACCACCCCATCCAGCACCCGCCATACCATTGTTTCTCAGCCTGTGCCATTATTTCCCATACATATGTGAGCCTCCCTTCTTTCCTACCTAATGAGCCCCAGACCCTTCCTTCACTCCCACTCCTTGGCTGTGAGAATGAGCATTGCATCTGTGTGTGGGTGAACCCAAGGCAAAAATGCAGGAATCAGGAGGTTTGTCTTCGGGATCTTCACCAACTTATTTCTGCACACTCTATCTCACCCTCCCCCCACCCCCCACCTCCCCAGCCCCAATCTCGGGCTCGCAATGCCCAGAGGTCCCAGGCTCCCTGTGAGTTCACCGCCTTGCTGTCATTCCCTCGTCAGCAGAAAGTATCATGGGTGAGTTCACCATCCATCGTAAATACCAGCACACTGAACGATTGGAGGTGACCTCTCCGGGGTGTTTGTACTTGAGCTCAGTGGAGAGCCTCTGATGGTGGCATCAGGGAGACACCGCGAGCCATCACCAGAGTGGAGACCTAGGGGGAGCCTGTGTGTGGACCGCTGACACTTCTGTCTACGAATTGTGAACTCTGGGAGCTGGTAGTAAAACAGAGCCTGCTCCAAAACTAGGGAAAAAAATGAAGAAAGGGATGTAAAGTAAATCATTGGGCCCATTGAGGCAAGTTACTGGGGCCAGGGAGGGAAGGGCCAGCTGGATCACTCTTCTTACGTGGCTGAGCGGTTTTATAGGAAGGGTGGTGGCAATGGCTTAAAATCTTTCTCTGTGAGAGGCACTGAGATGAACAAACATGAAGATTATCCTCCTGGTTCTTTGTTTCTTCTTCTTTCTGGAAAGTACAGGGGATTCTTTGGCCAAAGTCTGGGTTTCGGCCCAGGAATGCTTTTCACTTTGCATCACGTGTGTTTGTATGGCACCTGGTTCCTTACAGAGTACGCTGTAATCGATTATTTCATTCTGTCCCCATAGGGCCCCATGACTAAATGGTTTGCCCTATTTTACAGATGAAGAAACCGAGGCCCAGACAATGTTAAGACAACTTAAGATGTTTAGCAAATAAGCACAGGGATCAGGAGCCCAAATCTATTCCGTTATACTCTTTTGACTACCGTAAACCATCCCCAGTTTTGAAGTTCTCTCTCTTCAGTACACATACCTCCTGTGTGGCAAATCTCTCTCTTTGCTTGTGACCATTTTTTAAGGAACAGAACTCCCAACGCACTGGGAAGCAAAAGTCCCAAGATGGTAGTTGTTTTCCCTGGTTAAAACACGATAGAATGTTTTATCGCAATAAAAAAATGTTTTATTTGATGAAAATGCCTATGGCAGCCCCATCTTGTGACTGTCCTCTCCAATCATGGACCCATTAGGACCCGGAATCTCTAGTCTCTCTTTTTGTTGTTGTTAGTGTTGATTTGGCTTCACGTTGTGAATCCCTAGATTCCTTCAGTCCAATCTGTAAACATTTACGAGCACCTGCGCATGCATGCACAGTGTCTGCCCACGTGGGGTGTAACATCTAATGGGGGGACACACACAAAGCACCAGCCACTCATGAAGAGGTCATTGTGAAGTATGGTGGGGTTTCAGAAGGAAGAGCATCAAATGCCGCGAGCGATTAACGGCACAGGGCAGACTCCCTTGAGGAAGTAACCTTAGGTAGAGGATTGATCTAGCCCGAGGAAGAATAAGGGAGAAGAACATTCCAGACGTGATGACTCTGAGTATATAAAGGAGTAAGTGAAAGTTGGTAAACAGTTTTGTAAAGGCAGGACCCACCACCTCCTTGGAATACAGTCCAGAGATACGTGTTTCGTACGTGTTTAGGATTACACATGATAATCCGACTGGTTCGACTGGATTTGGCCTTTTACCTATGGAAGAAAAGGTTTGACTCTAAAGACTGGACTTTAGCACATGCCTTCAGAGGCCCCGAAATAAATGTGAGGCCTGGCATGAGTCAACACCCTTGGGCCTCTTGAGAACATAATTATATTTTAAGGGGACACGAGTTGGGGACTGAAAGAAATTGGAATCATTCAACAGCTACGTTTTAAACACTTACTACATGCCAGCCACTGTTTCAGGTGTTAGGGATTCAACAGCAGAGGAAGCTAATCCCCATTGTCATAGAGGCTGTGTTCTAGAGAAGACAAACCAGAAATGCACACACACACACACACACACCCATACACACCCATGTGGAGTGATGTTGGTGCTGAAGTGAATATAACAGTCTTTCACAGTGTGAAAATTACTCATCCTTTAGATTAAAAAAGTATAATTTCTGAAAGTAATAATACCATCTAATACATATGTTGGTGTTGCTGGCTTGCGTCATGATTTTAAAAGTATGTCTGTCAGTGCCAACCAAAGCTGTATCACTGTTGTGAAATTATGTCATTTCCTTTGTAAACACCAGTCTCACTTTTGATGTGGCTCCTCATATTCCTGGGTTCTGGACCCTTAGTTTGCAGGGGTACGCAAATGGATTTAATGTGTACAAGTGAATACACGGGGGATTGTGAATAGTAGCATATGGGTTAATTTTAGGAGAAACGTGAGGGCTTGAAGGATGAGTCTAACGAAGGAGGAAGCAGGGGAACCTTGGGAGAACAAGGTGACTAATTGAAATTTGGGGGGGAGAATTAACAAAACTATTTAAAGCTGAGTGAGAGGGTCTCAAGCACCAGGTTCTCAGATTACATAATGTGTACTTTATTTTGCAACTACAGAGCGCTAGGGTGCTGTTACAATGAATGTAACACTTCGGGCCCAGGGTCACACTGAAAAACGTGGAGCTTGTGGATGGTTTCTTTGGCTCTCAGACTTTCTGTGCTTCTCGGGCTTTAATTTTACTGTATTTTTGTTCCAACTCTAGGAAATTGTAAAGCCATCTAAAAGAAACTCAACTGGTATCTTTTAACAATTTGGGACGTATACAGTGTTTAGAATTTAACATTAGACACGTACACACATACAGATGTGCCCCCCCACTTCTTTCTCAGGGCTCAGCCTCCTTGGAGTCACGGGCTTATAGGCAGTGGTGACAAAAGGCAAACAAATAAATGAGTGCCCTGCGTCTTGTGCTGTTTTTCACTAGTGATTTCTTTCATCTTTATCACAGCCCTGTGAGGTTGGTAATTCTATTCCTTTTTATAGAAGAGGCCTGGAGAGAGAGCTGGTTTAAGGGTGGCCGTGGCCAGCGTTGAACCCTGCTGGTACTGTCCCCCAGGAGGAGATGAGGCACGAACACACACTTGTGTAGCAACAGAGGCAAGAGGAGAACCTGGTTTGCCACATCCCCAGTCTAGGGCGGCCTCCCTGGTACCAGCTCTTCTGGAAAGTCACTCTTCGGTTCACTACGCGCATCACCACTGCCGCCACTGAAGACTTCTTCCTGACTGCCATCCCTGGCGATACTGGCTGCTGGTAATATTCCGCAGTACAGTAGAGGCAGTGGCCGACGCCGTGCATCATTTTATTTAATCCTGTGACACAGCCTGCCCCATGTTAGGCAGTCACTTGTCATTGGACACGGGATGGAGGTCCAGGCCTGCTGACTCTGCAGCCGGAGACGATGACCAAAGAGCTGCAAGATCCACTTGTATCTTCATTTTGTAGTCCGTAGCTCCGCAAAATCTGTGAGGAGCGAAGGAAGAGTAATCCGGGCGGCGAGCGCCCCCTGCTGGCTCTGCATCGTGTACAAACCAGACGGCAGCATTTCCCCAAATCGGTGGTTGTTTATATTGGTGGAAAACCAGCAAGTCAGTCCCTCTGTTACCTTTGGCTCCACTTGAAGCTAAGAGAAAAACAGCAGAGGGTGAAGAAAGGGAGGAAGAATCGAAACAACAAAGACTATTTTAGAAGTGGTTAGTAATGCTTGAAAATGCACTCTTCTACATGATTTCACTGTTGCGTATCAAAGGACTTCCGAATGTTAAGTGCAAGATCCTCCACCCAGGGTGGGCTGTTTAGAAGCACCTTGCCTGAAATCTGGCCAAGGGAGCCAGCTGCTCCTTTAGGCGGATGAAAACCTGGGCTCACCGTCTGTGCGCAGGGAGTGGTTTCTCCTGATAAAGCCTAGCCAACTTCCTCCATCCCTACCCTGGGACGCGGCAGGTTCCTCCAGCCCTCCTGCAGCCCGGACCACATCCGGCCCCACAGCTGGCAGCCCCCCACTGGTTCAGACTTCCCAGGCACAGGATTTTTCTGGATGCCAGGGCAAGCAGCACCATATGCAGGAAGAGAGTGTGTGAGTTTACTTAGGTAGGAGTTCATACAGCCAGAGAAGGGAAGGCGGTGGATTGGAGAAGGAGGGACAAGGAGAGTATTCTCTTTCGGTTGGGAAGCAGCACTGCTTTGCAGAAAAAGGAGGGGAGCTCTGTGACGGGTACAGGTTTTTCCCTGAACAGGGAAAGCACACCTCGACTCACTACAGCAGCGATGACTGTTGCTGGCACTGACTGAGCTGTTTTAAAAGCACTGTATGCCAAGTATGTTGACATGGATACTGTTCTTCTCTCCAGTCTGTCAGTAAAGGAACAGAGGCTCAGAAACACGAGGGTACGTTATCAAGATCCATCGGCAGGAAGTGGCCGTGCCAAGGTTTGGCTCCACTCGGTGTTCTTAACCACCTCACTGTACCTTTGAAGAAATAAAGAAATGATTCAAACAGAAAGACAGCTGCCTTCCAAACTGTGAGCTCCCTAAGCACAGGCTGGATGTAAACAGTTCCCTTCACCTTGGGTAGAGAGTTGGGCTGGGTCTCCCCCGAGCTCCTTTTCCAACCTGGGGCACCATGGTTCTTCTCAGGATTTGGGGCAAAGGAGTAAAAGAGGCAAAGAAGATTGCCACCTGGACTTCAGAACACATCTCCCATCATGCTGTAGTGGCAACATGTGTATTCTGGTGGAACGAGAAGGCTCTATCTGAATTCTTACCAGCTGTGTGAGACTGGGGACCAGTGGACTCAGCCTGACTCCAGTCTGTTCATGGACATAATGGTCTTCACTGTATTGCTGTGACAGTGAACGTGAGTAGGATCCCTGGACATGTCGACAATTCCACAAATCTACTTAAGACCTGAGTGCCTTGTAGTAATGTAGCAGGAAGTTGGGCCAGAGATAAGGAAGGGACCAGGCTCGAGAGGCTATGCTCACCAGGTGGTTTGGACCCTGTTGAAATTCAGCGGGGAGCCAGAATGATTTTTGTTTTAATTTTTTAATGTTTATTTATTTTTGAGAGACAGAGACAGAGCATGAGTGGGGGAGGGGCAGAGAGCGAGGGAGACACAGAATCCGAAGCAGGCTCCGGGCTCTGAGCTTGTCCGCACAGAGCCCGACACGGGGCTCGAACTCACAAACCATGAAGTCATGACCTGAGCCGAAGTCTGACACTTAACTGACTGAGCCACCCAGGTGCCCCATAGCATGATTTTTTTTTTAATTAATTCTGATTTGAATACATACACACAGCCCCAAATCTATAAGCATAAAAGAGTGGAGGGAGACTTCCCATCCTTCCAATGCCTGTCCTACCCCAAGTAGGTAACCACTGTTACTAGATTGTTGTGAGTCCTTCCAGAGATTTTTTTTTTTTAATTTTTTTTTAACGTTTATTTATTTTTGAGACAGAGAATGAATGAGGGAGAGTCAGAGTGAGGGAGACACAGAATCCGAAACAGGCTCCAGGCTCTGCGCTGTCAGCACAGAGCCCGACGCGGGGCTCTAACTCACGGGCCGCGAGATCATGACCTGAGCCGAAGTCGGACGCTTAACCGACTGAGCCACCCAGGCGCCCCGCAGAGATTTTAATACATATACCGGGTAATGTGAATATCCTCACTCCTCTTTTGAAAGACAAGATGTGGTCGGATGTGTGTTCCAGGAGAATGACCTTGGCAACTGGTTAGAAAGCAGGCTGGGGGAGGGGAGTGACTTTCCAGTCCAGGTAATGTGGCAAGGACCAAACGAAGGCAGTGGCCTGGACATGCCCAGGGGGGATACAAAACAGAGAATGTCAGAGGGGAGCCACATCGTGTTGATAAAATTAAAAGGCCTTGGGGATTAATTAGCTGTGGGAGGAAGAGCATAATGGGATGACTGTTTTTGAGACCAGGGATGGCGCTGTAGTTTGAAGAGCTGTGGAACAGAGAAGAAAGCAGGATTGCTAGGAGCTGGCCTGTCTGCTAATGCTCTTGCTTCTTGTCAGAATGAACTTGGCTGGAGTGGGTATTGGAAACAGAGAACCTCAGCGTCTTTAGGTAGCTGAGCCTAGTAATCAGCTTCTAGATAGCGTGGCCAGATATTTGAAGTGTGTCTGAATCCAAAGCCCGTGGTTTAAGGAGTTTGAGGAGACGTAGAAGCAGTAGCCACCATTCAGGGAGATCTTATGTTCTAAGCATTCTTCCGTGCATTTCGTCGCAGCGTGACATGGGGGGGACCGGGACTGGGACGATCTTGCGAGGACAAGGATGTGCACCCCAGCCCCACCCCTCCGGGGGGCCCACCTGCAGTTGGGCAGGTTACCCCGCAGATAACCTTATTCTTTTCCACGAAGACAGGTGGTCACTGTGGCCCCAGGAGCAATTTAATTTTCGTATTTTTATAGCTCCTTTCAACGGCCTAAATTCACAGATCAACGAAAGTTCCTTGGTCGGATCACAGATCCTGGTTTTGGTTTGGAAAATGTGGCCGGTGCAGCTCGAAGGACATGTACCATTGTTGACGACTGTGGCAAAGAGAAAGGCGGGTGGTTTGTAGGGGGAGTCGATTGGAGAAATGAAGGAATGAGCTCCAGGAGCTCCTGGCAGGAATGAGCTCCTGCCAGGAGAACCCCTGCCTGTATCACGGACAGGGTGAAGACTTAGGGCAGGGTTTCTCTGGAGAAGTTTCTAGGCCCTGCGGTGGCTATTGAGGCAGCGCTTCATCTTGGAATGGGGTCGTGCTTTCACGGGAAACCGCTGTTTGGCCAGATGCAGTTGCCGGTCCTTCAGAAGAGAGGCTCCTTCTCGCACCCCAGTTCGTGGCGTGGCAGGTGGATCTCATGAACAGCAGACCTGCCTACCAGCACCTTTTCCTAAACTTGTTTAGGAAGCAGCTCCCTGCGGTTCACGCAGAACTGTCCTGTTCACTGTTTCGTTTGCCCTTCACACTGACCCCTGGAGAAGAGCCAGCCAGGTGTCATCTGCGTTCGGATGAGGGAGTCAAGACCCAGAAAGGTTAAGCAGCTTGCCCCAGGCCACACCGCTCAGCAACGCCACAGCCCGGCTTCTAATCCCTGTGTTGTTAACGGACGCCCCATGTGCTTGGAATAAATGGTCAGAGCGCACATTTGGCCTTCCCGGTTCTCCAAGGGAGGCTACAGCTGGTCCGACGGTTGGCTGCGCCCAGTGTTTAAATGCTTCTCCCCCCAGGTTTTTCTGGAAGGACACAAGCGAGGCGGTGTTCCCGGGTGACGGCTCAGTATGGTGTGCTGTGGTTTTCCCCGCTCTGTCTTGCATGCTGCCCGGCGGTCCCCGCTGCCCATCCTCACCCAGCTGTATGTACCCTCTTACAGCGGTGGGTGGTTTATCCTCGTGTGGGAGCTGCGCTGGGCACTCGCCATCCTTTTTCATTGCCATTGGGGGATGAGGCAATTGAAAGCATCTGGAAATCTGGGTTTTATGGACGTTTCACAGAGGCCCGGCCAGGCTCCCATCTGCTTTCCGGGGTGGGTCAGCTCTCCACGCCCGCCTTCTGCCCGGGTGCCGTCCCTGCGCACGGCCCACGGGCCTTTGCAGCTGCACCTCTGCGGGGAAGACCCGCTTCTCTCTGAGAAAACAGCAGCCCCTCTCTAACCGTGGTGGTGGAAATGGGAGGCAGGGCCGAGGGGGTGCATCCTGGTGTGAGATCTGGGCAGGAAAGACCCAATTGGCTCCTTAGTCTTTGCTCTCAGTGCTGTTTGTTTCTGAGAAGGGCACAGGGCAGGGGACGAAGCCAAGTAGCCAGGATAGGGCTGGTGCCTCTGAGCCCTTAGCTGAGGAGAGGCCCTACCGGAGTTTGAGCCGGGCCAAGCCCTGCCCGTCCCCCCACTGCCTCCAGGCGCTGAATGTGCAGGTCATTCTGGTTGGCTCCGCCCTACAGCCACTCCCTGCAGGGCCCAGGGGTTATCGCAGGTTGCCCAGGCTGCCCTGGGGGAGGGGTGTCTGGACAGAGCCCAGGCAGGCGAGGGACAGGAAGCAAAGGTAGGTGATTTGTCCCTGTTCTGTTCCAACTTGTACATTAGCATCCCTTGACATGAGTTATTCGTCTTGGTTTCTTTAAATTCCTAAGTGGATTATGATTTTTCTGGTGGTATTATTTGACAGCAGTCATTTTTCAAGGTTTTACTACGTTCTTCACATACTTGGAATTTTTGAAACAAGTTTAGGAAAAGACCGCCATCTTTATGTCGGACGGTGTAGTGCAGCTCTGGGTGTGTTTGAGGAAGCGGCACCAAGGCCAAGGGCCAGGGTTTTTCTCTCCCCCTTTTCACAAAAAGGGAACTGCCTCATCAGAGGTCCCTGAAATAGAATCCGGTAGCAGTTCTTCTTTCGAAAAAGAGAAAAGAAAGTCAAAAGCAACCCGAGTGGCCACTTTGGGGAGTCTGGTTTATCTCATCTGTGGTGATGGGCACTTTCAAGGACAGGTTCTGCGCGTTTCAGAGAGCGGACACTGACCAGTCTGAAGGATAATAACAAGTTAGGTGCAAGCACAGCACTATGTATTTCCCACACATTATCTGCTTTAACCCTTGTGATGCTCCTTCAAGGTGGGTTCTCTGCTTCTCCTACGTTCCACATGTGGAAGCTGTCCCGGAGGGCTGGACCCAACCCCATCCCCAGTGACCCCCGCTAGGAAGTGCCACCCAAGCCAGATTTGGCCACAGACCCTGACTGACTCCAGAGTTCGGGCCCTCGGGGCTCCCTCTGCAGCCTCCCCAAGCAGCAGAGAGGAGAGGAGAGCCGGGAGCAAGATAGAAAGTGACCTCACAACAGATTTGGGAGAGGAGGAAAAGTCCTTTGTGAAACGCCCAGGGTAGCTAAATAACCCGTTGCAAGTTAGCTTTGTTGAGTTTTTAGGGTAACATTCACCTTTGTCACTGTTTACACACTGTTTACACATTCTTCCGCTGTGAAGAATGGCTAGAGGGATTGTAACGACGAAAAGAGAAAATGAGCATGTTCCCAAGTCAAAAGAAATCTGTGTATTCAGGTTGTGTCAGGGGCTGCCAAGCTGTGAGACATCCTTGATCCAGGTGGGACTTTGCTGGTGCAACATTGGTGTTTTTGGTGAACTGTCCAGGCAGACAAGGGTGCTTGTTTCTGCTGGGTCATTCTGAGGAGTTGAGCCATAGGAAGGCTCTGTGATCTGACCAAGTTCCTTTTGAGTCCAGGGAACTGTGGCCAACTAGAATAAACATCCTGAAGCACAACTCTTAATATTTTTGTTTCCCTTTATAGTTCTTTCTCTTCCTCAAAAAAACTCCATGATGTTCCAAGATAGTTTCTGATTGGCTGCTTATTTAACTTAATTAAGTCATATGTGTGCTTTGTATATAAGCCAAATTGAACCAGACTCAGCCTATAAAGAAAAGCAGTGGTCCTCTGTCCCATGTCTCCCCACCTCCTGGTCCTTCTTCTTAGGGACAGGCACTTATAAAGCCTTTCAGCTATTTCTTTGTATATTATTGCCATATTCCCAAATAACATGATCATACTGTATATCTCAATCCATCAATTTTGGACATTTTTGGTTGACTTCTCGCTATGGAAGACCACACTTAGCTCTCTAAATAAATGTAGCACTTTTTTCCTGCCCATCCCCTAGTGTGGTTACATCACAATTTTTGGTTTAGTTAACACTCAGCATTTGTATCACAAGCCTGTAAATTTTACATACAGCGTGGTTAATGTGTGATGTGTTAGAACCATTTTCTTGATTGTAAACATTTTTTCCTGGGATTTGTCATTGCCTCTTTTTTTTTTTTTTTTTTTAATTCGGTTTTTACATGCCCATACAAGTTCATCCTCAACGTTTCTAACAGAGTTCTCATACTCTTCTCCAGATGGTCACATAAGTCAGGGGATCTTTCAAGTCCATTGTCCCCTTGGTGGCACCCCTCCGGCTCTCCATCCACCCTGGACCAGCTGCCGTCCAGGTCAGGGGCCCAGCTGCTAGCCTGTGCATTCTCTTACCTCTCTTCTGGATTAGGGCCCCATCTCCCTCTTGTGATTTATTCCCTCATTTTGTGAAAACATCCTCCGGCAGCTAGCTGGAATAGTTGGAGCCAGGGCTAATTTTCTGAAACCTTTACAAATCTGAGTGTGTTCAACTCTCACTCAGATGTGATGGATAACTTGTTTCTCATCATGGTTTCCAACTTAGACTTGTGAACCCTTATTCACATCCCGTGAGTTCCACCTCTGTTCTCCTTGCTCATGAGTAACACTGTATGGTTAGTGCTGGAGAATAGTCATTCCTATCAAAAGAGCAGGTGAATGCTGATTTAAGTCATGTGATATACGGGAGAGGAAATGTTGACTGTCTTTATTCCCAACCCGCTCTATGGGAATCATTGAGAACATTTATTTACATGGGTAAATATATGATTCTGACTGTGGAGGCAATAGACTAGCTCCATACGGTGACTCTATAGGGTCTGTGAAGAAAAGGGTTTTGTGCTATTAGCTCATGGATTCCCTGTGTCTAGCATAGTGCCTGGCATAGAATGGGCCATAGGAGTGCTGGTTTGTTCCACTGAAATCCACAAAAGAAATATGCAGAATGAGCACCTTTTCTGTAGTTGTCATTGAAATGTTGATAATCCACACATCCACTGACCACCGCAGGAGACTTTTTTTTAATCATTGAACAAACCAACGCTAACCTCCTTTTTTGGTATCGAGGCAATCTAGTCTTAGGCTTTAGTGTCCATGACTTACTGACATTCACCGTTTCTGCTTATACATTGCCCCCAACACTTACGATTTTTAGTTGCTGCTACTGGTGTTGTTTTTGCCAATATTTGTTTCCTGCCCTATACAATAGAATTGCCCTTTATTGGTGCCGTGTGTCACCTTTAGCTTTGGGGAAACCACCATTGCTGAAAAGAAAATGGGATTTGTATGGGAAGGAGGAAGGGAAATCAGGTATTCACCCTGGCCTTCTTCCCTTATAAGGAGAACTGGCAGGATGGGAAGTAGTTAGAACCTTACCAAATGGTTTTTAGAGTTTTGATTGCATCAAAACTTGAACCCAGACGTATCCAGTAGATCTCTTCCTTTCAGTCTTCTGGATTTGGGGGCGGAGGGATTCCTAACCTACCCAGGTTGAATTAAGGGGAGAGGGAAGGCTGTTTGTCTCACTGCTGTGGTCTCCAGGATACCTTCTTTAGTCCTTTGTATTCTTAGAAACAAAGTCACCTCTTGGCAGGAATCAAGCCACCCAGATGCCAGCAGTCAGGGTTTGGTTTCACGTCACCAGCTTTGGAGAGGCAGTGCCAGGTTTCCTTTGGCGAAGACAGCCTGCCCTTCTCCGTTCATTTCAGCCACTCGGGCACAAAGGTAACTTCCTCAAAATAGAAACCTTAGAAGAAGAGTCTGTCTGATGCATCTGCGAATCATTATGTTTATCCTGAATTCTAATTTAACTTCTTAGAATTTTGCAAACACGAGTCAGCTTTTTTCTCTTCTCTTTTCTCAAATCAACCATCAGAAAACGTAGATGTGAGTGAGTGAGAAGGGTCTAGACATTTTCTTCTGGGAGGCGGTGTGGTTGACGTTTGCGGCAAATGCTCAGGCTGTGGCATTGACAGGTCCAAGTTTTATTCTTAACTCTGGGACTATTCCCGGAAGTGTGACCTCAGGCAAGTCTGTTCATCTCTGAACTTCCATTTCCTTGTGTGTAATGACCTTAATAAAATGCCCCTGCAGTGTCATTGTGAGGCTGGGATTACCTGAGGTCACATATATAGAAAGCACGTTGCCCGGAGCAGTGAATGGATACAACTCTTTTCCGTCCGTCAGGCACAGGAGAGGCCTACACCCCGGGAAGCTCATTATGAGTGGGCCACAATCGAGAATTTGAACGGTCACATGGCTTCGCAACTTGCTCCCAGCTCTTGGCTTACCTGTGCTTATTTTTTCTTTGCTGGGCAAAGGGGTAGCGAAAGCAGGAAAGTTCTTTTGCCTCTCCCCCCAGGATGGAGTCACCTCACATGATAGTAAACGACAACAGTAGGAATCTCAGCAGCTACAGTCGGTCCAGTACCTCTTACGTGGTAGGCCCTATGCTGAGGGCCCTCTCTGCATGATCACCTTTCATCTTCAGACCCGTGGTGCAGTACACATGGTGTGTCCTCGTTGACCATGTGAGCAAGCTGGGATTTCAGGTTCTCATCTGGCTCCGGGGTTTTTTTGTTCAGCCATATCTTCATGGCCCCCGTGAAAGTGTGGTAAATTTTGCCCCCCGTTCACCTTCCTGTCCTCTTGACGTGCAGAGGTCCTGGGTTCCAGCAGGACGCTGCAGGGACCCTAGCCGTCGTGAGCCAAAAAGACTGCAAGTCCCAGCTCCTCACCTACATCCCAGCTCTGGCTGCCTGTGGGTGGCTGCCAGGGAGGAAGAGCTGGGAGTGCGGTGTTCTGCAGAGAGACTCGGATTCTATCTGCAGGTGTCCCCATAGCTCTGCTTGTGGTGCATCCTTGCCCAGAAACTCACGGCCTGCAGGGGGCACACGAAATGACAGAAACGGTGCCGCCTGGACAGGGCCGGGGAGGGCTGGGAGCTTGCTACCAGCAGAGGTTATTAAGAAGGGTTGGGTGGATGGACACGCACTCGGCCAGTCACCTGGGTAATGAAAGAACACCTTTTGCCCTCAGCTCTCAGAATGGCGGGGAAGTAGAGAAAAGATGATGTGACAGCATTTGGGAACATTTACAGAAAGGTCAGAGACACTCCGCCGTGTGGATCTCAGCTCCCTAACCTGGCAATGGCTTTGACTTTGTTTTTAAAATTCTCTTCCGGTACAGACACAGTCTGTCCTTGCATAGTGGTCCCCAGCCCCCAGTCTCACCTGAAACCTACCAGGTAGCTGGGCAGAGGCTGGGTCCGTGACAGAGCTGGGCAGGTGCCCCCTTTTTCATTTCCCCTGATGCTTTTTAGGGATTTTGAAGCTTTGGTAAAGATCCCATTCTGATGTAGAACAGAAGAGGGGCGTAGTCTTCTCCCAGAAGATGCTGGGCCCTGGCCGCCATCTCCTTATCTCCAGCACTGTGAACAACTGCCATCGGATGGGGTGTCGAGCCTCCTGCCCTCTGGTCCTGTGGCCAGAGGTCCATGGTCTGTGTAGCAAGTTATGGATTTAAACCAGCATTTCTTCAGGATGTATTTCTAGGGTTTTGTGACCACGCAAGTTTAGGAAACTTTGGGTTACACTGTTAAAAACTGTTTTTTAATCATGCTAATACCTACTGTGAATCTCAAAGAAGGGGTTTTTTTAAAACAGTAGCCAGTAATACTAGCTAGCATATATCGTTTACTGTTCATTGAGTCTGTGAGCCTACTAAGCTCTTTCTACGCAGTTTCTCATTTAAACTCCATAGCATCCCTGGGAGGTAGAGGCCAGCACCTTCCCCATTTTAAAGACCGGGGAGGCACTTGTCTTAGCTGGTTTGCCCTGGGCACAAAGCTTTGTACTCAAGCAGGCTGAGTCCAGACCCCATGCTCTTAACCAGGATATGATACTCTTCTGGTAGGCGACCTTGACCAAGCCTTCTTGTATTTGGGACTCCTCATTCCCAATGGGATCAGTACCCCGAAGCACTCTAGTTGGAGAAACGTCCGTTTAAACTTAAAAGGTAAACAGGGGCTGCTCGGCGAGCAGGGGCATAGAATTTCTTGTATGAGTCCTGTTGGGTTCCGCTCTCCCCGCAGCCCCAACCCCCCCCCCCCCCCCCCGCCCCAGACGTGTTTGTGTCACGTTATGTTGGTGTCAAGCGTCTTTTCTGCAGGAGAGGCAGGCACAGAGGACCTGGAGTAGGAAGTGAAGCCAGTGGTTCTCAAACCTGGCTGCATATTGCAACTCATGTAATGACCACTAAAAATTGCTGATGGCTGGCCTCGTTTTCTGGGATTTCCAGTGAGTCCGGATGGGCTAACCAGGCACTGGTGAGGTTTAAATGTTCTTTGAGAACCACTGGTTTGGACAACTCCTTTGTGGTCCAGTGACCATGTCTTCTACCAAAGCAAGGAGAAGAAAGGGTCTCTTTTCTAAGTTAAATGACTTAACAGGGTTTTGGTTGGTTGGTTGGTTGGTTCGTGACTGAGTGACCTGTGTTTTCAGATTACTGGCCCCTTATAGCCTTGTACCATGAATCCTCTCCATGGCCTGTACTCCTCACCCTAACTTTGCACTGACAAACATGTACTGACCGGCCCCTCTGCAGAAGCTTTAGACTGGTTACTGAGGAGAAGGGTGGGAAAGAGGCTCGGCACTCTTACTCCCGTTGGAGGAAGTAGGTGGGTACCGCTGCCCAGAGCACTGCATCCGTGCTGTTGCCAGGGGAGCTGGGGCAAGAAGTGCATTCTGGGCGATGCTGTTAGCTGACCACACACACATACTTTTTGTTGGGCTTAATTGCAAATATTGGGCTCCAAAGGGTGTTGCTGTCATTCTCAGTTGAATCAGATGAAACTGGGTGAGAGGATAATTTCTTGGTTCGGTAGTTAAAATAACTTCAGCTGTTATTTACTGCTATGTCTCCAGAAAGCCCTTTTTAGGGAAAACATATGCCCTTGTCAATGAAAGACAATGATTGTTTTAACCCTGAGCTATAGTGGCTTTTCTTAACGTCTTCATCTTTTCAAAGGCACAGACCCTAGGCTATTCAAGGCGTAATTCCAGGATTTCGAGACTATTGCTCTTTTTTTCCAGTTCAAGATGGATGTGCCCCAGGTTGATCAAAGGGTTTGTAATGGGAATGTTTCTGTTGGTTTCTTACAGTACAACAAACACCTCTTCGTGCACATTGGGCATGCCAACCATTCTTACAGTGACCCATTGCTCGAATCAGTGGACATTCGTCAGATTTATGACAAATTTCCTGAAAAGAAAGGTGGCTTAAAGGAACTGTTTGGAAAAGGCCCCCAAAATGCCTTCTTCCTCGTAAAATTCTGGGTGAGTAAGACATTGCTGTGGTCGCGGTGGATTTTGTCTGAATGGTCGCATCCTGTGTGTGAGCGCGGAGCCTGTGCGCGTGCATCCGCAGGAGCGCCTGGGGGGCCATCCCCGTGCTGACCTTGTGATACATCCTTGGGTACAGATGCACCTGGGCAGCATCTGATATCCCTGCCCGAGAAAAAGAGAGATGGAAGGCCTCTTTGGGCTTCAGGGCTCACTCGTGCCATGGCCGTCCTCACAGACGGCTGGAGTCGCGATAGAGGACATGGGGCACGACGAGACCCTTTCTGTTTCTTCTCACTCCATTAAGCAAATCGACCTATAAATTCCACTGGAGCACAGGACCTGAGGCAAAATGGGGCCGGGATGGAGATAAAGTTTCACGCTTCAAGATTTTAGAAGTGTCGGAGAGCCTGCAAAGTGGGTTTTCCCCGTAGGTCCCTCATTTGTGCTTTAAAACACCGAGGGCAGATCCCCCCAGCTGCTGGGGCTCGCTCTGAGAGAGGTTTTCTGTTCTTTTCTCCACTAGTCAGGCTCGAGCCAAGAGACTGCTAACAGGTCACAGGCATGAGTACAATGTGTGTATATTGGAGGCAGCGAGACACCAGAGGGCCTGTTAGCAGTGAGTATTTATAAGTCACCCGTCTTTACAAAAATAAAATCACTTCAAACGTTTGCACTCCTTAGCATGGCATTAAAGGCCCTAAGTGAGCTGGTTCCAGGGGGGTTCTTTGCTCTCCATCCTGTGCCCAGCAGTTCTGTGTGTCTGATGGATTTTTTTCCTTTTCTTCTCTCCCGTGGGGCCAGCTCCTCCTTCCTTTGAGATGGTGGCTCCTTTATTCTAGCACCTTCCTCACTTAGGCAGACCATTGATTTTCCTTTTACTCCCAGCGTATTTTGCAGTTAATCAGTTCCCATGCTGGGTCATAATTACTTGGATGTGTGTCCCACTCCCCTCTGGACCCAGGCTACCTCCGGGGCACCTCACTCATAATAGGGCTGCCGTTTATTGAATACCCGCTGTGGGCTAGGAGCCGTGCTAACGCTTTACACTCATTTTATCCAGTCCTCACAGTGTTAAGTGGGATTTGCCTCCTATCCAGCTAAGAAAACAGAGACTCAGAGATTACAAAGGACAGGCTACTTGTAGAGTGGGGGGCCGGGTCTTGTAATGAGATAAGTTTGGCTGTTGTGCCTCTGCCTGATTTCCTGGCTGCTTCATACCCTGTGAGGCATACCCAGCCGGTCAGGGGCAGGGCGCCGGGAGGCAGGGGGGGCGGGGGAGTTCTGTCCATCGAGGACTCTCCAGTTCTCCAATACCACACAAACGCCTTACACAAAAAAGCCCAACAAATGGGGAAACGAATGAATAAATCAGGGGAAAATGTAGGTTTTAAATGTCTTGGAGGAGAATTTACATATTAAATTTAGTTTGTTTAGTTTCTTCTATCTGTCCGTGGCAGCTAGATTTCATTTTTCATTCTTCTGTATTAAATTTGGATTGTTGTGGAAAAAGCCTTCTACTTATATTAATGTTCTTGGGACAAGTAATACATATGGGTAACCTGAATAAGGAAAAATCCCTTTCAGATTGGGGGCTGCCACTAGAGATTTGAATGGTCACTGGGGGTCAGTTATTATATGGTAACATAGCAGTTTTCAAAGCATGGCTTAGAGTCCCCTGGAGGGTTCATCCGTATACTTTCAATGGGCTGAGAAGGCCAAAGCTATTGTCATTATGACACTGGGACATTGTTTGGCTTGTGCACACTGCTGATATGCACTCTGAAGGTTCAAAAGAAGTAGGGTAAGGGGTGCCTGGGTGGCTCTATTGGTTAAGAATCTGACTTCAGGTCGTGACCTTGCGGTTTGTGAGTTCGGGCCCCACGTTGGGCTCTGTGCTGACAGCTCAGGGCCTGCGGCCTGCTTCAGATTCTGTGCCTCTCCCTCTCTCTGCCCCTCTCCCACTCGTACTCTGTCTCTCTCTCTCAAAAATACATAAAACATTTAAAAAATTAAAGAAAAAGAAAGTAGGGCAAAACTGCTGAAGCTTTAGCTTAATTGGGCTGGTACTCACGTACGGTTTCAAGAAAAAGAGAACTAGTCACACCAAGAATGTCCTTTATGAATTGTATTACATCTTGAACCCAGAGTACACATGGCAAATGAATGCAGGGAGCCTGCCTGCTACATCAAGGAGAACGGCTGACAATATTTATTCCCAAAGAGAAAATCCTAGCTTTCTAGAAAAAATAAGGGTTTTGGAGAACTCATATCCACCTCCGTGAACTTGACAGCTTTCCAATACTTAAAAGACTTGTCTGGTGAGATCCACAGCCAAATCAACAAAAGTGACTTTTTGGTATTGTGTAAGATAAACCAGTGGATTTTAATGTAACCGCGTATGAGAAGTTCACGGGTATGGTTTCAGGTTCCACACTGCAGCTGCGTTTTAAGAAGCTGTCGCTTGTTAAGTTTTGGTATGGTATGAAATAAAAATGACCACAAGTATCAGAAGAGCCTATTGAAGTACTCTTCCCTTTTCTAGTTCCCTATTCATGTTAGTCTGGATTTTCTCCATGTACTTCAACAAAAGCAACACATCGTGACAAGTTGAATGTAGAAGCATGTTTGGGAGTCTAGGAGTTTACATGAAGACACACGTCAAATACATTTGCAAAGTATGAGACAGTACTACTCTTCCAATTTTTGTCTTTGTTTTTTAAAATATGGGTATGTCCAATTAAAAGAAAAAAGATGTAATGAGTTTATTTTTTAAGTAGGTAACAAACAGGGGTGCCTGGGTGGCTCAGTCGGTTAAGTCCGACTTCAGCTCAGGTCATGATCTCACGGTTCATGGGTTCGAGCCCCGCATCGGGCTCTGTGCTGACAGCTCGGCGCCTGGAGCCTGCTTCGGATTCCATGTCTCCCTGTCTCTCTCTCTGCCCCTCCCTCACTCACGCTCTGTCTGTCTCTCTCTCGCTCAAAAATAAACATTAAAAAAAATTTTTTTAAATAGGTAATAAATCTTTTTAAGATGTTCTCAGTTTAAATTTACAATACAGAAAATACAGATAGATATAACCGACAGAAACAAAAGCCCCTTGAGGTCCTCAATAAGTTTTAAGAGCAGAAGGGGGTCCCTGAGATCAAAAAGTTTTTGAGAGCCACTATTGTGAAGGGTATAAAAAGAGGCCATTCTACTCAAGTTGATTATAATTAATCAGAAATTGTAGGATCCGATGAAAGGAAACCGTTTTCATTACTTTCACATTAAACAGTATTGGTTTTTAAGGTTAATAAGATTTCTTATAATTAGCATGTTATTTGGATATAAAATGGAATGGAAAGTGCTTAAAAAGTTATTCTTGTTTTTGCTTTCAAAGCAAAAACTTGGGATGATTTTAATAAACGCTTTCAGTGCTGGGCCCCTTTGGTCATGAATCCCCAAGGAATGAAGTCTAGATTGTAGCGTGTGATTGCTGGTAGGAAGTGTCCAGTTTAGAAACAGTCGCTCTGGGATTAGATACTAGTTTATTAAATTAACACATGCAAGATTAAAATTAAGCACTCCTATGAATGTGGGAGGAGAGTTCACTCCTTGAGTACAATTGTGAGCACCACTTAACCTTTATAAAGACATTCAGTCACAACCACATTAAAATAAATGAGGAGGGGCGCCTGGGTGGCTCAGTCGGTTGGGCGGCCGACTTCGGCTCAGGTCATGATCTCACGGTCCGTGAGTTCGAGCCCCACGTTGGGCTCTGTGCTGACAGCTCAGAGCCTGGAGCCTGTTTCAGATTCTGTGTCTCCCTCTCTCTGACCCTCCCCCGTTCATGCTCTGTCTCAAAAATAAATAAATGTTAAAAAAAATTTTTTTTAAATAAATAAATAAATGAATAAATAAATGAATGAATGAATGAGGAAAGGCCATTTGAATTAGGTTTACAATTTGCTGCAATTTGAAGTTGCACTGGCTTCCTCCGATGCCTCAATAAGAATGAATTATACTTAGAATATCTATCCTTGGATAGCTGATGTTTCTAGCAGGTGTTCCTGAAGCCGGTTTAACACTCCCTTTGAAATATTTTTTGTATCTGCAATTTGCTTAGCAGATTTTCTTATCTTTATGTGAATTCAGTAAATTTCAGCAGAGATCCTGTACCCGATCTCCTTTATTCTCCTCCCTTTTTCCTCCTTCTCAAAGTGCCTGAAGTCTCTAGGGTGTCAAAGTTAGGCTGACTCTCCATTTGCCCCTGCGATTGCTCCTGAAGCTGTTTTCGGAATGTCGGGCCGGCCACCTGCAGCCTGGACTCAGTCGGGCTAGGCAAGGTCAGGAGTTTGCCGTGGAGGAAATACTGAGCGCTACCCTCCTAGTGCCTGTACTTGGAGGCCCGAGCTGTGGGCACCTCCACCCTTGGCCAGCTGACACTTGAAGGTGAATGGCATGGTGGTGTGCCAAGCAGCAGTCTCTCCACTGTTCGGAGGGTGGAAGACCCTGACTGGCACCCCAGGACTCAGGTCCCCAAACATAAATGACTGGCAGAGGCAAGGGTGCCCATGTGGGTGCCCCTCTACCCTGTTGGCTCTATAACCCCTCATGCCTTAATGGGGTGGGGCACCAAGGGCCCGTGTGGATGGCTGTATATCTGGTGAGATCTTTTTTTTTTCTTTTAAGAGCCTTATTGAGGCATAATTTACAAACCATAAAATCTACACCTTAGAAATCGGTGATTTTTAGAAAAATGTACAGAGTTACATAACCTTCACTCCACTACAATTTGAGCCTATTTGTATCAGTCCAGCAAGATCCCCCGTGCCTGTTTGCAGCCGTTCCCTGTTCCCGCTCCCAGCCCCAGACAGATACTGATCTACTTTCCGTCTGTACAGATTTGAACCCTTCAGTGTGCAGCCGTTTGCACCTCGCTTCTTTCCCCCACAGTGTTTTGAGGTGCAGCTATGTTATGGCGCGCCTCTAGGTAGCCTCTTTCTATTGCCCGGTACTAGCCCATCGTGTGGACATACTGCGTTTTTGCTTATCCGTTCACCAGTTGATAGACTTGCGGACTGTTGACCCTTTAGGCTTTTCTCCAACAATGCCGGTATGAAGTCTTTGTGTACAAGTCTTTGTGTGGATGTGACGGTTGCGTGTTCACCATCTTTCTTGGCATTTTTCCATAGCAGTGGAATTGCGAGGTCACATGGTAACTTCATGTCTAACTTAAGAAACTGCCCCAGATGTTTTCTTAAGTGGTTTCGATTATTTTCCCTTCCCCCCAGGTGAGATGTTAAGGGTCACTCGCCACCTCCTTCAGCCATTATGGCGGCCAGTATCAGGGTAGGGAGAGATGACCTTGAACGCTGTAGATGGATGAGGGGCTGGCTAGGGGGATCAGCAAGACACAGGGCACACGTGAGGTCCATCCAGGTGAGTTCAGGAGCATTCAGGAATCTTGAGGTGCTTTGCAGCTGGGCCTTCACTTGTATGCGAGGCGTAGGTGGCGGACAGATTAGGAAAGACAAGGAATCGGGCTTGATCGTGTCAGCAAAAGGAAGCAGTCAGTGCTTTTAACCATTTTCAAGCCAAGAGAGTATTCGGATTCTTTTTACTCAGTGTTACAGCGACTTTATTTGCATTTTGCCTTCTCTGTTTTTATTCTTTATCTTTTTCTTTTCATGACCCTCTCCTTATTTCCTTTCTCTTCCTTCCTGCCTCCTTTTCATTCACTCTTGTGCATTTTAATTCTTTTCCATATTTAATTACAAAGAGAAGAAGAGGCTTCTGCAGGAAGGGGCGGGAAGGGGCTTCTCACTTTTTCAGCAGTTGAGTGTGACTTAATGAGTTCCTTTTTTGAGCCAGGACTATGCCAGATAAGCATGTCCTTGATATTATTTAATCCTTGTGAGGCCCGTGTGATTATTCCTACTTTACTTTACACATAAAGAAATTGAGTCAGGGAGAGGCAGAACGACTTCTGCAAAGTCTTACAGCTAATCAGTGTGGGATTGGCCAAACTCTGAATCCACACTCTTTCCGTGAAATCTCTGTGTGGCCTCTGCAGGGGGCACAGCTCTGTCCCTAGCCCCTCTCCTGGCCCGATTTCGCTGGAAGCGGGTGACGGTAACCGACGGGAAGCAGCGTGGTTTCTGGCTGAAGTCAGCCCTGTCATCACGGGATGCCCTGGTGCACGTTACGTGGGGGCAGCCGTGAGCAGACGCTGCTACCAGGAAGTTCAGGTCGGACCTCGAGTCTTCTTAGAAAAACTGATACCTCACTGTTAGCGGCCTTTGGGGTGGGGTTAGGGGAGCAGCAGCTTCGTGTTTACATTATGATTCCAAAGGCAATATCGTAACATTCTAGACAGTCTTGGAAATACATAATTTTTCATTCATTCCTAAGTGCACCATGAATATAAGACATGTTTATGTAGCTTGAATCGGGGAATACATTAAATTAAATCTGGTATCCGGCTTTTCTCCCTTACCAGACACCCTGACAAGTGGCCATATGCCATTATATCCCTCATTACCTTTTTGTTTTTTTAGTTTATTTATTTATTTGCAGAGAGAGCGCTCACGAGAGTGGGAGAGAAGGAGAGAGAATCCCAGGCAGGCTCCACGCTGTCACCGTGGATCCTGATGTTGGGCTTGAACTCACGAACTGTGAGATCATGACATGAGCCAAAATCAGAGTCAAACCCTTAACCGACTGAGCCATCCTGGCGCCCCCCTAATTATCATTTTTAATGACTACATGATATCCGATTTGCTGGTTAAATAAGAATTTAATTATCCTTATTTTATTAAATATTGATAATATTACTGTGTGTGTGTGTGTGTGTGTGTGTGTGTGTGTGTGTGTGTGTAAATAACCAAGGTGCTGTTTTCTAAGGCAACTGAGCGCTGAGTAGAACAGGCATCTGCATCCAGCGTGCATGGACATAATTTAAAACGAAACAACTTTCAACTGTCACTTTGCTTTTTGAATTCCTCTTCACCTACAGTTATTTTTTCTTTCTACTCAAAGACCTTAATCCTTCCTCATTCTCTAGAGCAACTTTTTTTAATGTTTATTTATTTTGAGAGCAAAAGAGAGTGCACACGAGCTGGGGAGGGCCAGAGAAAGAGGGAGACAGAGCATCCCAAGCAGGCTCCGTGTGTCAGACCTGAGCCCAAATCAAGAGTCAGACACTTAACCAACTGAGCCACCCAGGTGCCCCCTCTATCGAAACTATCAACGAGGTTAAACATACTGTTTCACTCAACTCTGAGACCTATACTTGTTCCCATCTTAGCAGTTCTAGAAGTGGGATGCTGCTTAGAGCGGACACCATCAGTGCCTTCCTGCCCCTCCAGAGCTGTGGTTGTCCTCACCTGCCCTTTGTGACCTGAGCCAACGTGAGAGGCATCTCACCAGCCCCCCGTCGCCTTAGTTAAGTCTTTTGTACTAATAGCGCTTTGGACGACTAGTGCACGTCTTAGCTTAAACTTGAATCCCTACTGAAAACGTCTCGGAAAAATTACAGTTAGATGCAGGACTGAAGTTATGATCGAGGAGTGTGGAACCAGACTGGTGAGGCAACCCTTGCACTGGCAGAAAACCAGACATTTTTTCCCCTTATAAAACAGTGATGGATTAGGTGCTGTGGAGGCCCTAAGAACAGAAGAGCCCCATCCGCAAATGGACCATTTCCGCACCGAGATTACGCAGATGGGTTGCCAGTGATACAGCAGACAAGGCAGCTAATTTCAGATAAATGCCAACTGTCTTGGAATTCACCATCGGATTCCCAAAGCTAGACAAGGTGTGGGTGTGATTTCGTCGTGAGTCCCAAAAGACAGAAATCCAAAGTATCACTTGCAGCTGACTTTCAAAAGAAGTTCCTTTTCAGCCACATGTGGTTTCCTGAAGGAAGTAAACAGAATTATGGGTTTAACCAAATAAGAAACACAGCAAAGCTAATATTTTTTGAAGGGCCTCCGAATTCTACTCTCTGTCCTAACAGGGTGTTCAAGTGTGAAGCTTGGGGACTCTGGTTCAAAGAAAGCCACATGTTACCAACACGTTACTGATAACCTTGCAGCCTAAAACTATTTAGAAGAATAATTAGTATGATGAAGACTTAGTCTTAAACTTTGCTTGAAATAATAAGTAATATGAAAATGAAATTTTACGGACATGTACCCTGTTGTTAAAGAAAAATTTTATACACGTTTATATAACGTTTCTTTTTTCTCTCAAATTATCAAATTAGTGGTATTTTAGAAACCAAGGTATATGATGCTACCCTGTGGTTATGCGTAATATTTTGCTTTTTAAAATTCTTGGAATTATGATCGTTCAGTCGAAACAATTAACAATAAATAAATATATCTATAGTCGTTCAACTTTCTTAACCTATTTTTCTGGGGGAGGAAAAAGGCTAGTTTTACTAACCAGAGCAGATGTGAGAAGGCTTTACAAAACAGAAAGAGAAAGTGAGTTATCTGGAAAGAGGGCAGCTGTTAGAAGATGCTTTTATCTTGGTAAGAACGGAATCACATTTGTTGGACAAAATGACAGCCACTATAAATAAAACCACAGGGCTTTATGTAAGAGGAGAAACCGGGTGCACACGGAAGCTGCCCGAATGGCCCCCTGCGGAGTTTCAGCCTGTGTCTAATTGGATTCCGCCTGATTTTGGATTGGAATTGTAGACTGGAGTCTATCATTTGGAACCAAACCCACCCGTTCCTGTTCGTGGAAAAGGAAGTTAGCAAAATGGAACGATTTGCTCCGCACATGTTTCAAACTGCTATCAGTAAAGAAAGGGTCTTTCAGTTCAACAAGCCTTCCATGTCTCCGTACTTCGGTCTCATCTCAAAATAGCATCAAGTCCCGAAATTACGAGAGCACTGTCAAGTGGTGGCATGATGTAAGTGGAGGGAAGATTAGCAAGCAAAACCACAGTGTTCGGAGGTATTTATGAGGCTAATACATAATAAATACCCTGGGCCGACTGTGGTTATGTGATCATCTTCACCAGTGGCCTGTTTTTTATAAAAAAACATTGCTTGGGGTGTCTGGGTGACTTAGTTAAGCATCCGATTCTTGATTTTGGCCTAGGTCGTGATCTCACGGTTCATGAGATCGAACCCTGAGTCCGTGTCTGACAGCACAGAGCCTGCTTGAGATTCTCTCCTCCGCTCCCTCCCCCCCCACCGCCCCGCACACCCACTCGCTCTCGCTCGCTCTCTCTCTCGTGCTCTCTCTCTCAAAAATAAATAAATAAACTTTAAAAAAAAAACATCTCTTATCCACAAGTTCTGGTAGTGCGTGTGCAGGGCTAGGCGAGTGAATAAACTTGCACACGCATCCAGTTTGGTTTGATTTCATAAGAGAAATGTCTGGAGCTTGCTGGCATTTTCTGCTTTGACTGCTGTCTCTTGCTGCTTCCTTCCTGTTTTCCCGGCCCTGCATCCTAAACTTCTTTGAAGGCCTCCCCCCACCGATCAGGGATCCCATCTGTAGCTTTTGTTTACCCGGCGGTGTGGTGTATATAGCAGATTTTTTAAGTGTTTTAAAAAAATTTGTTGGCTGAAGAGTTCTTTCACTCAGCACACGTAGAAAAATTGCTATACGTCAGGTGCTGTAATACACCTGCCAGTTAGCCAGCTCAGATGTCGTGTACTGATAGAGTAAGCATCTGATAGTTTATGGAGTGATGCTTCTAGAGGCATTTACCAGAGTAGGGGAGGACACCTTGAGAGAGCCCCCACAGAAGCTTTTTTCCGAGCTATCTCTGGAGTTCTGTTAGGTTCTTATAGAAATGGTTTCTTGTTTTGCATTAGTGACAGACATGTACGTCACTAGTGAGTCATTCAGTCAACTCTCAGTGCACTCTACTTTGATCCTAGAGAGCTGGGAAAACAGACTTGATAAGAGGCCGACCTTGGTGTCAGGTCTGGGACGGCAGACACATAGGCAGGTAAGTGACAGCACCATGGGATAGGAGCTGTGATGGAAATGTGGAAGCACAGAATGCCTGAGAACATTCCGGAAAGCCTCACAGACACATGGCATTTGAGCCGAATCTTGAAAGAATTTGGTCAGCGGAAGGGGAGTGGGAAGGAGTTCCAGGAAGTGGACGCTTGTTCAGAGACCGGAAATCTTACTAGGAGGTGTTGGCTGCTGAGTCTTCCAGAACTTGGAGAACGGTGAGGGCTGGGTTGGAAACAGTGATCTCTGTGGCCATCACTTTCTATTTAAAAGACTTTCTGGATCCCCCTGAAAACAAGGCCACACAGGACAGCCTAGAAAATGGAAGACGCTCATTCTGCTTTTTCCTCAATCCCTTACTTAGCCTCAGCCACAGTATGGATACTTTTTTTTTTTTTTTTTTTAACTTGAATGCTTACGCACATCTTGGCGGGATGTAAATTGGAGTTCCCTTAAGCCCTTGGGAGACCCCATCTGACAGCTGTTCCTCTAATGCTTTCTGTCCTGGGTCATTTGGCTCAGTGGTTGCTAACAAAGCCCAGGTCAGGGGTCCATCTTTTCTTGCGCTGGGCTCTTTAACTCTGCTCCCTGCCATGGTTCCAGGCTGAGATGCTAAGCCACTGTCCCCCATGAGCCACTGCTAAGCAGAGGTCTGGGGAAGCAAACACGTGATGTCTCTGCCCTTCCCAGTATTTGCCCCGTTGTTGGTGGCACAATTGGCTTGTCTGTAACTTTGCCTCAAGAGAAGCCTGAGAAGGAGAGAACTAAGGTGGCACGATCCGGGTGGTTCTTGTTGCCAGACCCAGTTTTGCAAGAATAAGTGGATTATCTGGACATAGTCATCCGGACATCTTGGTCGGTTGTCTAAATACACGTAGGCCCTTGGTGATATATGACATCCTTTCTCACAGGTGGCGACCCAGAGCACATCCTACCCACCCACCGCATTTGTATTTACTTTGTACATTGCAAAAACAATATAAGCTTATTATAAATAGTCTAAGGAAATCAATAGACTGGAGAAGAAAACGTGAGATTTCCCCCCACCCCCACAGCCATGTATCCTCCTGGACTTTTCACACACATTTACAAACATTATCCATCATTCGATTGTACTAAAAAAGAATTATGCTCCATGTATGATTTGGGGGCTTTGTTTTTTTCTTAAAATATCCTGAGCAGAAAACGTCTTTGAGGGTAAGTCCCAATCTTTGTTCTTTTTGTTAACATGACTTGTTAGTAGAGTTGCCAGATTTTAGCAAACGAAAATACAGGCCACTCAGTTACATTTGAATTTCAGATAAACAACATACACGTTTTTAGTGCACACAACTTCCCACGCGATCCTTGGGAAACACACATAATTAGGAAAGTTTGTTGTTTACCTAAACATCCAATGGATCGAGGTGTCCTGTATTTTATTTGGCAACTCTGCGCTTGTTAATTGATTTGTTGTCATTCTGTATAGGACTTTTCTTGCACAAAAACTCTCAACCAGAAAAAAAGGTCCTGTTTCCCGATTTGGAAAGGGTGGTCTCGGGCCAGTGTTCACACACCTGATGAATGTGCTGCGTGACGGGCCGGCTCAGCTGGGAGCCCAGTACTCATTAGCTGCCTCCATTGGAAAGAACTGGCCTGTGCAGCTGCTTTGTGCTTGGGGCTGAGACCTTGGCTCTTTCATCCCAGCTACTGTGTGAAGTCACCAGTGGCAGTTACCTGAAGTCCTGTGGGTGATATTAATTGACATTTTTTAAATGAATGCCTGTATTTGTAGGAATTTGCAATGCAAACAGTCAGCCTTTCAAGCGGTGCATATTGTAATTAAAGCAAGCTTTTAAGATTCTTTGAAGTACTAAATGTTTATGAAATTCAAATAGGGGTGCCCGATCTGCACAATAAAGGGGCTCTTGGTGGAGTTTTTTTTTTTAAATCTTCTATTTTGTAGATGTAAATATATGCCATAATTAGTGGAAAGTAACTTGAAGAGCGAGGCTGAGTTTATTCCTATTATTCTTATTTAAAACAGCTGTGGCAGGAGCCCTACAGCTGCTGTCCCGTTGTTTGGGCAAGGGCACCATGGTCCCAAGTGAACACGCTCAAAGACTCGCTTCCCTATGAGCAGCTCCCTCGCTCTCCCCCAGTGCAGGTTGCAACCCGGGAGTTGTCCCATGGTCATCCCGGTGAAATTCCCCCACCCCAGTCCTCTGATGCCAGTGGGGCTGGCTTCAGGGGTCTGGGCGTATGCAAATGACTCAGGGGGGAGGGTGTGGGAGCAGCCTGCATCCTCAGAGCCTCCCCCCGCCCCCCATCAGCACTGCCTCCTGGGCTCCTTCTGCCCCACCCCCCTCCCTGCTCGCCGCCGCCTTGTTGCCCAGTGCGGAGTGATTGTCCTTTGGCGCCTGCGGGAGCAGCTGCAGGCCTACGCGGTGCCCTGCCCGGCGGAGCCTGGCCATGTGGCAGGCCTGGACAGCCGCCCACAACCAGGCCCAGCTCCCAGTGCCGCCTGCCAAGGAGCAGATGCTGCCATTGGAAAAAATTGCTTCACAATTTGAAATCTTGGTCCTTTGATCATTGCTCAGAGAGGATGAAGAGGAGAGGTTCAAAGTGGTGGTTTGAAAATGCCAGCGTCTCCTTGCCTCCATCAGTGCCTATTAGACTGTCTCTTGTCAGGGACAGTCCTCTTGATGTTTTCATCTTTGCAACCAAGTAATTCCCACTCAGCCCTTGCAAGCCCTCCGGGTGGAAGGGAGTGTCCAGCTGCCTCCTCCTTTCCTGACCCGGTGCCCCTGCTCTGTCCCCTGCCTGTGGGGTTATCTGCTTCCCCTCAGTGCCGGCAGGCTTTTACCTTCTAGAAGCTCACGGCAGAGTTTGTCACCAGCCCAGCGCTGCTCCTGCGTGAGCTGTGCGTTTCCATTCTTTGCTCAGCAGCTGTAGTGCTCACGCCCTGGTCCTTCAGCCACCTGGAGCCAGGTTTTCAGAGCCCTGGAGTCGTCCACAGAGGGCCCCCTGGCCCGACCCTCCCCTCTGAGAGCTCTGGATCCTACTTACCAGGGCGAGGCCTCATTTTTCCTCACCCCTAGAATGGGAAGGATCATTCTTTGAAGTATATTCCTTTTTTTTATTTTAATGTTTATTTATTTCCGAGAGGTGAGAGGGGCGGAGAGAGAAAGGGAGAGAGAGACTCCCCAGCAGGCTGCAGGGCTCAATCTCACAAACCATTGAGATCATGACCTGAGCTGAAATCAAGAGTCGGACGCTTAACCAGCTGAGCCACCCAGGCGCCCCTGAAGTATATTGCTTTTATACTTCAAATTTCAAAAACATAAAACTAAACAGCGGAACAGACACATGAATAAATGGGCTAACTAAATGAGAAGTAACAGAGGAGAAACTAATCTAGAGTCTTGCCTGGTGACTGAAACATTTCCGCTGCATTTATAATGAGTGTAAGACAAGGATGATTTAGAGAAGGATTAGGGAAAATTTGATGTTTCCTTTTTTTGTTATTGTTTCTTTGCTGTCTGATGCAGTCAGCTCTCTCTGTGTGGCATTATAACTTGCTTCCACCTTGACCTTGTATCATTTCCCAGGACTTGCCCACCAGTGGACTCTGAAGTCTTTAATTGATTCAACACGCCTTTATTAATGATTGCTTTTTTGTTTTATTTGCAGAAAGAATTCTGTAACCTCTCTAATTAACTCTTTGTGGGAAAGATGGTAATTTTGTGCCTGTGTGAACAGTTATATCCAAAACTTAAGACTCGTCATAAACTCACAGATCAGAAAAAGTGCTGCTTTTTCTCATAGGAAAAAGGCATCGTGTGTCTGTACTGTGCACCTGATCCTTATAGATGGGGGCTCAGACTGGCTCTGTGGGCATTGTTTTCTGTCTTGGTTATTGATTATGAACAACCATCTTTACGCGGTTACGTCTCTGTGGATATGACGCAAGGCTCCGTCTGTATCTGTCCTGAGTGCGTTTTCGATCACTGAGTTACTAGGAACAGTTGTCAGCGTTTTTAACGGCTGCCATTTTGTTTCATGTGCCATCTCTTCCTATCACTGTGGCGGCTTCGGGAAGCAGGTCTTTCTTTGTGGTTAAAAATGGAGAATGAGACTGAAAGAAACGACTGCTGTCCATGCTGTTGGGCAGACGTGTGGAATGAAATAAGGATAGGTGAAAAGTCAGAATTCACAGACATCTGTAATGGATGGAAGGGGGGTCTGAAATCAAGTTGGGGTTTGATAAAAATAAATGTAGGACTTGAATCCGGGGAAACAGATGGGACCTGAAGAGCCTTGTGGGTGAGAAGAAGAAGAAGACAGGTAAGAGTAGGGGGGAAATGAATGAAAACTGCAGAATTGTCTAACAGAGGTATTCTCGGGTCTGTGTGATTCCAGAAGGCAGAGCACTGGGGGGGAGTTGCAGGGACACAAACTGCAAATTGAGGGGTGTGGTAGGCAGAGTCACGTCCCAAGTCCATAGCCATCGTATCTGTGAATATGTTACAACGCACAGAAAGGGGAATCGAGGTTGCTTATTGGCAGCTAGGGCGAGGATCTTGGATTATCTGAGTGGGCCCAGAGTAGTCACCAGGTTCCTTACAAGCAGAAGAGGAGGGGGACCCAGGAGAGATGAAAGTAGGCAGCGGGAGAAGGACCCAGCCTGTTGTTGCAGGCTTTGAAAATGGGGAGAGGGGCTCAGATAAGGAATGTGAGTGGCCTCCAGATGCTGGAAGAAGCAAGGAAAACCAATCCCTCCCCAGGGCCTCGAGAGAGGAATACAGCTCAGCCAGGACCCTCATAGACCCGGGGAGACCAGCGTCGAAGTCTCACCTGCAGAAGTTTGAGATTGTATATTTATGTTGTTTTAAGGCACTCAATTTACTCATTTGTTAAAGCAGCAATAGATAACTAATATAATAGGAAAAAGAACTGTCTAACAATGAAGTCTACCCTGCATGTAGTTTTTTCTTAAAGCAATGATTTTCCTATATCTAAAGATATTTAGCCCAAAGGCAGCACAGGTCAGGATACCATAGAAAGGATTCCTGCATTTGGCCTCCAAGCCTAGTTCATATATGGGGTCTCTGTTCTAAGGCAAAATGGGCAAAGATTCCTTAAAAGGGCCCGTTTGCCTGGACATCCCCCCCTCCACAGCCACATCTGCCTGTGTGTGTGTGTTTAGCACTTCAGAGCCCAGCCCAGACCATTTCAGGTTGGCTTGTCCCCAAAGGAAAGGATGGGATATGGTTTGAATTTGGGATTTGTTGGGAAGACAAGTTTGCTGGATTTTAGCTGTTTCTTGGATTTTTATATTAATTTGCTTTTAGAAAATATCGTGCAGTCAGATAAAGCTGATGAGGCCGAAATAGTTTGTATCTGATACCAGCACATTCTTTCTTATTTTCTTGCCTTCAGAACTGTCTGAAACAGGGGGCGCCTGGGTGGCTCAGTTGGTTAAGCGTCTGACTTCGGCTCAGGTCATGATCTCACGGTCCGTGAGTTCGAGCCCCGCGTTGGGCTCTGTGCTGACGGCTCAGAGCCTGGAGCCTGTTTCGGATTCTGTGTCTCCCTCTCTCTGACCCTCCCCCGTTCATGCTCTGTCTCTCTCTGTCTCAAAAATAAATAAAGGTTAAAAAAAGAACAAAAATTAAAAAAAAAAAAAAATGTCTGAAACAGGTTTGCCCTGAGTTTTCAGTTGGGAGAAACAGGTAGGGGGGTGGGGGGGTGATGAACTACATGTAAATCTCAGACTCAAATCACAGAGTTTGCCTCCTTTGTTGTTGATTCAATACTAGCATTCTTTCTTTGATATTACCTTTGCTCCATGGGAGCTCAGTGAATGCATTTCTTTCTGGATAATCGGAACATCCTCAGCTGACAGACGATTATCTCTCCCATCAATACCTCCTCCTAGAAAATTCCCAAAGAACAGCTGTTGATGTGGTGGGATGGCTACATGATTATTTCTCACCGTTCGAGAGTAATTGCGGAGAGTTGTAACAGCAAATTGGTTATTTACTGTTAGTCGAGAAGCCTTTTAAAAACTAACCTGATAAATGTATACTGATAATTAAAGTTTTCTCAACTGTGAGAAAAGCAAGATCATTCCAAAACCATCTGTCCCTGTTATCTAAATGAAAGCTAAAATGTGCACAGTCCTCATGACCCAGCTGTTCCACTCCTGGGAACACCCAACAGAAATGCATACACGTGTTCATCAAAAGCGTGTGCAGGGGTGTTTAGAGTAGCTCTCTGATTTGGAAACATTGCCAGGGCCCGGCAGTGGTAGAATGCCTAGATCGTGGTATTTTTCATTCGGTGGAATCATCTAGCAAGTAGCAGGTGAATATGTTACATCGCACATATTGCCCACAACAGCACGCGTGAATCTCCCCACTACGGCTGAGCATATGAAACTGAGCACAAAGGAGTCAAACTGTGATTCCATTTATTTAAAGTTCAAAACACCAGACAGAACTAACGGACAGTGTTTTCCCCTCAAGATCACCCCTATGAGGTAAAGGGGTGATTGTACTCGAAGACAGCATGAACGGGAGGGCTTCTGGTTTCTTCATCGGGGTGCTGGCTGCATGTGTGTGTTCACTTTATGAAAATCAACGGACTGTAAACTTGTGATCTGTGTGTCGCTCTGAATGTACGTCAGACTTTAGTTTTATGTAATAAACAAACAAACAAACTTCCACAAGTTTAGAACTCCTAATTTGTTGAGCTAATTTCTGAGCAGGTTTTCGTAATGTGTATATTACGAAGCTTCATTTTTGATACTTCCTGTCATTAAAACCATAGATCCTCCATCACCAAGGAAAACTCATTAAAATTATTTGGGGACTTCGAAGGGACAGTGGTGAACCGAAGGTGGGATGGTAAGGATGGTCTGCCCAGGTGCAAGGCAGTAAGGACGTCCGTGGTGGTAGAGACGTTTAATGGTAAAACCACCTAAAAATCGTTGTCATGTTTATGATCACCATGTGCCCACAGTTCTGAACAATGCCGTTGACAAAATACTTCTAAAGAGAAAAAAATATTTTGTTGACCTAAGTCCTAAATGATTGGTGAAGTTAGTGTTTTTATTCCATCTACACACACATATATATGCTTCAAATTAGCACGCTTCTATTGCGTGGCCGTTGTGTGACTTACTCTTTAGTAACACATGTGGACTCAGCCTGTGTCCGTTCGTAGGAGTAAGTTCTTGACAGTTTGGAGTCGTTTGGGCTGCAGTCCCCGTGGCTAAACCATAGACCCGGAAAGGCACCCTGATAGCACAGTCATTATGCAGACGGCAAAACCGAACTGGAGTCACTTGAGTTCTGTCACTCTCTTACTACTTTGAGAGTTCTTGCATTTAAAATTTAAAACTGTGAAACAGAGTGCTGAGTCTTACTGAAAATAATTTTGTCCAATAAAGAAAAGAGGGTCTTAAAAATGAATCCAGTCTGCTGAGGTCCACGCAGTGCGCCACTGCCCGGGACGGCTGCTTTCTTTCACCAGCATGACTTTACGCGCAGAAACTCTGAGAGATGGGGGCATTTCTGGGAGACACGGGAGGCTGTGGACATTTCCAGCAGTTTTGCTAACACCACATTGTGGCAAATACCATTCCAAACATTTTTAAATTATATATATAGACAGATTATTTTGTGCGTTTGTTTCTATGCTTGCTTTAGATTTTAAACGTCTGAGTTAGTTTGCATCATCAATGCCAGTGAAGTGAATAAAGTAAAAAATGGAGCATTTTTTTTAAAAAAGGGCAGAAAAGAAAGTCTTGTGCCTAGGGAGCTGAGGTGCAGTTCTGAAGACACCTCCCTCCTGGTCGTATCACTGACATAAGTAGAGGTTGGTAGTTTAAAAGAAGTAACTCAGAGTGCCTGGGTGGCTCAGTCGGTTAAGCTTCTGACTTCGGCTCAGGTCATGATCTCATGGTTTGTGAGTTCGAGCCCCGTGTCGGGCTCTGGACTGACAGCTTGGGGCCTGGAGCATGCTTCGGATTCTGTGTCCCCTGCTCGCTCACTCTCTCTCTCTCTCTCTCTCAAAAATAAATAAACATTTGGGGCGCCTGGGTGGCTCAGTCGGTTGAGCGGCCGACTTTGGCTCATGTCATGATTTCGCGGTCCGTGAGTTCCAGCCCTGCGTCGGGCTCTGTGCTGACAGCTCGGAGCCTGGAGCCTGTTTCGGATTCTGTGTCTCCCTCTCTCTGACCCTCCCCCATTCATGCTCTGTCTCTCTCTGTCTCAAAAATAAATAAACGTTAAAAAAATTTTTTTTTAAATAAATAAATAAATAAACATTAAAAAAAAATTTTTTTTAAATAAAGTAACCCACCCGGTTGAAACATTAAAAAAAAATTTTTTTTAAATAAAGTAACCCACCCGGTTGCCTGTGCCGTTAACCACCTCCTTCCTATACTTCTCTCCACTCGTCACATCAGACTGCTTTTAACTGTTCGTTGACCACCTTCTTCCCTATACTTCGCTCCTCACACCAGACTGCCTTTGACTGTTCACCAGTCTTTCAAAACAACCCGATTGTGTTAAAAACAATGAGTTTCTTTGTAACTCAAATACTGTCAGTTTATTTACAGCCCATTGAAACTCTTTCAGTGCTGGAAAATTTTTTAAATGGAAGGAAAGGAAATGAAAAGTAATTTCTAATGTACCTTTCCTGCTGCACGTAAACTCATTATTGTATCCATGTTGCAAAGCAACAAACTATTCATCAGTAGAGCACGCAGTAATTATTATGCTGTGCCTGGGTAATGGAATAGTATGCAGTTACCAAAATGTGAGGCTGCTCACGTTTTTAAATGGCTAGTCTTTTTAAAACTGATTATTTCCGTATCAGTACTGTATGAGTTCTAAGATGTAGCTGTGTATTTTTTTTGTGTTTAGTTTTTAAAGTTTATTTATTTTGGAAGAGAGAGAGCGCGGAGATGGGGCAGAGAGAGAGGGAGAGAGGATCCCAAGGAGGCTCCACACTGTCAGCACCGAGCCTGACATGGGGCTTGAACTCATGAACCGTGAGATCACGACCTGAGCCGAAATCAAGAGTCGAACGCTTAGCCAACTCAGCCACCCAGGCATCCCAACTATATATATGTATATATATATATTTTAAAGCAAGGTTTGAAGAGTGCCACTCTTTGTGCAAAAAAGAGGGGAGGTGTGTGCTTGCTTATCTACGTGCTAACTCTCTCCAAAAAGACGCTTGGAAAACACTGATCACCAGTGGAGAGATTGGCAAGTTCAGGGATAGAAGTAAAATGTACACTCTTTTTCCAGTTTGATTTATTTTCTTTCTTTTCTTTTCTTTTTTTTTTTTTTCCTTACCACATATATGTTTTTACTTTTTTCAGAAAAATACTAAAACCTGTTGGCACAAACTATCCATGACTGTGAGAGCATAAATCCCACCACTGAAACATACCTGAGCCACTTCTCAGAGCCTCATGTCCTCAGCTGGTGGCAGAACAAGGCAGTGGTTCCTGCGGGCCCACGTGCACGCCACATGGCGGGTAGAAAGCTAGATACAATTCTGGGCTCCCGCATGCCTGAGACTCGTTGGTAACATTCTCCTCTGGAGGCTGGAGCTCAGTAGACCCAGAGAGCTTGGGCATAGATGTCAGTCAGCGTCAGACATCATCGTTTCTTGCTAACCTGCTCTTTTCGCGGAGTCAAGCGTCAAACCTGCAAAAAACCTGAAAATGTACACTTGGGTATTTTTATTTATTTGCAATCTGTGCACCATATAATTCCAAATGGCAGAATGTGAGGGAGTGTTACTAAATTTATGGGTAATACAAACCTGGACAAGTACAAGTAAAAGCAGATTGGAATCCAGTAAAAGGAGCTATACGCTGGTTGTTAGTTGCTATTAGGAATACCTGGGACAGGTAATTACTGTCGTTGAGCCCTGAATTTAGCTTTGAATTTCTTGGCATGTAAGAAAAAAGGGGGAATTTAAAGCATATGGTTCTTTTTATTTGAGGCCAGGAAATCTGCAGTTTTGCCTAAGGAAAGGGACACTGTCTTGATATTCAATTCAAATGCAGATCCTCATTAAAAATAGATATAGGATGACTCAGGTCTTCCTAGTGGTTACTGCCTGTCAGGGTTTGAGAATGAGCTGGTCAGAATGTGCCAGACCTCACAAACTGTGGTCTCATTTATGAGTCCGGTCCACCTATCTCTCTCTAGCCCCCACATTGGTGCAGATACCGTCCCTTGTCCGGACCACTTTGACAGTTTTCTGACCTGTCTCTGCCTGTGCTCTCACTTTTTCAGAGTCGTCTCCATGCTGTGTTCGGGGTGCCTTTTAGGAACTCAGATCCAGCCATAACTTGTCACTGTGCCTATCCTGGGCACTTACAACTCCTGCATCCCTTGGTTTTAGGATCTAAGACCTAAACCCTCCTGCCTCTCTTGCCACCCTCTCTCATCCCAGCCTTTTCGTGGCCTTGTTTCTGGTTCTGTGCACCTTGTCCACACTCTCTCAGGACACATTCACCCGCCTACGTCAGCTCTCCTACCGTCTTTGGATCTGAGCTGCATCATCCTCAGAAGCTTCCCTGACCCCAAAGTTGGTTCTCATGGCCCTCGATGCCTCTTTCAGGAGTGCTCATCCCTAGGGTGATGTCCTCCCTACTAAATTGTGAGCCCGTGGCGGCAGGGACTGGCCCAGCTCGTGCTTACTCTGATCCCCAGCTCCCCACCCAGTGCCTGGTGTGCCATAGCAGATCACAAGGTACCGGAGGGGAGGGAGCCATCAATCAGTGGCCCGGCCACTGCAGCGGCCTCGCAGCCTCCCTCCACAGTGGACACCAGACCGCACTGAGACGTTGATCCCTGAAACACAGCTCGGTTCACAGCACCTTCTTGTGCCAGAGCTTTCAAAGGGTCCCCATTTCCTGCAGCATGCAATCCACACCCCTTTTTTTAGCCCTCCATGGCCTGGGTCCTGGTTGCGTTTTTCCAAACTCACTGCTCCTGGTGGCCTCAGTCCTTAACACTGCAGCTGGAAAGAGGCGCCCTAGGCTGCTTCTACCCCCACTGTCCCCTCAACCCATCTCTGCATGTTCACTTCGTAACCACCCCGTAAGTAATACCCCTGGTTGAAAGTAATGCCTTCCCTTGTCTGAACTCTGAGCATCTTTGACGTGGTAGTATTTCTATGTCCCTTGTAGCTCTTTTAAGACATACCTCTCACTTGTGGTCCTGTATAGTGTCTAACATAAACCTCACACAGTAGGTAGTCCTACGATACCTTAAATGAGTGGGAATTACCAATGACTTGGCATCTTTGCAAGCCAGTCTTGAATAGGAACCATTTCCCTCCTGGATGCTGTCATTTGTAATGAAGGTTCTGTTTTTGTACGTATAACAAGCAGCTAGCCAGCTGCAGATCTCCTGTTCTTTTAAATCTGTCTCCAGATCAGTGAATGTGAACCCAAGGCATACACTGCTTTCTGCACATATTTCAGAGACCTCCTGGATCCTTTATAACAAGGATAGAGTATTATTCTATACTGGACGCAAGAAAGCAAACTGAATAGATGCGTGTACAATCGTCATTTCACGGGAAGATTGCTGGAGTTAGTGTTCTCTTCAAAAAATGACTAGTGGGCTGCAGAACTTGTTTCTAGATCAGCATCACCTCACCACCTCCCTGCCCCCCACCCCCGCCCTCTGCTCGGCCAGAAGGATTGGAGATCTTCCCCCCGTCACTGCTCATTGCCGTGACTCCTGTAAAGAGAAAATAACCCCCACCTCCTTTTCCTTTCCAACAGGCCGACCTAAACTGCAATATTCAGGATGACGCTGGGGCCTTTTATGGTGTCACCAGTCAGTATGAGAGTTCTGAAAATATGACAGTCACCTGTTCCACCAAAGTGTGCTCCTTTGGGAAGCAAGTAGTAGAAAAAGTAGAGGTAAGTGGGCATCTGCAGACCGGAGCCTTCATTCGGGGGCACCCTGCTTCCTCCCTTTCAGCTTTCACCAGGGCAGAGAGTTTTACTTTTCTGGTGTCTCCTCCTTCTCCCCCTTTCTCTCTCACCTCTTTTCCCTGTCACTTCTAAAAAGACACAGCGATTTGCAAGCAAGTGGAAGAAGCCCCCACGCCACCCCTCCCCGACTGCAGGGGCCCTGCCTTGCGCGGCCAGCAGTGTTCGGTGCCCTGGTGTGGAAGCTGCTACAGACAGGCCCCGCCCCTAGGTCCGAGGGCACTTCCGGGCGTTGTAAATAGCACCTGCCTTCTAAAACCCGGACACCTCAAGCCTGGTGCGGGTGCTTCTGCCCCTTCTACTCCTTTCATTGTTCCGGACAGATTCCAGCGCGAACTGGGGTCGAATACCTATTCATAGTTTTCCTGTTGCATACCTCCCTCCCTTTCAAAAAACGTGTGTTCTTTTCAGCAGGGTGGGTTGCTTTGTGTGAATGTTTGCGGTTGACATTCCACGTAAAGCTGTATCTTCCGACGTCTTCTGCCCGTTAACCCGGTCCACCCGTCATGGCAGTCCTGGAGCTCGCAGGCCCCAGGGCCCAGCCTAACTGTGCCAGACTTGGTGCCGAGGCGGGAGAGAGAGGATGCCCTGGGCGGGAGGAGAGGTTTGAAGACTTTGGGCCGAACGATGAGGATCTGGGCTGCTGCACGGCCTTTGGCTTCCTGAGCACAGGAGGGGCATGCTGTGGATGGTGTTGAGGAGGTTACACTGGCCAGAGTGGATAGAAGGGAGTTGACTAGATGGTCGATGTCAGCTGAGGCGTCCTGAGCTTCATGAACATGGCAGCAGTGGAAATCCAGTAAAACATTTTTGAATGGAACTCAGAGACTCACCAGATATTAAATACTAATGAGGAGGAAGAACCAAAGGTCACACATTTTGTGGTTGCAAGGGCCGCGCTGCCATGAGCAGAGATTAGAAAGTAAGGTATTCAAAAGCAAGTAGTCAGGGGATGACTCTAGATGCAAGACTGGAATTTGGAAGACTGAGAATACCAGTTGGGAATCCTAAGCATTAAGGACAATTAAAGCTATGGGAATGGAGGGCTTGGTGCAGGGAGGGCATAGGAGCAGTAGCCAGCCCCGGGGTGAGTGGAAGGGACACACAGCAGAGGAGCAGAGGACAAAAATGGCTGAAAGAGGAGGGGAACCAGCCCAACGCATGTCTGGGAAGCCCAAGGAGAGGGGAGGTGAGAAGGTGACCGACCGTGTAATGAGACAGGTCTGGGAGGCCTACAGCCAGATGACCTCCCATCTCCTCCGAGCAAGAGGAAGCACCATTACTGGTCAGTGGTTGGGAACGTGGAATGTTCGTGGGCAGCATTGCTGCTGAATAGCTGATCTCTAGATGGACTACCTGCCCGGACAAGATGAACCAGACAAGTTACTCTGTTTCCCAGATTCCAAACTCATACCCAAAGCTGTATATAAAGTTCAGGGAGCAGGAAAAGGTTGCCTTTGACTGAAATCCCAGGAATTTTCATGAAGAAGGTAGCGTGAGTGCTGGTGGAGTTTTGTAATTAAGCTTTTAATCCATTTCGAATGTATTTCCGCATTTGGTGTGAGATGGGCGTCCGCTTCTGTTGTCTTCCAAATACACAGACGTTTGTGTCAAAACTGTTGATTGGGGCGCCTGGGTGGCTCAGTTGGTTGAGCGGCCGACTTCAGCTTAGGTCATGATCTCACACTCTGAGTTTGAGACCCGCGTCGGGCTCTGTTCTGACAGCTCAGAACGTGGAGCCTGCTTCAGATTCTGTGTCTCCCCCTCTCTCTGCCCCTCCCCTGCTCATGCTCTGTCTCTCTTTGTCTCCAAAAAAAAAAAAAAAAAAAAAAAAAAAAAACATTAAAAAAGATTTTTTTTTAAGATAAAATAAAACCCGTTTATTAAACGATTCATCCTTTTCCCACTGAGTAGATCTTAGATGTACCCCTATTAAGGTCCTGCGTATCCTGGGAGCCATTCCTGGAGTCTGTTTGATTCCACCCTGTTTATCTCTCCTTGTCCCCCTCTACCATGTTGATTTGATTACACGGGCTTTATAGTACGTTCTTACATCTGCTAAGGCAAGTCGATCTTGCTTTTCTTCTTATCCATATATTTTGTAGGCCAATAACCAGCACTTATTCTTCCAAATAATTAGATCACTTTAAAAAAAAGTAAAGAAAGCCAAAAACCTTTTGATCAATGTAATTATAATCGTACTGGTTTTATATGTCATGTGGGGATAAACTGATACATTGCCAGTACTAAGTCTTTCCAGTGAAGAACGTATTTGCAGGTCCATTTACTTATCTTAATAAGATTTTGTAGTTTTTACATCTACGTTAATTTATGTTAATTTCTTAATGCGATTTCCTGTTTCTAGATTTTAATTACCAGAAGAGAGACAAGTTCTTGGTTTTAGCAAAAATATGTCCTATCTGGCCATCTTGCCATATTCCCTTATTTATCTCTACTGGGTCTTGCCCCAAGGTTCTTGGATTTTCTACGTATGTGGTCCTAGCAGCAGCAAAAAGAGCGGCTTTATTTTATTTCTTCTTTTCCAATGTTTATGCCACTTTTCTGTTACTATTATTTTCTCGCTTTCTTTCCATTTTCTAAAACCTCCAGCACACCTGTAAAAAGAAATAGGATGGTGAGTATCCCTGTATAGTTAGTTACTGCTGCTCCTAGAGATGGACTTGGTGTTTGGCCATTTAGGGTTATACTTACTGTTGGATTTTATAAATGGTCTTTATATTTAAGTGCTTTCTTTGTATTCTTGTCATACTGAGGGTTTTTATTAGTAACAGCTGCAATATTTTACCAAATGCCTGTTCAGCAACTCTTACTATCATTTTCTCCCATTCGTGGACATCACGAGTTAATGCATGTCCTGCGTTTGAGCCACCACAGCATTCCTGAACAAAGTCCTACTTTGGACGCACTGATGTGTTCCGTGTGCTATTTTACGTTAAGATTTTTGCATCTCATAAGTGATAATCACCTTTCCTTTTTATAGTCTCTCCGTGTCCCTCGATTTCCTAAAAAGAATTGGGACACCTGGTCTGATGTAGTTTCCATAACAATGAAAACAGTTGTTCCTTAAGAGTTCCATAAAACTCAGCCATCACACCAGGTGGTCTTTATGCCTTTTTCAGGGGTTCATCTCTAAACAAGTTTCTAGGCGGAGCTATTGGAGTTTCCTATTTTTTGGTTCAGTATTAGTAGTTTAAGTTTTGCTGGGAAAGCATCCTCTCCTCTACAGCTTTTTGCCTTACAGCGTTATGTGAAGTAACCTTTTACAAATCTCCCAATCTCTACTGTCATTGTGGTTTCGTCTCTTTTCTTCCTTAACCTTGTGAAGGCTTTATTTTATTTTGGCTTTTTAAGAACCAGTTTTTTAAAATTTATTCTGTCTCCATTTTTTATTTCTGTTAACATAGATTTGAGCTTTTATCTTTATTAATTTCCTGTTCTGGGTTTTCTTTGGTTTCTTTGTGGTTTGGGTTTACTTTTGTGGGTTTTTTTTTTTTATCGAAGATGTGGTTTAGTTCTGTAATTTTTCGTCTTTAATGATGAACTCATGAAGCTACATCATTAAGTGTCCTCCAAGTATAGCTTCATCGGGTCCCATAAGTTTTGATGTAAAGGATTTTCCTTTTCATTATTCTTGAGATAGTTTGTAATTTCCTTTTTAATTCCTCTTTGATCCAAAGCTATCTAGGGATGTGTTTCTTATTTCTGAGTGCTTCAGTGGGAACTTCAATACCAGTATTTTTTTTTTCTTTCCTTTTTTATTAAAGACATAAATAACTCACAGTCAGGAGCTCATGATCAGTGGAAAGTAGTTTTTCCCAAGGTAGAGAAGTTAGCTGCATTGGTTGTTGGCTGTGAGGCCTTTATAACAGTGAAGGAGGATTTTCTCTGGGCTCTTTGAAGAATTGTCATTGGCTGGGCCCGCTCTCCCAGATTTCCAGGTAGAAAATCACTAAGTAGGTGATTATATTTCTTTCCAGCCTTTGCTTTCTTTTCTTTCTGACCTGTACAACCCTTCTTTAAAGGTATTCTGTTTACACATTTTGTTTTTTTAATTTCCAGAAAAATCCTGGATTTCTGAGTATGGCATTCAGTTTGGAAATAGGATTTTTTTTTTTTAATTAAGTAAACTACATAAATAGTACAGCATCTAGCGGATGATTCATGTTGAAAAGGAAAAATGCTTTTGCAGGCAGCAATAGCTTTTTTCATGTATCTTGAAGTCAGAAGTGTAAAAGTGCTCAACTCCTTTTTCCCTCACAGACGGAGTATGCGAGGTTTGAGAATGGCCGATTTGTGTACCGGATAAACCGCTCCCCGATGTGTGAATACATGATTAACTTCATCCACAAGCTCAAACACTTACCAGAGAAATATATGATGAACAGTGTTTTGGAAAACTTCACAATTTTATTGGTAACTGTTTTGCCTCTTTCCTCTTGGGGCAGACCCAGCTGGTGGGGAAAGACAGCAAGGTGGCCGGGCCAGGGGAGGTGACCAGGCTGTTGATCAATTACCATTTGAATCCACAACATCCAGGGCAAGCATGGGCTCAGGTCTATAGAAGAGACGGGGTTTCATTGGGCTGGGCTAAGCTTTTCGAAGCTTGGGAAAACTAGAATTCAAATGGGTAGTAAAAACTATGGTCCCTACATTCTAAACTCCAGCTGCACATTAGAAAGATGTGGAGAACTTTTAAAATACTTAAAAACTTGTAAAAGCCTGACACCAAGGCTGCGTCCTAGATCAGTTAAATCAGGATCTCTGAGAATAGAACCCAGGCATGAATATTTTTTATAGTTCCCTGGGTAATACCAGTGTCAGCCAAGTGCGAATCCTAGAAGCATTGTCTGCAAATCTCAAATGAGGCAAAAACTATAAAGTCCATGGGTTTGTCCTTCAAATACACCTTGACTCATTTCACGAAGGATTGCAAGGCTTTAAAAGAGATAACATACCTTAAGACAGCAAAACGTAAACCCTCAGTACCACAAGAAATAGAAAATTAAAATAGAATGTCATGACCAGGAAGAGGGCAGAGGAAGTATTCTCCATAGGCTGAAAAGTACGGTCAAAACGTGGGCAGCTAAAAGGGGAAGTGAAAACAGTGGTGCTCAGGGTCCACGATGGGAGAAGTTTCTGGTTCCCCTGGGCAGTGCTGGGGAGTGGGGGAGGGTCCCCTCAGATTTAACTTTAAAACAAATTTCCCATGGGGGCTTCATTTGGAGACTTGGGAAGGTTAAGAACAGTGTCATCCTCAAAAATCTGCCTATAAAATATGCAGCAATGGGTTTCATAATGCTCATTTTTGAAAAAGTTAGCATTCCTTGATTTAACTGAAGGAAAAATGCCAAAACAGAACTTGGAAACAGTTGTGCTAAAAGGGGGCAGCAAGACAATATTGTGGTCAAATATCCAGCCCTCTGAAGGCCTGCTTTGTTGCTCTGTTTCTAGGATGAAAAACTGGAATACTTAGGGCAGAAGTTGTTTACCAGGAGTTTTGGGATCCTTTGAAACCAGGGTTCTCAGTCAATGGTGTGCTACTTTAAGGGAAAAAAAAAAAAAAAAAAAAGAAGGCGGCTGTTCCCCAACCTTCCCCCAAACCCTTGATTTATCAGCTTTTGCCCATTTCCATGGTCAGTTTCAGAGTACCAGTGGTTGTCCAGTTCATGAACTTCCTTAATATTCAACTTTCAGAAGCCAGTAGGAGCCAGCTTCTTCACATCAAATGTAAGAACTGAATAAATAAAGGTTTAGAAATTAAAATCTTCTGCGTATCAGATTCAGCCAGGAAGCTTTTAAAAATTCTGGGGCCTGGCCCCCATCTCAGATAAATAAAATCAGAATCCCTGGAGGTGGGGCCCAGCATCCTGGTTTTGTTTCATTTTTACAGCTTCCCAGGTGTTGAGACCCACTATAGGGGATGGCTAAGTGAGCCACAGAGAGCCTCAAGAGTTCACAGACACGTGATCGGCATACAATTGGCGGACAGATCATTTGGCATGTAATTTTCATTTATTCCTGAGAGGGAATCTCCGTGGATTCTCAGGCGTGTCCGCGAGAAACTAGCAACCTGAGGGAGAGTTTGGAAAGCCTGTTCTTTAATAACTATTATTTACTAGTATCGTGTTCCCTGATGGTCTTTAGCGAAAACTGAGCAGTTCACGGTTTGGGCTGCTGGCAGGCACCTGTCGTATAGGTGCTTCCTGTTGCTATTTAAGAACAGGTGACTTTTGTGCTCAGGTGAGCAAAAGGTGAGTGTGGCACCTTGGGGTGGACATTGAATAGCCTCACGAATTAACCCAAACTCTCTGAGTGAATGGGCCAGCCCACCTCTCTTGGAAGCAGCCTTAGGCATTTTTACAAACCAGTTCTAAGGTCTGTTCCAGCATGTTAAGGAATATGTCCTCATTGCCTATAACCCTACCTCACAGAGCCTAGCTTGGGAAAAATCAGGCCCAGAAGAAATTAAAAGCATCTGTTGGCCACCAAACTCATGAATACTAGTAATACTCTCAGAACACGTGACTTCCAGCAGCTTAGATATCAGAAAACACACCACATTATGTTAATTTCCAAAATGTATCATTAAACCACTGAATAAATCCTTTTGCTACGAAGAACTAGGAGCTCTCAATAAATGTCTGCCAGAAATAATATTTTAGCATTTAGAAAAGCTGAAATTAAACCAGTACGCCTGGATTATGAGAGTCACATCCTCTCCTTGATGAATAAAGGAGAAATAGTACTTCTGAGCTCTTCCTCCCAGGAAGGGTGTAGGAATACGGCCAGGTTGGCAGCCGCTGGACACAGTGGCAGGTATTTTACCAGGTATTGGATACAAAGCCTCTGTCGGCAAGATCAGTCCCAGACCTTACTGGCTGGTGAGCTAGACTCTGATTCCATCAGGATGATGGAGAAATTGAGGTGAACCCGTAAAGGGAAGGCCTTAGTGACCGTATCCAGACTGGGGAAGACAGTAGCTGAATCATAGGCCAAGCGTTCTTGTCCTCTTTGGAGGTATATTCAGACATACATACACGTTGCTAGGGACATTTTTTTCTTTCCTCCTGTTGAATCTCAATCATCAAGTCTAAATAGGACACATTGGGGGTACCTAGCTGGTTCAGTTGGTAGTGCATCTGACTCTTGATCTCAGGGTTGTGAGTTTAAGCCCGACGTCAGGCCTGGAGCCTACTTTAAAAAACAAACAAACAAACAAAAAAACAAATAAGACATTTTCTTTCCCAGAAAGTTTGCGAGAAGGTAAGGTAAATCATAGAGGTTCCAGGCACAGTGCTGAATCTTTTGTAGATGTCGTATTATGAAATTCTCGCCACAGAACTATAAGGTCATATTTATTCCCATTTTATGGATAAGGAATGTTAGGCCTCTCTGAGGTCACAGAGCTAAGGACACTCATAAATTAAGACTTAAAATGATAGAAAAGACACTTTGCAGGTTATTTCATGATCCTGGAGTCTGAAAACGGGGGTTTAAGACCCAACTCTACTTTATGATCTTGGTTTGAGTCAGTTATTTAAAGTCTCTAAACAGTTTCCTCCTCCGTTTACAAACAAAATGCTCACATCTGTATGCTTCACCTCAAAGGTCACTGAGAATATTTTCATTTGTTCAGCTAAACTATGGAGAGATTGTACTAGCTGCCAGAATACAGCGCAAATATAACACAGTCCCTTTCCGATAGTAAATCCTGGCCTGGTAGGGGAAAGAGACGGTTACAATACCTTTGTACGTTACACGGCTGCAGTATCCTTGAGAAACAGACACCTGGACATACAGAGTAGTGTAACTACCTGAGCAGTTACCTGTAGTTGGAATGAGGTGGGAGAATTCCCAGAGATGTTAAAAGATGAGGTTTAAGCTGCCTTGATGGATAAACAGACATTTTGCAGATTTACCAAGCAAAGGGCTTTTCGGCGGGTGCATACTTAAGCGTTAGATGCTGGGATGTGACCTAGATGGGGTGGGACAGCCGTCCTGGAGGCTCCTGAGAGAGGCAGGGGTTCCTCAAGCGATCCATCACAAAATGGATGTAAACCAAACAGTGGCTGCTGGCTGGCAGAGGGAGGTATGTGGTGCCACGAGAGCACATGACAGGAGCATTTGCCTGGTCAGGGAGGCTTCCCGAAGGAAGAAACCATTGAGGCATACCCGCCGGGTGACTAGGCGGAGAGGGCGGAGAAGGGCACTGCAGGTGTGCAGGCAAGTGGAAGGACTGGAAATGGGGGGTGTGGCTGGCGTGGAGAGAGGGAGGAGCCCAGGGAGCCAGCCAGGTAGGAACAGCCACGGGAACAGCCAGACTGAGCGGGGTCTGCTCAGCCATCGGAGTTTTTAAGCAAGAGTGTGTTGTTGTCAGATTTATATTACTTACAGGGGTTTTGTGGCTGCTGTGTGCCCCTGGGAATGTGTGAGCCAGGGTAGCTCCTGGTAGGGGAGTCTAGGTGCTTGGCTGGTCCCCTGGGCTGTGGCAGTGGAGACCGGGATGATTCAAGAGCTGTTCAGGAGGTAAACGCAGGCAGGACATGGCATTTCTTTGGACATGGGGAGAGAGGGAGAGAGGTTTCCAGGATAAGAGGCCTGCATACTTGGAGTCTGGTCTGTGAAGGAAGAGGCAGGAAATAAGACCAGGAAAGCAGGTGGGTACCAATATTGAAAAAAATCTTTATTCCCCAGAAACAATAAATGTAGATAATCTATTATTGTATCAATTCATTTGTCTAGAGCAGCATCGCTTAATGATTAGAAAAAAAGGTCTTCAAAATCAGATCTGGGTTTCTTAGTTGACAGTTGTCTAACCTTAATTTTTTTTCAAACTATCAAGTTTTTTGAGAGAGAGAGAGTGCAAGTGTGGGAGGGCCAAAGGGAGGGGGACAGAGGATCCAAAGCAGGCTCTATGCTAACAGCAGAGAGCCCGATGTGGGGCTCGAACTCATGACCGCAAGTTCATGACCTGAGCCAAAGTCAGACACTCAACTGACTGAGCCACCCAGGTGCCCCGACAGTTGTATAACCTTAAATCACCTAACTCCCCTGCCTCCCTCTCTGTCAGAGGGGAGCTGATAGGGCACCTACTCATGGAGTTATTGTAATATTACATGAGACGGATGTGTATGAAGCATTTAATACTGAGTAGATGTATACTAAGCAGTTACTATATGTTGGCTATTATGTGGATTGTCATTCATTCAGCAAATATTTATTAAATGGCTGTTGTGTGCCAGACTAGTTATTAGGCAACATGGTCCCTGTTCTTCAGGAATTTATAACCCATTGAATGACATGGGCATTAAAAAAAAAAAAATCTTACAAATCTGTGTGTACTTACAGACAGTACTGTGTGCTCTGATGGGGAATTACAAGTTTGTGAGACTTTAGTCATCAGTCAGAGACCATACCCTTGGATACCGAGAAGGCAAGGGAAACAACATGGGTGAAGCAGCCTGACAGAGCTGGGAGCGGGGCCCCGATGCACTGGACTAGGCCCTCAGACTCCAAGTGTTTGAAGACACGGGGCTTTTAGAAAGTCCCTTGTGAGAATGGCTCTGAGAAGTAGGGAGGGGCCACAGGGACCTGGGTCAGATCTGGTCACTCAAGATAGGAACGCAGGCTGAGACCATGGGCAAGAAGAACAGAGAGCTGGAGTCCAGCGACTTCAACCAGGAGGGGAAGTAGATGATGAGTATTGAACTAGATGAGTATTTCAAGTACATTTCGAAAGCTAAAGCCTATATGAATGAAAAATGAAAAGAAAGATCCTGTGACAAAATTCTCCCACCATCCCTTACTCAGCACATATTTTACTGAGTCCTAGCACTGCTGGTTGGTGAGCAGGGCATTCGTGGGGCTCATGTCTATCATTGGCCCTTGTGAAACCAACCTCGTAAAAGTTTAGGTACAAGATGGGAGGCGTTTCCTAGGGTAAATGACCCATCTCGTGGGACAGAATGCTAGAAAATTGTCTTCGTTGTCAAGAAATTGACCCTCCCCCAAAACCCACACTAATTCTTGTGGTCTCTTCGTGGACCCAGATAATGGGTGAGGCCCTGTCCGGAAGGTATTTCTTACACATGGTACCTAAGTTCACATAGAATTCAAGTCAGACCCAGAATATCCTGAGTTTGTTGGAGAGGGCAGAATCAGGCCAGAACACCTCCAACAGTCTACCTGCTGGACTTGAGACTGTTCCTCTCCAAGCAAAGCCTAGTTGTCGTGGTACAGATAGAGTATGTCTTCATCCATGTGAGTTTTTCTATCTGTATGTGTGTGTGTATGTGTGTGTGTGTGTGTATATATATATATATATATATATATATGCTTTTTTTTTAACAGGTGGTAACAAACAGGGATACACAAGAAACTCTTCTCTGCATGGCCTGTGTATTTGAAGTTTCAAATAGTGAACATGGAGCACAACATCATATTTACAGGCTTGTAAAAGACTGAACATGGTTATTTATATATATAGACATCTGTATATACACACACACACACACACACACACACACACACACACACACATACGTGCGCACACACACTCTCTCTCCATTACTGAATGACTGTAAACCTCACCACACAGGGGGGTGCCCTGGCCCCGAGGTCACCCTGACTTTTTCTAAATCCTGTTTGAGTGAAGTCATTTTTCATGTGTTCATACTATCATTGTAGCTGTGAAGTTCTGGTACAGTTGTAAAAAGAGAAATCGAGTTGTTTCTATGTGTCCTTCAGATCCACAGCCCACAATTTTTTGGGAAGGATGAACCTTAAGAACCCGGGTCTCAGTCTGCAGAGACCTGTTTCTAATTGTGGTAGAAAAAATTTGAGACAGAGCATTTGCCATGGGACATTTACAGCCTTTATACAAATGTATTTAGTTCTTTTTTTTTTTTCCAACATAAAATTCTTGTTTTAAGATACAAGTAAAATTAATCTTTAAATATAAATGTAAATTAGTACACAAAACTAAGAATCTTTAGACTTATCTTTGTAACTAATTAGGGTGGAAGTTATGAAAGAATGTAATTCACTAAATTATTTTTTAAATGAAACTTTTCTTTCTTTTTTGAAACCAAATGTTAAAATATAGCCTTAAATGCTTGGTAGAAATATTCTAATGAGACAAATTTGTACTTTTTTTTCCTCAAGGTTAAAACTAATCTCTTAATCCATTAAACTCTTGAACAGGTATTACAAAGGAAGAAAACTTCACCCCTTATCCTTAACATATATAGTATATTTAAGAAATATAAAATTGTATTGTACTAATGTGATGATTATTTAATGAAAAAGAAAACATGGCTCTTTTTGCAATAAGTAGATAAATACTGAAAATCTAAACGTACAATGTTTTATAGTCTTGTGTGTGCAGTTATATTTTATATGGACAACCAAATTTTTTATAAAGATGAGTAAATGTTTGAACCACTGAAATTTAATAACAAAAATTTAAAATTGGCACGAATACTGCACTGTGAGCTGCAAAATCTAGAAAATCCTGTGGCTGGGAGAAATTTCATCAACCAAACAAGTAAAAGGCTCATCAGTTTTAGCATCTCTGCTCCCCAGAAAACTTGCAAGCATCCTCACCAGCCTGTGGATAAATTATTTCTGGTGAACCAACATGCATATTAACCTGCTATAACTATATGTGTATGTGTGTGTTTGTGTATGCCTCTATACACATATACATGTGTAGTTATTCAACACATATTTATTGAACATTTAGTGTCACTCAATTTGCTAGGTGCTGATACGTATGTATATCTCAGTCTGTGTCCATAGATCTAGCTATATTCTCACAAGACGTCCGTTTTCTCAACATCTCTCAATAAGTCAGAGTACTTGTTTGAGGTCTGAGAGGCCCAGCGCCCTCTGACTTTTTCAAACAGACTCATTTGGGAGGTTCTCTTCCCAGGAGGAATTCGACTTTCCGACCCAAATATTCCAAAGCATTGCCCAGGCACAGCTGGTTTGAAGTGGCCAACATGTCTTGGGTTATTTTTCCGTAAGTGCTTCATTGGGAAGGAGAGAGGGCATACTCCCCAACTTCCCAGAGGAAAGTGACATTTTTATATTTGCCAGGCATATGTTAACATGGTGGAATAAGTTCTGTAAGTCACGAACCTTATTAAGACTTTTTCATTAAGCTGGAAAATGAACACCCTGTTCTTTCACCTCCAAGTAACTTCCCCTCTTCTCTGTCCCACCACCTGCCCTGCTTGTGTATTGATTAGTGCCTGGTGGTCATGATCATGAGGGTGTGGCTGGCTTGTGGCAGAGGGAAGGACACTGGACCAAGCCTGACCTGTTCCAAACTCATACGCCACCGGTTCCTGGGAAGACCAGAGAAGAAAGTGCAGAATGTTTCCCATTTGGAACGCACATCCCTCATTCACACCAGTAGGATGAGATCTGTCTTCCCTCTGTAAAGAAACTAACATTTATTCTCTGATTCTAAGTGGGCCTTGGAAGGATTGGCCCCAGTTGTCCGTTCCATCTGGTCTCCAGCCTAAGCATTTAAACTTCTTCCATGGTCATCATACGTAAGGACTTCTCTCGGTCACCCCTCCTAGGGATGCTTTTTTGCTCCTGTCTCCTGCATCTTTCCTCGAAGGAAACCCCACTCACCCAGGACCAGGACCCTACGGAGGGGTGTAAATGACCCGCCATGGCCAGAACCATCCGAGAATTCAGGGAGAGGGGCATCCGATTCACATTCCCACCCAGGAATGGGGTCTTCTGTGCTGCCAGGAGGGCTCCTGAGGGTTTACTTTTCAAAGCACAAACAGACCCCAGCAGAGCAGCTAGAGGGTGGTTCTGTTGGCTGCAGAGAAGGGCAGACCCCGGTCTGCTGAACTCACAGAGACAGGCTGGGCCCTTTAATGCCACCCCGCCAAATGCCCTCTTCCCCCAAATGCCTTCGTGGTTGAGTTTGGGGCATTTACACGAACATCCTTGAGGATTGCTTTTTGCTGTCAAGACATTTCTAAGATCTTTAAAATTTTACTTCTTGTCTTGTTCTTCTAAAACTTTCTCCAGGGCAGATATTTTCCCTATCTTAACCACTGACCCAATCACCCAAACACTTGGCCCTCTCTCCATCTCTCTCAAATTAGGTGCTGGGGTGGGATTTGTGTAGTAACACCTAATCCAGATCTGTCTTTGGCCTTTCACCCTTAATAGCAGAGTCTTCACCCTTTATATGTAAAGCTTCCTAAACCATAAAGAAGCCTTTCCACACCTCTGTCTTTACAGCTTTCTTTTGGGTACCATCTATCCTGGTGACCCTCTGCTACCAGGATTGAGTCAGGGACATCATGTGCTTTTACTGGAGAATTTGGAGGCTGATTTACCACAGCTTAGACAGGGAGGCACTAAAGAACTGGACTCTGGGTCTGTTGGCATTTGTTTCCATCTTAGCAAGAGACCTAAAATTACAATCAGGACTTTTCAGAACAGGTAGAATCCCAGAAGGCCTAAGCTATGCCAAGCCAAGGTTTCTAAACCTCGACACCGGACGGTTCGGAGCAGTTCCTTGTTGTGCGGGACTATCCTGTGCATTGTAGGAAGTTTAACAGTATCCCTGGCCTCTTCCCCACCCTGCCTCAGCTACCACAATCCAGAATGTCTCCAGACATTGCCTGGTATCCCACGGAGCACAGCACTGCCCCCCGTTGAGAAGCACGGCCCTAGGTCTTACAGGTCACCAATAGCATATTTGAGATTTTCTGGTTTCCTTCCATTTCACCCTTAGAAGTCTTGCTCTCCTGGGAGCCTTGTTTCAGGACATTAAGAGGCAGGTAGGAATATTACTCAAATGGTATTATGTCCAGGTCTCTTCCAGTTCAGAGCTTCTATTTCAGTGCAGAGTCTGTCTCGCTACAAAGTATCCCTTCCTTCATCCCTGGGGAAGTCGGGAGCAGCTGGTGGCCGTCGGGCGGATAATCGATTACACTTGCACCTCTATGTCAGGTGCATTTGGAATTTGATCTTCATGTTTTCGTGTACCAGCTTGAAAGGAAGTTCCAGCTATTTTCATGATTCCTCAGAAGCTTATGGGTCTCCTGATCGAAGCTGTCATCGTTTCAGTGAACTTCCTCTGGTCTTCTACTTTCTGCCCTACCTTCAGTGCCATTGTTAGAATTTATGGAAGCCTTTGGAACACTTCTTTTCATCTTTAGGGATGTTGGAGAGAGGGACCAGTTCTGGAAGAGGGCTGATAGGTTTTTTTTTTTGTTTTTTTTTTTTTAATTGAGCTACAAGAGGGCACAATCTACCGTCTTTCATTTAGCCGATGAGAAAGTTGAGGCCCAGAGTGGAAGTGACCTGCTGAAAGTCACCCAGCTAGTTAATGACAGAATAAGGATGAGGAGGCTCTGGGACCTTGTCACTTAATCCTTGGCCTTTCCTGGTGGAGGTTGTTCCTCTCCGGTGCTCGAGGCTACCTGATCCCTCCAAAGGTGTGCACAAGCTCAGGTCAGAAGAGAGGGGGAGGATTAAGAACCGTCCCCCTCAGCCAGAGTAATAGCATCCCCCCCCCCCGCCCCATGCTGACGTTACTTCTCACATGGAGCCTCTGGTCCGCTTGGAGCTACGCGAGACACGCACAAGCAGATATGAAAGCTGATGAGCCTTTTCGCTTACCCTGAGGACAATTCACCTGCCCCAGACTCTGAGTCCAATTTCTTTTTGCCAAACATCCCAGCAGCAAAGTCCGACACTCGGACCAGCCAAAAAGCAGCCCCGGTTCCTGGCACTTGGTGTTACAGGTCCCCAGAGGACTTAAACCCAAGGCTTCTTTAGGTCTCGATACCGTAGCGGCTTTAGCAGTCTGTTTTTGTACAACCGTAAATTATTTGAATTGGATGAGATGACAGTCGATTTTACCAAACCAGGTACATACAATTTGTATAAGTTTGTATATGCTCTGTCTGGTACACCACACCTGTCCTAACGAAGGGTAGAACCAATTCTGTGCGTTGGTGTTCACACCTGTGACATTGAGAGGAAATGTCTGCATTGCTTCTTTCTTTCTGTTGCTGTTTCTGTGGCAAAGCCCTGCACATGTCATTTCTGAAAAGCCTTAAATCTTTGAGACGTTGCATGTAGGGTGCGCAGTGCAAAAGGCTGCCTCGGAACTGTGAGCCCTTTTGTAAGCTGGAAGCATTTCTCTTACTACTGTTATTACTTTTTTAGGGAGTTTTAAATTCAGAGCTGCCAAAGCGTTCCAGTAAGCAGTGCCTTAGTGATACCTAGTCATGCCGCCGGCCTTTTCTTACCCAACCCTCCACGCCCATTTACGAAATTGGCCCAGTATTTGAAACCACGCAGGCAAAAACCGTTCTCATTTCTCTTGCGTAAGCCCATTTTTCTCCGGTTCTATAAGAAACTGGCCACGCTTGGTCTAAAATCGGAAGCCGAACATGAGTGGGTTCTTTGACCGCACTCTCCAATGTATATACCAAAATGGACAGTTTTCCAACTTCGTAGTTTACCATGAAAAGCAAATTGTACTTTTAACGCTGCCTTTTAAATTCACGACCAAATACTTAGCTATTTATGAACCTTCTGCGCTCTAGCATGGAAGTGCCTTTGGTTTGAGATTCCAGCTTAGAAAAGTGCTGCCGTGGTGAATTTGTAGAGAGACCAAAAATATTCTGAGATCACCGTAATGCCTTTGGTTTACCAGGATGAGTAACCAACCACAGGCCTCTGTCCACAAGGGTGCGACGCGGACCCTGCCTGTGGCCGCCACCAGTCACCAGTGGCACGCCGCGGGAGGAGGGCCCCCGGGAACTGTCGTTGTCCTGTCTGTGTGTGCCAGCGACCCAGGTGTCCCCTCCGCTCGCCACCCAGCCCCGCGTCCACGTGAGGGGACTTGCACACAAACGGCAGACTTCCGGCCGGTGGACAGATCCGTCCTTCCCCTTCTGTTCGTGTCCAGTCTCTGGAGGCTCACTCTTCCATCCGGACGACCGCGCGCACTTACCTGGTTTACACAGTGATACCATGCCGAGAGCTAGAAGCCTCAAACTGAGATGACCGTGCAGAACAAAAAGCGAGTTAGGGTCATGACAATTGAAGTGTTCTTCTTACGGCGCAGATGTTGACTCTGAGTGTTGTGTATGAATGTGCTATGAGAAACTTCCAAAGAGCACCATTCACAATTCGGCATTTTCAAAGAATGTTCCAGCCCTCAAAAGGGCAACTCTCTAGAGTCCGTGTTGGCTTTTATCCAGACCTTGTGTAGCTTGGGAAAACTCTTAGAGGTAAGGAAGAGGAGTGGAAAGGACCAGAAGGCAAAAACACCAGCCAAACAAAAGCCAGGAGAAAAAAAAAAAAAAAATTGTCCTTTACCAATATAGACTTCAAAATGACATCAGACATCTTTGAAAGTTAGCCTCTGAACTCTTAATGCGTATGTTCTTTCGTCTCCACCTGGTGTCTTTAAGAATACCCTGTCTGGGCTCTGAAATTTCAGGAGTGATTCCTACCCACACCAAGTTGTGAGTATAGAAATTTCTACAAGGAAAAAAAAAAAATCCAGTGATGAAAAGGAAACTGACCTAACACAAGCGCTAGTCAGCTGCTTGTATCCAACCCCTCCCTGCTAGTTTACTCCACCACAACTTGAAAGAAATTAATCAATTCCTTGTTTCCCTGCTTCTCTTCTCAACTGTTACTGTGCTTTGTTTGGCAATAGATTTCTCCCATAAACTCATCATCGCTTCTTATCGTTAAGAATGAAGGTTTTGTGTTTAAAATGTATTGCGTTGCAAGGATAGTTTCACTGAGGTCACGCACCATTAACTGAGATGAAATATTTGTATTTATTGTCATACTTCCTAAGCTATCGCTTGTTTTATTCTTCGTGAATTTGCGTTGAGTCAGTCATATGCCACGCCCCATCACTTTAGTTCATTTGAAATGCATTTATGTTCCCTCTTGTTCCTCATTAAATGGGGTCAGATTCCAGTAGATTCCGCCTCTCTCAGGTAGACTCTTTTGTCTGCTTTCCATTATGGTTTGCCCTTGCCTGGTCTCTGAGAGGGGCCAACAGAATCTAGGCGTAAATCAATTGGAAACCAGTCTCGTATTTCTTTATTTTTATTGTTATTTTTTTTGGATCATTTTCTGTGACTAGTTTGACTGTGTAAATTAGATATTAACTGCACTTCTTAAAAAGGAAAAATACATCTCCCTGTTACCTCCTGGAAAGATTCACTTCTGTAGGCCTTTGTCAATAGGCTCACGCCTGCAGAGAAGGGGGAAAAAAAAAAGAAAGAAAGAAAACACAAAAACAGTACGTGCCTGAAAAACAACAAAACAATTTTGTAACATTTAAAAAAGAAACCCGAATAGCCTTTAATTCTTTAATACGCTTCAATTTTATGTAAATTGGTTTTGCCACATGTGTTTGTTCACATTCTAAATGACTTAATGGGATTCTCACAGTCTGTGTCTTTGTGTCCCGTGTATACTATGGGCTTGTGACGGAAACGCTTCATCTGTTCAGTGGTTGCTTTGATGTTGTACTGCGGCTGGGAGGGGGCTATGGAACCTGCCTGTGGGTAATAAGGTTCCTCTTGGTAGATTGGAGATCTGGGGGGGGGGGGGGGGGGCAAATTCTCACACACGTTTTCTTAAACTGTTTGCAGAAACTTTCAAAAGGCATTCGGTTAAACCTCTCGGCAGTACAGTATTCCTGTATTTGTTAACGTCTGTGTTTAGGTACTGGTACCTTTTTGTTTAAAAATGTTCTAAGTGTTGGCTTTAAAGTGAATTTATCTTTAGTATGATAGTTATATGAAAATTATAGGGTTTGTGTGCAGAGAATTTTTTTATAAAGTGCTTTGTAAAAAAAAAAAAATGTATTCTAGCTTTCGCGGTACATATGTGTGATAACTTTAATATCCATGACAGTTAAGTGCAATTATTTCATCACTCTAAAAATGCTATTTTTGTGTCAGTTCCTGCAGGTGTTTTCATGTCTTTGCAAAGTGACACATTTTGATGCCTTCTTGATAAAGTGGTAGACATTTTGTAGCTTTCTAGAAACTTTGTATTCATACGGTATCAATGAAAAATAAAGACAATGAAAGTGTGGGTTACCTTTTTTATCTGCAAAAGTGTATGCTGTTGAAAATGACATGTGATTATGTGTTGTGGGTGAGCTGTGGGCTCCATGATTCGGGTGTATGAGGCACACCGTGCATAAGAAAGCCTTTGATTCACTGAGTTAAGTTTACTGTGTGCTTGGCACTGGCCAAGCGTTTGTGATACAATGTGGATACATTGTTTCCTTTCATTCTTACAATAGTTCCAATGACAGTGACATTTTTACTCCCAATGGAGGCTCAGAAGAGATGGGTCATCCGGAGCCCTAACCGGTGAGTGGTGGAGCCTTAAATAGTTCACCTTCTAAGGCTGGGACTCCTGCCTCGTCCTTCCTCCCCTCTGACCCCCACATTACGACTCACTGAGAATCCGTGGACGTAAGTAGCTCAAGGCTAGACGAGAAATTTTTCAAACAGTGATGACCTTAGGCTTCTGACACAAAGACCGAGTGTACCCTGGGATCCTCCAGTCTGTGAACTAGACCTCAGAGGGTCTTGTTTCTGCCGTTTCTTTGAAAGCTGAGGTCAACTGTGCCTCAAACCCCACAAGTCACTGGTGGGAGTGGGAACAGAGAAGGAATAACATCTCCTCTCCTTTGAAAAGAGACCTCTTCGGCAAGCCACGATTCAGGAGGAATGCCGGTGTGCACTGAGCTGCTCAGGGCAGAGAGAGAGGAACTGTGGAACACCTTGTGGAGGCCCTAATATATGCCAGGCACTGTTACAGTCACTGTTTTCTCTAAACCACACACTCAAATAAAGGAGTCCTTTCCTGTTTTCCAATAAAGAAATCGTGGCCCAGAGAAAGTAAGCCCTCGTTAAGGTCACGAAAGCTACTAAGTGGCAAGAACTGAGAGGTGGAAACGCCTCCCCCCTTGCCGTTCTGACTCCACCACTGACCGTGTGGCACCCTTTGCCCTACAACTCCTCTAAAACCAGGTGCTTTAATACATTAAAAACCTCTTTCGTTAGTGCCTATGGTTCCAGTCAACTGAAGTTCAGCAAAGATAGAGACACACGAGGTGAACATCACTGAGTGAAGGGGATTTTAAGAGTAAAGGGGAGGACAAATAAAGGCTTCTGTAAGACGAGGGAACGAGCAACTTTGCTGTGAACCCGGATCATTTCCGACTTACTGTTGCAGTAGACTAACAAACATAGCTATACTTACAGAAAGCCAAATTAGCGGCTGCCGTTAAGTCATCAGTGAACAACTGATAGAGTTCCAATTAAAACAAAATAAAACAATGTTGTGTAAGCCTGTGAAGCTTTAGGGTTTTTTAAACTGCTTTTAAAGACACCTTTGTTCTGTTTAACATCCCATATGTCAGATATATCTAGGTTGTTTTAACTATAGCAAATAGTCTGCCAACCACCTGACTGCATTTGTTTTTGGTTTTTCCCCAGTAAACGTTCTCCTATTTGCTTTGGCTCCCAAGACGTTCAGACTTAAACGTTGTGTTCTGTGCTGATAAGAAACCAACTCAAATGTAAAGACATAGAAAGGTTGAAAACAAAGGCTGAAAAATATACCAATAAACCACCAAAGGAAAGCTGATAGATTATTTTCATGCTAGGATAGCTCAAGGGAAAAAATTACTACTAGAGTTCATGGGGATTATTTCAAATGATACAAGTTTTAATTACCCAGAAAAAAATAGAGACTCTTAACTTGTATGTACTTAATAACATAGGTTCAAATTTATAAAGCAAAATTGGGCATTCCGTAGTGGGAAGTTTTTAAACAACTAAACTCATTGGGTTATTTACAGGCAAAGCAGACCAAAAAAAAAAAAAAAAAAAAAGTCAGATATAGGGGATTTGAACAGCATATTTATTTTATTTTATTTTTTTTTACTTTTTTTTTAACGTTTATTTTTGAGACAGAGCATGAACAGGGGAGGGTCAGAGAGAGGGAGACACAGAATCTGAAACAGGCTCCAGGCTCTGAGCTGTCAGCACAGAGCCTGACGCGGGGCTTGAACTCCCGGACCACGAGATCATGACCTGAGCCGAAGTCAGCCGCTTAACCGACTGAGCCACCCAGGTGCCCCAGCATATTTATTTTAATGTGCTGTTCTAGTTTACAAAATACAAAGTGATGAACCCAACAATTGGGAGACTACACATTGTTTCCAAGCACATACTGAATTTTTGTGAAAATTGACTGTATTCAAGGCCAGGGGTTTTGAAATTATAGTCTGTGAGCCAGATCTGGCCTGCTCTTTGTTTTTGCAAATAAAGTTTTATTAAAACACACTACTAGCTCCTATTTTATTTACTTGCTGTCATGGCTGCTTTCATGCTGCAAAGGCATAGTTGATTAATTGTAAAAGACCTATAGCCTAAAATAATTGCTACCTGGCTGCTTACAGGAAGAAAAAAAAAATGTTTTAGGGCACCTGGGTGGCTCATTTGGTTAAGCATCGGACTCTTGACTGGCTCAGGTCGTAATCTCATGGTCCATGAGATCGAGCCCCGCATCAGGCTCTGCACTGACAGTGTGAAGCCTGCTTAGGATTCTTTCTCTTTTTCTGCCCCTCCCCAACTCTCCCTCAAAATAAATGAATAAGCTTTAAAAATCATTAAAGTATTTTGCCAACTCCCATCCTAAGCCAAAAAAGCAAGGTCCTAAAAAGATGTCTGTGTTTCCTGTTGCCGAGTGTATAGGTATTCTGGCAAATGGCTATCAATTCCTTTGATGCCCTTGATGTGGCATCATAGCATTCTTCCTCAAGTATCCAAGCCTTCCCTTTGATCAGTGAGTTATGGGTCTAAGAACAGGCTTAGATCTGGAAAGGGTGAGGGACAGATAGTGATATTTCACTGGAGCAGCTGACATCTGTTCATCTAATCTTGGATATTTTATGATTAATACAATCAACACCTTCGATGGTTGCCCATCTATCTTGTCCCTATCTTACCATGGTCCACTAGCCATCTTCACAGATCCCTGAGTGGCTAGACTCCTTGGTTTCCATCCTTTGCTGCCTGTTATGGTAGTTACTACCTTGCCTCTGACGGTTAATTGCTGCTACCTGGTCTCTGCTGTTCCAGAATCTTCTCTTCGTTCACATAGGGGAACCCAAATCCATTTCAGTATCTCCTGCCATCAACCTTGGCCTGCAGGCCACCACTGCGTTTCTCAGCAACGCTTATGCCCCATTCACTGGTGCATTTGCTATTTTAGTGAAGGGACTCTTTTCTTGGGCTTCTGGAGCACATAGTTTTATGGTAGGTGTTCTGGTCTTAAATTATACCCCCACCTCCAGGAGTGTTGACTCTTTGAACTTTCTGAGCTCTGCCTCGGTACCAAGTACCAAGGCAGTTCCAACACCTCTACTACATTTCCTCTACGCCATCATTTTCTCCAGATTTCAAGAGGCCACCCAGTAGCATGCTGTCCAGCTGACCCAGGATCATCTCCAGATACCCTTACCAGGATATTAAATACTAACTTTAGAAGAGTGTGACCTATACCAAGAAACTCTCCCTAAGCTAGCCCAGTCGCAGGTTCTCAAGATTAATTCCCAGCCTCGTTCTTCTTTTTTTTTTTTTAATGTTAGAGAGCATGAGTGGGGGAGGGGCAGAAAGAGAGGAAGAGAGAGAATCTCAAGCAGGCTCCATGCTCAGCGTGGAGTCCAGCTTGGGGCTTGATTCTACACCCATGAGATCATGACCTGAACCGTTATCAAGAGTTGGACGCTTAGCCCCCTGAGCCACTGAGGCGCCCCCATTTCCAGGCATGTTCTGCCAGTTCCTGCAGGACTGAAGAGTGCAGACTAGCCAAATCCTGCACTCTTGGTGATGAGCCCTTTCCTCCTGAATTAAGAACCAGATCTCCTCCACCGGACGTGCTGAGGCTCCACCCTAGTAATTGATGAGGTGGGGCAGATCTCGGGGATGCAAGTACTTCATCTTGTGAGGCATCCAGTTCAGTTGAGGTCTTAACGTGGTCTCCACGCAGGGGAGGCTGCTATCCCAGCAAGAGCAGGTGTACTACTCGCCCAGAGCGTTCGAAGTCTCGGCGTTTCCACCCAGATGTCCCCACCCCACGTTTCAGGGTGCTGCTACTTACTTTTAAGGCCTGACTGTAACATAGACTTGTGAAGGCTGTGAATTCAGCTCTCTTTGTAATTTCTGGCTTCGTTCTCAGCAAAGTCTGCCATCAGCTGCATGAGCTAAGGATTTTTTCAAATGCTGCCAGGGAGACCTTTAAACCAGGCCCTGAGTTGAGCGTGACATTTTCTTCTTTCTGTGCACTGATTGCACTTAGCAATAACCAGCCTGTTCCACAACCGTGAATTAATACCACCCTCACATGCTAGAGCTTGTGTAATTTAGCGCGTCCCCTTCCTTGTAGACCCAGTGCCAATTTATCACAGGTGGCCGTCCTAGTGTGGTGCTACAACATTCCAGGGGACCAACTGTCCTAATTTAGATTGTCCCAGTAGACTCTTTTGAAAAAAAGACTCAAGTGCTAACATTATTTGTGAGCCTTAATAGACATTAAGATTAAATCTTAAAAGATGTCACTTCAGATGATATAAGGTTAAATCACTATGAAGGTGAAATACTGTCCATCCTGTCTTAAAGAATATGAAACAAAAACAAGAGAATGACAAAGAAAAAAAAAATCCAGCCATCTTTCAGTAATTGATGGGATAAGCAGACAAAGACCAGGAAATATGCATAAAAATTGAAATTTTGATTATATGTTATGTGCACAGTCTATATCACGACATTATCATTCATAATTTTCAATCACATAGGGAACAATATGAAAACCATGTACTTGGCAGGGGCACCTGGGTGATTCAGTTGGTTCAGTGGCCAACTTCAGCTCAGGTCATGATCTCGTGGGTTGTGAGTTTGAGCCCCACATCAGGCTCTGTGCTGACAGCTCGGAGCCTGGAGCCTGCTTCAGATTCTGTGTCTCCCTCTATCTCTGCCCCTCTCCCACTCATGCTCTGTGTCTCTGTCTCTCTCAAAAATAAAAAATAAAAACATTTAAAAAATTAAAAACACCAACATGTACGTGGCAAATTAAGCAAGTGTCCGTCTGTTTCAAAGGATGGCTACAATACACAATATTCTCTGACCATGTGCAATTAAGGTAGAAATCGGTAAAAAAAAAAAAAATCTTTAGAAAAGCCCCATATATTTGGAGATTATTAAGCATTTCTAATTAACACATGAAAATAAATCATGGAAATTAAGAAATAATTGAAACTATGTTAAAGCAATACCACCTATTAAAATATGTAGAATGGAGTTAAAGAAGCATTTAGAGGGCACTAGACTAACATGCTTAGAAACATGCATTTTAGAAAAGAAGACTAAAAACTAATGAGATAGGCATTTAATTCATGAAGTTAAAAGAACAAAAAAAATGGAAGGGAGTAATGAAATAGAAAACAAACATGTTAGAGATCAACAAAGTCAAAAGGTGGTTCTTCAAAAACACTAATATACAAGCCCTTAGCAAGATTGATAAGGAAAAGAGAGAGAGAGAACCAACCGAACAACAGTAACAGCAATGAAAATAGGAACACCACTATAGGTCTTACAGATATTAATAAAAGTGCAATGAAATAAAGATATAAACTTTATGTCAATAAATGTGTAATGATAGATAAAAGTGATGAGTTCTTAGAAAACTATAACTTTGGAAAAAATGTCTCACAAAGAAATAGAAATTCTGAAAAGAGCAGTGTTAAAACCCTTAAAGAAAATGAAACACTAGTTCCCCAACAGAAAAACCCAGGCCTAGATAGTTTACTGGGGAGCATTATCAAACTTCAAAGGAACAAAATCCTGCAATCTTACACAAAATATTTCAGTGCATAGAACTATCTAAGCTTAGGTCTTCTAGAAAGCAGAGCCTGAGACAAGGATTAAGATACTAAAACTATCTGGGAAATGCAAACTCCGACAGAGTAGATGAGAAGAAAATGGAAGTAAAACAAGGGAAATGCAGTGTGCTACATTTATGTATTGAATAGAATATTAGGTCATTCAGCATGTGAGACTATGGGCTATTGGCATGTGGACCCTTCTGGAAAGGATTCCAGGAAGAACCATATCTTGAAGTAGTCAATGGGAGAGTAATTTGGCTGTCAGGTAACTTCCCATCTCCTAGTTCTCACGGGTCATCACCCCATAGAGATACAATTGCCTGTCCCTCTGGGTGGCATCATCCACCTATTAGCAGCTGTTCAGGAATTCAGATCCCATATCTTGTAATGTGGTGGTGTTTCATTAAAGTCCAAAAGTGGAGGGAAAACGTGGCATGTGTGGGATGTCAGTCAAGGCAGAGAAAGGAGGCAGTCAGAGGTATCTGAGAAGACACATAAGGTTGTTTTTTTTAATGTTTATTTTGAGAGTGCAAGTAGGGGAGGGGGAGAAAGAGAGGGAGAGAGAGAATCCCAAGCAGGCTCCACACTGTCACCACGGAGCCTGACACGGGGCTTGAGCTGATGAACCGTGAGAGCATGACCTGAGCCGAAATCAAGAGTCGGATGCTTAACCAACTGAGCCACCCAAGCACCCCTAAAATTTGATTCCAAATATACTTCCCAACTTATTTTATAAGGCTAGAATACCAACAAGGATAATATGAGAAAAGGAAAAGGTTAATCTCTCTCATACGCATAAAATTGACAAACTATTATCAATTTGAGTGTAACAATATGTATAAAGCATAATGCATGATAACAAAACGGGGTTCATTCCAGGAAAGCAAGGTTGGTTTACAGTAGGAAATCAACCCATGTGATACACATCAACACATGAAGGAAGAAAAATCACAGATCATCTCCATAGAAGAAGATAGATGTATCTGATAGAGTTCAATGTCCACTCATAATTTTTTTGAAAACTTCTTGGCCAATTAGGACTAGAAGAACCTTTTTTTTTTTTTATTTTTTTTAACGTTTATTTATTTTTGAGACAGAGAGAGAAACAGAGAGTATGAACAGGGGAGGGTCAGAGAGAGAGGGAGACACAGAATCTGAAACAGGCTCCAGGCTCCGAGCTGTCAGCACAGAGCCCGACGCGGGGCTCGAACTCACTGGCCTCGAGATCATGACCTGAGCCGAAGTCGGACGCTCAACCAGCTGAGCCACTCAGGCGCCCCTAGAAGAAACCTTTTTGAACTGATGGAAGGTATCTACAAAATAATGAGCTGACAGCCGTAGCATTTCTTTCAATGTTGGGAATGAGGTCAAGATGTCTGTATCTACCACTTTTGCTCAACATACTGAGGCTCTAGACAGTAAGGCAAGAATAAGAAAATACATAACGGGAATCTGATCTGTCATTATTGTTAGAAGATAAACTTGTACATGTAGAAAATTGAAAAGAATATATGGATACGTTACTAGAATTTGGAAGTAAGTTTAACATGTTGCTGCGTACAAAACAATGTACCAACAATAAATTGCATTTCTGCATAATATTAAGATATAGAAAATTTCCTTAAAACATATGAAGTACTAAAGTACAAACCCAACAGAGGTCATAAGAGATCTTTGTGGAGAAAATGATATAAGTGCTATTGAAAGGCTTTAAAGAAGACCTACGTAAATGAGATCCAAATGTTCATGAACTGGAAGAATCAATTGCATAAAGTTGTCAGTTCCACCAACTAAACCTACAGACTACGTGAAATCCAAGTAAAAACTCCATTCTCTCCACTCCCTCACTTACGTGCATGGCAGTGCAAGGGACCAAAAATAGTTAAGAAACTTTTGAAGGTAAGAACAAGCTAGAAGATTGTGCCAGTTATCAATTAATTTTCTCTTACCTCCAAATCTGCCTTCTCGGCCCTCTTCGGGAGACTGGAGCTGGACACTAAAGACTTCTTCCTTGCCGGTTGGCAAAATGTTTTGCTTTGCCAATAGAGGGCACTGGAGTTATACTGCACGACAGCAGCGACAGGAAGGCATTGGGCTCAGTCCTCCATTACCGTTATTTAGTGCAGTAGCCCAGCAGCCCTGGTGAGGCAGCTCCAGCTGTGCCCACAGGTCACCCCTCCCCCCCATGGCGGGTGCTTCTATGGGGCTCCATGAGGCCACTTCTACTGTGGCTCTGACTATGCCCTCAGGCAAGTGTCTCCGCCAAGGAGGCAGTTTCCACAGACTAGCTCCATACCCCATGGCAACAGTGGATCATTCTACACACCAGCTCGGGCCCATACGCCCTGTCAGGTTTCTTTGCAACGAGCAGGCTGCATATACCTCAGCCTTCAGTTGGGAAGGCATGTGGTTCTCCAAAGGTTCTAGTTCCTTCTTTGTCCCCACTTCTTCAGCATGGAGGTAGGAGCTGCCTGCTATATCTGGACTCCTTGAGTCTTCCTTTACCCCTTTCAGTAGTTAAGCCCTTTCTACTAGTTAACAATTCTTTTTATTACATTTTCCCTGTTATAGTAACTGGTGTGATTTCTGTGTCCTGATTCTGTGACTGACATAGGAGACTAACCCTACCAAGACATTGGTACTTACTATAAAGCCCTACTAAATAAAACTGTGTGCTGATAATGCAGGATGAGACAAATTAACAAACAGAATAGAATAGGGAGATCAGAAAAAGATCCAAGCATATATAAAATCTCGATACATGACAGAAATGGCACTACAGATCAGTGGTGTAAGAATAGACTATTCAGTAAATGCTGGGGGAGACATTGCTTAACCACCAGGAAGAACGAAAATGTATCTTGACTTTACAACATGCCCTGAAATCAATTAAAGATAAGTTAAAGATAGACATAAGAAAGGCAGAACTATAAAGTATCTAAAAGTAAACATAGAATATTTTCAAAACTTTTGATTAGCAAGGAGTTCTTAAAAGAGTAAAAGGAAGACCCAATAAGGAAAATTTGATAAATTTAATTATAATTCATAAATTCCATTAATTATAAAGATAGTGAAAGTAACTGCCCCAAACTAAAAGATATCTGTAATATGTATAACGAGGAAAAATAACAATATACAAAAGACATCATGAATCAATATGTAAAAATAACTCAGTCAAAAATAGAGAAAGACTTAAACAGTCATTTGCCCCCAAAAGAATCTGCATGGCCAATAAACCTATGGAAAGATAACTCCATTCTATATGGAGTTTGTTTCCCCTCTTTCATTCCAGGAAGAGCAACGGCTGTGTTTCCTCCAGGGCTCCAGCTCCTGTCTGAGGGACCCACAGGGTTCCAGCTTCTGCCAGTGGTCTGACGCCTCCCCCCACCGCAGCTGGGGGCAGCTTATCCATTCACTCCTCGTCCTGAAAGTGGGAGTGACGTCCTCTTCCTGCTCATCTTGTGCTTTAACCTCTCAGCACCTCCACCACCTGTGAAACCAATTCCCTGCGTCAAATTCCCTTTGTTGTAAATACTCTAAGTGGTTTCTCTTTTCCTAGTTAGTCCCTCACGAATGCAGGGGAAACACTCTCTCTCCACTGCTCTGGTTTCCATAGCGAGGGATTTTTTTCTCTAATTACTCTTGGCATCTTGCTCTATTACCTTACTTGTGCCCACGGAGGTCCAGTGAATTCCCTGGCCAGTGGGTGACAGCCGTTGCTGCACATTCTCATCCAGGTGGGGCTCTCCTGGCGGAATTTGAGGGTGAATTTTAGCATGCACTTGAGTCACAGGGAGGGCTCTGTCCTCCAGCGTAGCCTGTTTGCAATAATGTTGATACCTGAATCCCCATCTGTCCGGTTTCTGAGTCTGAATCGGTTCCCAAGGCCAGGACAAGGCGTGCTGTTTCTCCCTGGCTTCCTCACACTCCAGCAGCACGCAGGGGAGAGACCAGATGTGCGGTTCTGCTGTGTTAGAGCCAGGAGAAAGTCGCCCCCCTCCCCGGGTCTGGCTTGTGACAGGAGGAGGCGGGAGGAATGGGGGCACCCTTTCCCCACCTCTTCTCCCCAGACACGCTCTACTAAATTTCCGTTCCTCAGGGAGCTATTGAGACTATACCATAGACCCAGAAGGTCAATGCCAGGAGGAGGTAAGAACCAGGGAAAGCCAGCTTCGCGGGCGTGGAACACGCGCAGCCGCAAAGGGCACCACCCTCAAATGTGCTCGTCCTTCTGTTGTGGCTGTCTTGAAATTCTTAAGACGCTTTCCCACAAGGTGCCCTGCATTTTTCACCGGACCCCTCAGATTGTGTGCTTCCCTTGTCGTGGGGTGCACCTCTCAGAAGGATCGGGCAAGTGCTGCGTGCCAAGCTCCTTGGGATTTTAAGGCCGGCCAAGCTGCCGAAAGCATCCAGGGAATTTTCCAGGCGGACAGCAGAGGGCAGTAAACTGCCGCTTAAGGCCTTCTCACCCTAGAGGACTAGGTTTGAAGTAAACTTTTCGGAAGTTCATGGGGGGGCTGGGGGGGCGGGGAGAGCAGGCGACAGGAGTGGGGGGTGCTGTTGGCCGGTTGTCTGTTTGCGTTCACTGTGAAACTCTACACTCCTGAGCCCCAGCTGCGGCCAGGTAGTGTGTGGCCCGTGCTATTCCAGTGAAGCCTGTCCTTCAGCACGGAATCAGACCCCTATGGGGTCAGGCAGGAGCCCTTCCACCGGTTGCCTCTAATCCTTAGAGCACGCCAGCAAGGGCTGTGTTTTCATCTGCATGTTCCTGCTGAAAAACCGGATTCAACAAATGTTAGCTTGATCCAGCTATGAGGTAAGAAAATGGGGATTTGAACCCTGGTCTACCTAGTTTCAAAAAGGCACACTCTTCACAAGTTCGGTCTGCAAAGAGAAGAGAAAAAAAAAAAAAAAAAGGGAAAGACCTTTCTTTTCAGCCTTGGCTTTGTCAGGTGGAAAGTTCCCCAGGGCTGCGTCCGGGAGCTGGCGCTGGCTCTCCCAGGGGCAGGGAGGGCAGCAAACAGGAAAACTCCCATCGGCCCAAGGGCTGTGACCTGGGCCGCGTCTCTCACCAAGCAAAGAAAGGACTTTTGAAACCTCATTTCCCACCCCACCCCACCCCACCCCCCCATCTCCTTTTTTACAATAATCCAACAGCTCTCTCTCTTGTCTTGGGAGCCCTGTTGTCCTGAGGAGCTCAGCATCGATTCCGGCCTAATGAAAAGCGTCTTCATTCGGTGAGCGCTCGTCCACATTCCTGATGGGCTTCTAGCGCTTCTGTAGACGGGGTTGCCTTGAGAAGCTCCCCAGAGGACTTTGCAGCCTCCTACAGGCAGGCCCCAAAGCACACAGGTGTCAAGATGAGAGAGCTGAAGTGTTTCACAGTTGATGGAACCACGATTCGGGGCTTGCGAGCGCAAATGCACACCAGGAGAAAGCAATCCTCGTAACTAAGGAAAGCGGCCCCTGTGAGGCAGCGCCTGCCTCCCCGTTGACGGGCGTTCACAATTAAAGCAAAACCACCCCAGAAAACCCACCTGTGCACCTGAGGGCTGAGATTCATTAGCCTGCGTCTAATTTAGCTTTGCCTCAGTGGCTAGGGAGTGCGGGGATGAATGGTTGAGGGGGGTAACAGTATAGGAGAGGCATTCTACGCAGTGGCTGGGCTGAGGGATCTAGACTCCCCCAGTCTGGATTCCGACCCTGATTTTAGCACTGAATAGCGGCGGGTCTTTGCGCAGTTTCTTGCATTTCTCTGAACCTCAATGTCTTTGTCCGATAGTGGTGAGGACATCTCCCATTAGAGCGCTGTAAAAAGCCATGAGGATAATGGAGGCCCAGTGTTGCCTGGACCCCCAAATGGAAGCTCGTATGTTTTCTTTCCACTGCTCCATGCCCATTATAGCCTTTGAAAGCAAATATTCTGCTCCGGCAGAGGAGACCACTCCGTGCGATGCTTACACGCGTTCTCCTGCGTCATGCTTTCTGTGAGACCTCTCAGATGTTTCCAGAAGAAAGGTATACGTTTTCAATTCATAAACAACAACAAAATAAGAAAACCATTTCTTTCTGTGCCCATTGCCCTCCCTTTGGCCCTTCGAGTAAGGAGAGGACAGATCTGGCCCTGAGTCGTTGGTACAGGGACATTCTTGAGTTTCACAGAGGCAACACCAGAGAAGCCAGACCTGTGTGAACGTGGGAAGGGGAGCCTGCAAGATTCCCACAGCATGAGGGCCCCCAAAGGTGGGACCCCACACATCAAGCCCTCCACGGACAAAGCTGGACCCTCCCCCTGTTGAGCTGGGCTGTGGCCAAGAGGCCTTTTAGCAAAGGACTGTGGGTCCCGCAGGGATTGATCGACTCCCTGCAAGTGTGGCTGGAGAAAGGTCCGGGCTGGCAAGATATGAGGAAAATCCCTGCACCTCCGGTGCCCCCCTCCCCAGCCCATCTTGAACAAAACACCCCTCCAGCACAACCCTGGCACTTCTTTCTTCCTCTTCATTTAATGAAGGAAAGAAAATCAAGGAGGTCACGTTTCTACACATCTCAAGCTCCAGATCCCAACTCCCACCCAAGGAACCGCGCGCTTTTGGGAGAGCCCAGGGTGTCTCATACAGCTCTGACATGTAGCTGGCCCGGATGCCCAGTACTGCCTGAGGCTTCTTGGGATGGTAAGTAAATGCACATATTTTAAAACTTGGAGCCAGATTTCAAAGGGGCTTTGTATGTGTTTTTACAATTAAGCCAAGAAAAAAAAAACCCTCTCTATTTTGCGATGCAGGTATAGCTCTTTTGAGGCCGGGTGGAAAGCCAGATTTATGAAAGTAGTTACCACACTGAAACTTTAGAAGCTGCCTCCGGTCCTTCTCAGGATGACGCCCGGTATGAAAATCAACAGGCAAATACAAATGTAATTAAAATATTATCACAAAAATGTAGATCAGCGTCAACTGGATCCAAGACAAGAACTTTGACAGGGGATTTAGGCAGAGAAAGCCGGGCATTGGTTTCTAGATTTGGAGGTAAGATATGTAAAGTACTGGGTTGGGTCTTGAATACATTCGCTCTCAAGCTATAATCTGTGAGTCTCTGTTGGTGGGTGGCCTGGGCAGGCTGGAGGGTGGGGGTGCTGATGAGGTCAAATCTGTGATGGGACATTGAGGGGGACTGAATTTCCCCTGAGGAGAGCCTCCTATTCTCACCGCTAGAAAAGGAGAATTTGAGAACCTGACCCTTGACTCTTCTCTTCCTGAGGTTTCGCTTAGGCTTCTTTCCCCTCCCCCACCCCTGCCCTGCAACCCTCTTGGAAGCACCAAAGGGATTCGAGTGGCATTCCGTGCACCTGCACCGGCTGGCTCCCTGGCTCTCTGCCTACAGGCTCAGGAGACACTTGCCTTGGTCACGGCACCCCCTCTCCCACCTCTCATTTAATCAGTTTCTTCCTGTAATAAATCGGTTCTGAATTCCTATACCGAGAGAACTCTTTTCGACTTGACCCTGCCCACCGAAGAGCCAAACCTGAGAATCCTTGGTGACGGACCAACACAGGTGAAGTCCCTCTCCTGCCCTAGCGTGGAGTTTTACCCTCACCGTATCACCGACCCTAGCTGGGGACTCACAGGTTACCTCTGAACACCACTCTGGGGGCCTGCATATAAACCACAGCCATTTATCAAGCACTTAACTATGTGGCCCAGATTCTACAGCCTTGCCGGAGGGTATGGCTGTCACCATAGTGGAGGACGTCTCCTAGTATAGGACTTGTGTGTCATGTTCTCATACTATAGAATGTCAGGGGGTATTTACTAAAAGAAAACCAATAATTAAAATAGAGGTGAAAGGGGGTGCAGGCCCCCGGCTCTGGGCTGCTTTGGAGGAGGCAGGAACAGTGAGAAGTGTGGGTCGTTGGCCCTCCTGCGCTTGCTGGGAGGTCATGGCAGTTCATCACTGCGTCGTCAGCCTTTGCCTCATGGACTTGCCCCAAGCAGCCTTCCGCCTGCTGTCTGGGCCACAGCACCTCCACGCTCTGCCCTCCCACGATCCCATCCAACACGGAATGATCATCCAGAGAGTAATTTACAAGCCGACTCCCCTGACATGGGCTCCGGCAAGTCCTGGCGGGTGTCTGCTGGCTTGGGTGGGGAAGCAGCCCTAGCTGTAAAGCCCCTACGCACCTGCAGGCCCCAGTAGTGTCCCCCGCCCTCCCTCTCCTGCAATCTCCCGCTGCATCTCGTGTTCCAGCCCAAGTGCAGGGGAGGGAGATCAGACATAAAATTCTGGGGGCAGAAAATTCCTCCCACAAGGACATTCCCGCCCCCCCCCCACCCCTTTCCAATGAAGCAGAAATTTTAACTCTTCAGGGCAAATTTTCAAAGCTGAGTAACTACCTATTACACACTTAAATCCTGTTATTTGTTAACAGTATTTGAATGAGTAACTTGCTCCCAAAGCCATGGGAGCGTATCTTTTAATAGAGCAGGGACGATTAGAGATGAAAAGTACCCGCGCGGTGCGCTGCCAGAGGCTGTTCTGCGCTGGCATTCCAAGGCTGGTGAAAAAGAACTTTCTTTAGGAAGATGTAGAAGGAGGGTGGCTTAGCGGGGAGAGAGAGCACAGAGTATATCCGTGTGGCAGGAAAGGTTTGGGAATCACCTGCTTGACCACTTTGTGTGTGTGGTTCAGGGACCTGTCCTGTGACTGTCAGTTGCAGGCAAGTGTCTGTCAGAGAAACAGACCAAGGCTCGCAGGGTAGAGCAGGGATGTCAACTGAAAGAAAAAGGCCCTGAACGCTCTCTCGGGACTCCGTCTCCACCGGTCGCGCTTACAGAGAGTCACCTTCCCGCGGTAATGTACGAAAACACCCTCCACTCCCCTAGCGCTGAGCCATGAGTATAGAAACCCTGGAGCAAATAAATGAGTGTCTTGGTGATGCTGAGACCCTCCAGGATGGACACTTCCAAGCCCCTTGCAGTGTGGTGTCCCTAGATGGGACAGCCAAGCCATCAGAGAAAGGTACTGCAGCCAAAGAACGAAGACCCTCCAGGATGGACACTTCCAAGCCCCTTGCAGTGTGGTGTCCCTAGATGGGACAGCCAAGCCATCAGAGAAAGGTACTGCAGCCAAAGAACGAAGCCAGAGACCTGGGGGATTCTGGCACATCTCGAACACCACCAGGCTCTGAGCTCAGCTCCGAGTGCGAGGTGACATGGCGTGAAAGAGTGGGTTCTCCAAGTTGGCTGCACGAAAGAATAATTACACGAAGGAGTTTGTAAAAATCCTGATGTCCAGACCACGCACCCCCAACACTCAGTGATTCAGACTCTCTGGTGGTGGGACCCCAAGCATCGATAATTTCTCAAGCTTTTCAGGTGATTCCAGCACGTGCCAAATTTGAGCAGTGGTGGTGCCGAATGGTTGGAATGATTATGAATGAGACTTGGGGACCCACTGGGGAGAGAAGAAGGTTTATCAGTTTCTGTTGGCAAAGGAAGCATTCAAACAGAGAAGACTCCGAATCCTCCTTCTTTTCGAATGAACGTTGTAACGTCCTTCGGGGGTAAAAATATTGCTCCTTCTTCCTTTGGAAGGGGAACCCTACAGCTCAACTAGCTTAGCTTTTTTTTAGGTGGAGGGGTAAACTTGACTTTGTAGTGTTTATAAAATATTTTAAAAACTTTTGGGGGGGAGATAATTTCACACTTAGCATAGGAATTTCAAGAATAATATATAAAGCCCTAGTATACTTTTCTCTAGAGAGCTAGTTGTTAGTATTGTCATATTTTTTCACATATATACAGACATATATGTATATGCACATATAATACACATCCCTATATATGTGTGTGCACAGATACACAATCCCTGTGTGCATACACACACACATATGTGCATTGTACATATTTCTTTCTGACCATTTGAAGATTAGTTGCATATACCATGCCCCTCTCTATGCATTGTGCCCTTTCGATTTAATGCCATGGTGTATATTTCCCAAGAACATGGATACTATCATCTTCTATAACCACAGTACAATTATAAAATTCAGGAAATGTGACATCCATACAGTACGATTGTCTAATCTACAGTCCATGTTCCAATGTTGTCAATTGTTTTAATAATGTTAGCTTTTATAGATTTTTTCCCCCAATTCAGGATCCAACCTAAAATCACACTTTGCATTTGTTTACAGTTTTAACTTCCTAGTAGGGAAGGGAGAGATTTACATTCAAAATTTCCTGCTGTGTAATATAACATAACATAAGGAAGATGTCCTCTGATCTTAAACAAATTATTTCTCATTCCTAAAATTCATAAGCCAAAGTTTTATTCAAAGCTTCCTCAAAAGTTAAAAATGAAAAACTTTCTCATGATCTTTCAAATCTTTAGTGTCTCAAAGAACTCACAACATGTTACCATTTTTAACCTGTTTTTCTCATAGCATGAACACAACATTGCCGTGTGAGGGAAATCTCCCACAATATGTGTGTGATGCACGAAGCGTTATCTCTGGTGATGTCTTCTCAAGAGGTAACCAGGAAATGCTTGCTCTGTGAATGAATGAATGAATGAATGAATGACCCCTTGCTTGGATTACTGCAATAGACTCTCAGCTGTTTTCTGGCTTACATCCTTCCCCTACCTGCCCCCCTGCTCTTTTTTTCATAACCCGGCAACCAGAATGATCCTTTTAAAAACCTAACTCAGAGCGTGTCCCTGTTCACACTCTCAACACCTTCTTTGGCTTCTCAACTCATTGAGAAGAGTCGGCATCTTCAAAATTACCTACAAGACCCCGTGCGTTTTATCCTGTGGACCACCTGTAGTCACACTGGCATCCGTGTGGTTTTTTGAAGGCACAAGGCCCACTTCTGCTTCAGGGCCTTTGTACTTGCTTATAATTCTATTCTTCCCCCATCTATCCACCTAGCTTGTCCTTGGCTCTTTTCAGGTCTCTGTTCAATTATAAACCCTCTCATCCCTGCCCCTGCTCTGCTCTCTAGGAGGCTCCTCCTTGTGCATTTATCTTCCTCCTCCCTGTCTGATGGGCTTTGGGGGCCACACAGCCTTCTTAGCCCATTTGAATTTTATGGAAAGTTGGGGTCCCAAATTTTGACTTCTTTCTTTAACTTCTATTCGCCAACCAGCCAATACTTTTGGAACCCCTCCCTACGGAAATTTGTCAAAGGCCGAAAAGGGCAACAGAAACTTATTCTGTTATCCAAACACTTTCCTTAGACCAGGAGGTGGCAAACAGGCCAAATCCAGCACACTTCCTATTTTTGCAAATAAAGTTTTATTGGAACGTAGCCGTGCTCATTTGTTTACATATTCTCTATGGCTGGTTCCATGCTATAATAGTAGAGCTGAGTAATTTCAAAAGAAACCATAAGGCCTGTACAGCTGAAAATATTCACCACCTGGGTCTCTACCAAAAATTTGCCAGCCCCTGCCTTACACTTCTAAATTCAGATGGCTCATGGTCTGCTTTTCAAGTCTGCAGGCCCAGCTTCCCTCACTTTTTGCCAATGCATACCATGGATTCCCACCTTTCTGGACTAGCAGCTAAGCTAACGCCACATAGCTTAGATTTCGGGTATGGCAGTCTGGAAGGTGTGACCTCCAAGGTCACTCAGCAGGTGGAGGAGTACTGTTCTCAACTGCCTTTCCTTCCATTGGCAAGACTAGTTCTAAAACCCCAGTTTAAATATAAGGCGGGGGGCGGAGGGGTGACTGGGGGATAGCTAGAGGGCTGTTTAAACGTTTGATGAATTCTGGTCCGTCTTTGTAACTTTGATCCTTTACCTCCATGCAAGATGAGGTCTAAACTCGCCCCCACTGAGACACTCTTGGAGAATCCCATAGCGTGGGATTCCACAGAATATTCCAGAGGGCCTGGAAGTCTTTTCTCATATCCAGCAAAAGCATGGAGTGTCTTTTATCTTAGAGCACTGGGTGCACGGAAGAGGTAATTTGAGGAAAAGGAGTGTAAGTGAAGGAAATGGGGAGGGGGAGCAAAAGCGTGCGAGAAAGAAAAGGATACTGGAAGTCACCAAGAGGGGCAGCCCTCTTCCAGTGACTGAAGGTCTAGAAGCCTGTGAGCTGTGCTTTTCAGAGCCGGGGCACCACTGAAGCCCAAGCTATCATTATGACTACAAAGCTATCTACTTATTTCCATTTTATTATTGAAAATAGTGAATCAAGCATTTTATGACTGGAAGTGACTTCAAAAATAAAGTTAGTTTCCCCCCAAGCAATTAAAGAAGAGTTTAGAGTTCATTTCTGCTTAATAGATCAAGGTAGAAAATTGCATTTTCTATTTAAAAAAATGTTCAGAGAGCTTTGGGGGAACGCTGGGTCGTAGGCCCGAGAGACAGGAGGCTGGGCTCTGTGCCCAGCTCTTTTTTTCCGACCCTGTTCATGACCCTGAGAAGTCGAGTCGTATAACCTTCTTGGAACCTCAGTTTCTCCCTCTGAAACAACCGGTGCTTGCCTCTTTGGGCAAGTTGCATGATTAATAATGACACAGTGTAAGCAAAGTTACTTTGAGGTCTTTGGATGAAAGACAAACTATAAACTCTGCTGGAGATTTACTGTCTTATTAAAGAAATGGCAGCATATAGTACTCCACTAATAAAGGCTGACAAAAGTAAGTGTTCTCCATTCTTCCCGGCAAGGACAGGCTATTCATGTATTGCAAGTATGATGAGAGAGGGTGTTTCCAGGGTCATTAGACTTTATATTAATATTGCCCAGGAACATGTTTTGGATCTACGTCTATATTATCACCTGGAGTGGTAGCCAGTAGGGCCAGCCATCTAGGTTTATAATTACATAAGGACTAACAACGAACAAAACGGGCATGTAGAGTAGCTTTGTCCCTTGACTTGGATACGAAGGGAACAGGAAGAATTGCCACCCAGCACATTAAGACCAGAATTCTGGTAAAACAAGAAAAAGCTATGAGACAAAGACAGAGCATCGTGTGAGGATCGCCTTGGCTGAGTGTCCTGAAAAATTAGGCAGGAAGGAGGCCTGTGTCGGTCCACATAGGAATACAGAGATTTCAGAGGTGCTCTTAATTCCTAGTATCCACGCTTCTCATCAATCCAACCCAGACACAGTCACCTGCATCTTCTTGGCCATTGTGGGTGACTCTTCTGGTTATGTGGGAAGAGTTAAGGAACGTGAATCCAAAGACTTTTAGCTGTGCGATGAGCTGTGCAACCTTGAGCAAACTGTTGCCTGAGCTGTAAAATGAAGGCCCGGAGCTAATAATAAAACTAACGTCCGCAGAGCACATACGAAGTACCAGGCCCCTTTCTGTTCCTGGCGTATGCCCTCTTTTCTTCAGTCCTCTGATGTGGGTCCTATTATCTTCATTTAACAGGTGAGACTGTGGCTCAAAGAACTTGCCAGGTCTTTTATGCACAGGCATTTATTTGATAAACATTTACTAAGTGTCATACTATATATCAGTCGCCAAGAATCAAGGGAAGACATTCAGTCCTCATCCTTGACGAGCTCAGAAGGTGGAAGAGCCTCCTACTGAGAGTCTGCCTTCGTCCTTAGTCTGCTCCTGCTGCTAGAACAACATACCATAAGCTAGGGGGCTTAAACAACAGAAATTTCTTTCTCACGGTTCTGGGGCCTGGAAGTCTCCACGAACTTGTTCTGGTGAGAGCTCTCTGCCGGGCTGCAGACTTTTGACTTCTCACTGTGTCTGCCCATCTGGAGATCAGAGAGGAAGCCAGCTCTCTAGTGACTCTCGTAAAAACACCAATCCCGTTCATGGGGACTCTACGCTTATGACCTCATCTAATGCCAATTACTTCCCAAAGGCCCCACCTCTTAGTCCCATCACAGCGGGGGTAGGGTTTCTACACGTGAGTCTGGGAGGCACACAAACCTTCAGTTCATAACAGAGTCACTACTAGAAGATGGAAGGCTGGAAATCTGACCTTGGGTCTAAGATCTTAGCCTTGTCAATGTGCTGAATCAGTACGCAAACATGCTGCTATTTCGTCCATCTTAACAAACAAATGGTTTCTCTTGACCCCATTTTACCCACCAGCTACTGCCCCACCTTTTTGCTTCTCCTTCCAGTACTTCTGTGAGGAGATGTCTGTACTCCTCTCCAATGCCACTCCTCCTATGCTGTCTTACACTCACCCCACCCAGGCCTTGGGTTCCACCAAACCACCGGAGTCTCATCATGGTGGTCAAGCATCTCCACATTACAGTGACTTAGTTCCATGTCCATCCTCGCCACGAGACTATGTGTTCCTCCACGGGCTAAACCGGGCGCTTCTCACTCGTCATCTTCCTTGACTCCGCAGCAGCATTGGACACACTCACTTGACACCTCCCTCCTCCTTGATATGCTTTCTTAACTTGTCTTCCAGGATGCCCCTTCCACTTGTTTGTTTTTGTTATTGTTGGTTTGTCTGCTGGATTGTCTTTTGTTTCCCAATCTCCTTGGTTGCTCCTTAGCAGTCTTCCTTGTTAGTGTGTTCTCTTCTCCCCAGATTTTTGGCATGGCAGTATTCCAGGGCTCAGACCTTGGGCCCCTTCTCTTTTCTGTCTACACTCCCTGGGTACTAATGCCCGGTTTCAAGGTTTGTCATACCGTCTTGATGCAGATGAGTCCCCCGTTTATATTCTTGGTCCAAACGTCTCTCAGATGTCCAACTTGAGAAACTAACTGTTGCGTGTCACCTCTGATTTGGACACCCCAAATCAGCACGTGCAGACTTACCACCCGCTGTTTTCACTGAAACACTTTCTACTTGCCGCTTTCTCCATCTCAGATGATTCTAACTTTATTCTTTGGGTTTCCGAAGCCAAAAACCTTGACTCACACTGCACTCCACTCTTGCTTGCATCCTCTACGTCCAAAAGATTAGGAAATGCGTTTGGTTTTACCTTCGAAAGGTATTTAGAAACTGACCAGTCCTCACCATGCCCCTGCTCCTACTCTGGTCCAAACCACCATTAACTCTTACTTGGGCATCTACTCTGTGCTGGGTTTTGTGCCAGATGCCAGGAATATAGATCAGTAGGACCTAGTCCCTGCCACAGAGAGCACAGAGTCTACTGGGAAAGATAGATAAGGAGCTAGATAATTTGCATTGCACTGCAGTAAATGCGATGACGGAGACATGGAAGTCTGGAGAAGGGATGCATTCTCCATATTCCCTTATAGCTCAGATGTTAAAGCTCCTCATGCCAGCCTTATATCTTTAAACTAAGCTGACCCCACAATGTTCTAGGCAACCTAAGACCAATTAAAACAAGGCTCAGGTTCCATTCACGGCTCCTAGACCCATTTGCTTATAATATGTCAATACCTTTCTTTTTCTTTTTTTTTTTTTATCTTTGCTTTCTAATTCCCTGTGTCATACTCATCCATAGATAGAACTCAGACCTTCCCAGCATTGACATTCAGTGTGTCCAGAATGTGGCCTACACTGACTTCCGTTCTCCTGGTAACTTTGGCTAATGGCTCACTGGCCCAGCTCTGGCCCCCGGGGACTCAGCCCCAGTGGGCTGGCTGGGGCCGATAAAATTCAATTCCCATTGAATTGGTGCTTCATTGAGAACCACTGGCCTTGGCATCCTTAGTAAGAGAAATGTCTACTTATCCTTCCTTTCCATTTGTTTTTCGCTGTTCCGCTTGGATCCAGACTCACTAGTTTCTCTCCTTTCTCCATTCCCTCGCAGCCAATCTTGTACATGACTCTCATTTACATATGCCTAAACAACTGCCTTGGCTCCATCTTTTCCAGCTAAAAGCCTTCCAAGGCTCTTTATTACCTACCCAATAGGCTCAAAATCTGTTAGCAATCAAGACCCATGCTTGGCCTCAAACTTCTGCTGTCTCATGTCCCAGCCATATTTCTGCATAACCACGCCCTGTCTATGCATGGAGACCATAACATGCATACGTTTGTTCATCTCCAGGCCTCTTCTGTGCCCTCTCCTTTGTCGGGAATGTGCTTCTCCACTTCTTCACTGAGGTAATATCATTAACACCTGTGCCGAATCTCTGCCCCTGCCAGCTCACTATGACCCCTCTGAAGTCACAGTCCTCAGGCCCATATCATCAGCAACTACTCATGTCCTTACTTTCTCAGAGCATTTCTTGCAGTGCAGTTTTTATTATATGCATGCGGGGTTTTTTGGTTTTTGTCTTTTGTTTGTTTTGTAGTTTTACATTGTATTTAGCCCTTTCCTGGGCATGTTTTCTCTCTCTTGTGAACCCTCAGCATGGCAAAAGTGGGAGAGCCTAGACTTTGCAGTCAGACAGACCTGAGTTTAATGCTGGTTCTCTCATTGACTAGATATGTGACTTTGAGTAAGCCACTACATCTGGGACCTCAGTTTCCTCGTCTGTAAAATGGAAATGATAACTAACTCGCAAAATTGTGACGATCAGAGAAGACAACATACCTGAAGCTTCCTAAGAGTGCGTGGCTCAGTATTTTCTCCCTCTTTGTGTCCCATATGGAGCCTTATACATAGCACATTTTGAAAATCTTTTGATTTAGTTTTGAAACAAAATGTCTTTTGTGAATTATGAACGATTATAGCACCATCATAGGGTAGATACAGGCACCCATTTCTGCAGTACGCTTTAGCAAAAGGAAAAGAAAAAAAAAAAGGCAAATACTCAGGATCCATAAATGAAGCAAAAGCTGAAAAAAAGGAGTTTCAAGTAGTATCTGATACTTTGGCTGTCCTTGGGGGTAAAGTCGCCAAGTTGGGGTTCCATCTTCCATTCAGGACAGGGACAAGGCCTTCGATGAGGACCCTGCATAGAGCCAGTACCTTCTAGGGGCACATTCTGGGAAATAAAGCCCACCGGTCATGGGCTATGGGGAAGGAAAAAAAATCCCTCTGAAAAACTGTAACCAGAAGCCAATTGTCACTGAAGGGTTATACCCACCAGGGGTTTGAGGTTCAAATGTATACTACCTGAGTGACAGGGAATCCCCAGCAATTCAACATGAGAAACATCCTGAGCTGGTAGCAAGGCTTCCAGAAGCAAATGCAAAACCACCTTGAAGACACCCTCACCCCCCAGGCTACGCAGGAATGCCACGAGTACCGCTGCACGTCAGCCCGCGCTCAAAGTTATGAAACACACAAGGAAACAATCACACAGGAAACAGCAGCCACAAGCAAACCACAAGGCAACAACAAAAGCAGCCAAATTAAGACGCCCAGGGTAGCAATAGGTACTGCGGTGGTTAGACCGGAGCCTGTCTTCAAGGGGCATCCAATCAGCCTGGGAAATAATTCACTAGCAGCGTAAGGCAAGGCCGACGAATCCCAGTTTAATAATTACCACAAGGTAATCCGAGTAAGTTCTTCAGCTGTCAGAATGTCATTTTCTTAGAAAGCAACGCTTTACCCTGTAGATCACAAAAGGTTTTGGAACTCACGAGTTAAACCTCTTGAGGACACATAGGCACAATGTCCAGCACTAATTTGTGCTCAATAACCATTGGCTAAATGAATTCATGAGGAAATAAAAGAAGTGGGTCCGACCAGCACTGCAGAGCCTGGGGCCAATGGATGTAGAAGAAGGAGAAGAAGAAACAAATTGTATTTTCTCTCCAAGGCAGGAGCCCAGCTGTGTAAAGGACGCACTTGTGAATAAACAGGTAGAGTTTACATCAGGCACTCTCCCACCAGCCTGCTCTGACTTCTGGAGTTTTCCCAGCATGGACCCATCAAGATTATCCTACTCTCAAATGTCCCCCTGCCTTTTTTTTTTTTAATGTTTATTTTTGAGGGGGGGGGCGGGGCAGAGAGCGAGGGAGGCACAGAATCTGAAGCAGGTTCCAGGCTCTGAGCTGTCAGCATAAAGCCCGACGTGGGGCTCGTACCCATGAACCGTGAGACCATGACCTGAGCTGAAGTCTGACGCTTAACCGACTGAGCCATGCAGACACCCCTCAAATGTCCCCCTGCTTTGAATGCCCATCTCTCCAGTGCTGGGGGTCGGACTGCCCTGTCCTTGGGAAGCACTCAGGCTGGGATCCAGGTCGGATAGGAAGAGCCATTACCTGCCCACCCAGCGTCTCCGGATGCCTGCAGCTCTTAGGGATGTGTGTTTTCCCGCATGAGTCTCTACTTGCTATGACAAAGTGAAATGAATTTTTTTTTAAATTTTTTTTAACGTTTATTTATTTTTGAGACAGAGAGAGACAGAGCATGAACGGGGGAGGGGCAGAGAGAGAGGGAGACACAGAATCGGAAGCAGGCTCCAGGCTCTGAGCCATCAGCCCAGAGCCCCACGCAGGGCTCAAACTCACGGATCGCGAGATCGTGACCTGAGCTGAAGTCGACGCTTAACTGACTGCGCCACCCAGGCGCCCCCCAAAGTGAAATGAATTTATTCCAGCTATGTGGGCCAGCTGGAGGGGAGGCGGAAAACCTTTATCCAGGCTCCCTTGCCATGTCCCCCCTTAGGGTCACCTTCATTCATTGGCTCATGCAGTCAACAGATATCTATTGAATGCCTACTTCCATTCAAGGCTCTGGAGAGGCAGTGATGAACAAAACTGAACATAGCTATGCTCCCAAGGGGTTTTTCTTTCAGGACAAGAGACATCCAATAATAAAAACAAATCCTGGACAAAATAAATGCCCAGTGATAAATGTTATGGGAAAAAGCCAAGAGGGAGAGGTGGGAAGGACCAACCCTACCTTCCTCCGGTGTTTTACATCTGCCCTATCACCTCTGCTGAACCCAAAGTGGGTTTTTGGTTTTTTTAAGCTTTAGTTTCTTTTGAGCTGCCCGTTTTGGCAGCTGAGTCTGTCTTACAGGCCCAGGGGGACGGGCGCGAGCATACAGAGGTGTCAGAATGTTTGTAGAAGTTGTCTTACCCTGCACTGACAGCTGCTATCACTCCATCTGATTCCATGGCTCACTCACACAGGCGGGAGAAGAATTCTTTCTTAATGTGAATTTTAAGGTTCTGCTGGCTGATCAATGGACTCTCTCTGCCTGCTGTTAATTTCAACATACAAAGGGGAAGTTGTCCCACAGGTAACCTTTTGAAACAAAGGCAGGGCTGGAGTGGTCATCAAGGCAATGGTTAAGCAGGCACAAACAAAATGTGAGCTGGCATTCATTTCAGCCCGCAGCAGCCTGGGCTCCTTCCTGGAGACTGTTGACAAAGGAACTTGAGAAGGCAAAAAAGCGCCTGGAATCACAAGAGGATGCTCTGAAGTGCAGGAACAGCGCTCTGCCACTGGCGGCTGAGAGGATCACTCTTCTGAGTCCAGGATTAGAGAGAGCTCCGTCTGCCAATCCCAGACACCAGAGCAGCTGAGAGACTCGAGGGGAGCCTCCTTGCCCACCCCCTCTCCAGAGGATTGTTCTCCTGGAGAAGCCACCGCGTCTGTGTTCCTGTAGTTTTCCAGAAACTCCTTATCCTCTCCAGGCGCCTGGCAGCCCTCAGGGTACGGAAGCTTCAGGCGAACCCTGAGCTCTTACCCAGGGTCTCCAGTCCACTGATCTCAACAGTGTGCAAGAAGCCTTTCATACTTGAAAACCCACAGTCAGGAGAGCTGAAACATCCCCCCTGTGCAGAAAGGAAGTAAAAAAAAAAAAAGTTTCTATTTTTCTAAAAACAGATTTTCTTTATAGACTCTTCCGATGTGTTAATTTCAGGTCTTTTTTATATCTTGAGACTAAAAGGACCAACAAACCAGAGTCCATTGTGCTAGGACTAACTACTCTCTGTCTCTCTCACTCACCGACACCTTATCTGGAGCTCCCAGTTTTTCTGCCAATTCTATTCCGTAGTTACCCTCTCTCCACCCCCACATCCCTGCCCAGCTCCAGGCTTCCCCCATCACCCTCCAGGACTACCGCCGTCAGCCTCCTAATATGTATCCGTCCTGATGGTCTCCTATCATTTTGTGGGGGAGAGAGGAAAAGGAGGGAAGTGTGGACTGAATATCAGATTTCAAATGACTTCTGGGTTTTCCTTACGTTTATTTATTTATTTTGAGTGTGACAGAGCCCACGAGTAGGGGGGAGGGGCAGACAGAGGAGAGGAAGAGAGAGAGTCCTAAGCAGGCTCTACGCTGTCAACGCAGAGCCCAGTGTGGGGCTTGATCTCGTGAACTGTGGAGATCGTGACCTGAGCTGAAATCAAGAGTCGGATGCTTAACCGACCGATCCACCCAGGCGCCCCAGCTTCTGGTGTTTCTTGTATGGAGCATCATGAGAAGAATTTGGGGTATGTGATCAAGAAACGTTAACAACCGAGAGCAGCCAATATTCAAGAACTAAGGAAAATGCATATGCCATTGTGTCTGATCTGATAAAAATCCTTTGCATATTCATGATTGTTCACCGACAATGATAAATGAATGCTGTCAAAAATCATTCCAATTCAAACTTCTGTGGGCATATACAGATATACAGATTGTATAGATACACATAACAGAATGACAGAAAACACAAATCATTTGCATTTCATTTTTTTAAATGCTTATTTATTTTTGAGAGAGAAAGCATGAGCCCGGGAGGTTCAGAGAGAGAGAGAGGGACAGAGGATCTGAAAGGCTCTATGCTGACAACAGAGAGCCCGACGCAAGGCTCGAACTTGCACATCGTGAGATCATGACCTGAGCCAACGTCAGACGCTCAATGGACTGAGCCCCCCCGGGCGCCCCTGTATTTCATTGTATACTGCATTTTATTAATGGAGATGAGCACACTCATCAAACATTTATTGGGTTTACCAGACAGATGTAGGGCCACTATGCAAGAATAAATACAGAGCTATCGTGTCTCTTAAGGGGCTAAACATAGAGTTTCAAAAACGACAGGATCATTTGGTAACTTGAGATCGATAAACAATATTCATCTGATGTCATTTGGTTCTTGAACTGTGTTGTTGGGGGAATCAGGAGGTTCGTCTTTTTTGTTGCTGTGTGCACGGAAGTACCAAATGTTGGTTTATCCATTCATCAGGTGAGGGACATGTGGGCGATTTCCAGCTTTTGGTGACTATGACTAAAGCCATTATATGCGTGTAGGTGCAGGTTTTTGTGTGAGCCTGACTTTTCATTGATCTTGGGTAAATGCCTCTGAGTGCAGTTGCTGTGGGAGCCTTCCAGTTCCTCCATAGCCTTGCCAGCACTCGCAGTTTTAGACTTTAAAACATTTTTTAAGTGTTTTTTTTTTTTTAATGTTTTATAACTTCAGTCATCTAATAGGTGTGCATTGGCATCTCACTGTGATTTTCATGCGCGGTTCCCTCAGGGCCCATGCTGTTTGTTTCTTCATATGCTCATTTGCTCGCTGTCCCCATATTGTCTCCAGTGAAGTAACTTCAAATCTTTGGCTTTTTAGTATTATTTTTTAAATGTTTATTTGTTTTTGAGAGACAGACACAGACAGACAGGGTGCAAGGAGGAGAGGGGCAGAGAGAGAGGGAGACACAGAATCTGGAGCAGGCTCCAGGCCCTGAGCTGTCAGCACAGAGCCCAATACGGGGCTCGATCTCACGGACCGCGAGATCGTGACCTGAGCCGAAGTCGGTTGCTTAACTGACTGAGCCACTCAGGTGTCCCGAATCTTTTGCTTTTTAAAAAATTGGGTCATTTATTTTCCATACGTTATTTATTTTTTAAGGTTTTTATTATTTTTATTTATTTTTGAGAGAGCATGAGCAGGGGAGGCACAGAGAGAGAGAGAGAATGAGGATCCCAGGCAGGGTCCACACAGCACAGAGCCCGACTTGGGGCTCAAACTCATGAAGTGTGAGATCATGACCTGAGCCGAAATCAGGAGTCAGACACAACCAACTGAGCCACCTAGGTGCCCCTCCTTACATTATTTGTAAAGAATCTATCCTTCTCGCTGCCTTGGTCCACTATTGTTATTGGTCAGCAACTCCTTAATCCTTAAAGGATAGAGTCCAAACATCTTACGATGACATAAACAACACTCATAATCTGGTCCCGGACAGCCTGGCCACCTGTTTCTTTCTGCTCCCAAACATATTCTTTCCATGGCTGAACCATACTATTTACAAGGTCGCAAGGGCTGCATCGTATTCTAAGTTTTGCACACGCTGGGTTGCATGCCCTTCTTTCCAGGTGAATTCCTACACTGCTCTCTCAAGGACCATATTAGAAACTTTGGAATTTTGAGACAGCTAGTAGGCTTCTGAGCTTGTGTTGCTACTGTAACATATCACTCATCTATTGATGCATAACAAATTGCCTAAAACTTAGTGGGCTTAAGACAACAAACATTTATGAGCTCACAGATTTTGCAGGGCAGAAATTTGGGAGTGGTTTGGCCGGGTGGTTCTGGCTTATAGGAGGTCACATGACTCCTCAGATACAGTCATCTGAAGACTTGACTGGGGCCAGGAGATCCCCTGCCAACCTCACTTATATGGCTTAGCAGAAGGCCTAGTTCCTTGATGGATGTTGGACAGAAATCTCACTTCCTCAGCCATTGGGTCTTTTCTCATAACATGGTGGCTCTTTCCCCAAAGTGAGTGATCCAAGAGAAAGAGGCAGAAACTGCAATGTGTTTTATGACCTAGACTTGGAGGTGCCATTACTTCTATCATGTTCTCCCCTTTTTTTTTTAATTTTTAATGTGTATTTATTTTTGAAAGAGAGACAGAGCATGAGATGGGGAGGGGTAGAGACAGAGGGAGACACAGAATCTGAAGCAGGCTCCAGGCTCTGAGCTGTCAGCACAGAGCCTGCCATGGGGCTCAAACTCACAAACTGCAAGACCATGACCTGAGCCAAAGTCGGACGCTTAACCGACTGAGCCACCCAGGTGCCCCTATCATGTTTTTTTTTTAAATTTTTTTTAAAGTAATCTCTGTGCCCAACGTGGGGCTCAAACTCACAACCCCAAAATCAAAAGTCACATGTTCCACTGACCGAGCCAGCCAGGTACTCCTACTTCTCTCATACTCTATTGGTCACACAAACAGTGGGGAAGAGGAGCATCCAGACTATGAGTACCAGGAGGCCAGGATCATTGGGGATCATCTTGCACACTGGCTACCAACTAAGAGCATAGACTCAAAAAGACCCAGGTTCAAATCCTGCCTCTTGCCGTGTATTAGCTGTGTTGTCATAATTAAGTTACTTAACCTCTCTGAGCCCTGATTCCACATCTATAAAATATGCCTGATAGTATTAACCTTATGAGGTTGAGGTTGCACCTAAAAAAGTGGGTTGCCATAAACCAGCTAATTTATAGTAAACACTTCATAAAAGTTAGATGCCCTTTAGAACCTCCATGTCATTTCATATCATTATTAACCTATTTTTTTGGCTATATATGTTTCCTCTTCCTTACCTAAATTGCAGTTTTATTATTAACAACCAACGATTGAGTCCCACCTGCCAGACTCTATGTTCATGCCATCTCTCTGACAATCTGTTGCCACTGGAAGAAGAAATGAACATACTAATTGGGATCGTAAGCCCTTCCATTTCCTCCCTAGGACTTCAAGGTTACAAGAGATTCCTTCCAGATTTCTTTTGCCTGAATTATTCTTTCTATGTGTTGGTTATCACCCCCTCCCAACTCCCATCACTCCAAGCCCATGATCTATCTTTCTTTGCTCTGCTCTGGGCTCTGGGAGCCTAACCTCTCTTGAAAGCATCACTGCGGCCCTTTGCTTTCTGGTTTCCTTTGAGTTCAAAGGGAGGCACTGATTAGAGATCAAAGAGCAGTAGAAGATGAGCTTGGAGTATTTTTTTTTTTCCTGATTCCTCCCTGTTTGGGCGCTGTGCTTCTGGCAAGGGCTGTGTCCCTCTGTGTCCCTCCTGCTGGGGTGGGTGGGACTTGCCTCTATGTTTCTAGCTCTCGCTTGGCCCAGAAACACTATTTCTTCCCCATTGGCCTTTCAGGACCAGGGGTGGTGATGCCTTCCAGCTGTTGCAAATCATGGCCAACCCTAAGCTATGGTCTCAACTCCATGAACTTGCAAAATACATTATTCACTGTCATCGTTTTCCCCACAACATCACTTCTGATCAAGGAACGCATTTCACAGCAAAAGAAGTGAGGCACCAGGCCTGTGCCCATGGGATCTACTGTTCTTACCTCGCAAGGATGGTGGGACACCCTACTGAAGACCTACCTCTGGCACCCAATAGACAACATCGTGAAAGTTCAGGGTTCTATGTTATGGGGTGTGGTAAGGGAAGTTGAGGTCATTCTACCAGGTAAAGAACCCACACCTGCTGATTTCCTGGCTGGGGGCAAAGGAAGGAAACATGGAATGAGGAGTGGAGGAAGGGAGTTCTAAACAACAATTCTGCCTGGTTATCAGCTGCGGCAACAAGGACTGTCACGACCATGCACGATTTCTTTCATACATGCTACGTGCACACGTCCACATACATACACTTATTTCTTCTCTCTCCCTCTCTCATCCTTCCCGTACATTTATAATGTATGTAAGTCTTGGTGGCTGTAGAGGAGGCCCAAAAGGCAAGAAGACAGGGTGGTGAGGTTGTCCTTTTGAAAGATAAGAAGTGGTAATAAGGGATGATTAGCAAGAAGCAAAAGTCCGTGACAAGTTCAGAAGAAAGTGGCAAAGCGGCATATATAATCGAGCCTGAGTTGCTGGTAAACTAACTGTAAATTAAATACAATTCTTTGGGGCACCTGGGTGGCTCAGTCAGCTAACCCCCCGACTCTTGATTTCGGCTCAGGTCATGATCCCACGGTTTGTGGGAACGAGCCCCTAAATGGGCTCTGTGTTGACATTGTGGCACCTGCTTGGAATTCTCTTTCTGCCCCTTCCCCACTCATGCACCAGCTCTCGCGCTCTCTCTCTCAAAATAAATAATAAACTTTAAAAAAATAAATAAAATTCTTCAAGGAAGTCCCCACACCTTGCTCCAACTATTTGATCCTTTCTTCTTTCTAGTGAATCATCAGGACCCGTAATACACAGGGTGACCATACAGCAATGAGATTGATTGCCACAGTCCAATGTCCAAAGTCCAAATCGGTCTCAGCATGTTGGAGCACATCTGATCAGTGCTTGGTAATAAGGATTAACTTTGTATTCACTGCTGCCAAACTCATCACAAACACGCTCTAAGTGACCAGAACAGTGAAAGAAAAAGGCCTGGGTCTGGGAAGGCCATGTCTCTTAACTAATCATGTAGCATGTTGGGACTTAGTTTCCTCGTCCACAAAATGAAGGGGCCACCTGACATGGATGGATGATGCATCAGAATGTTTTTGGTTCTAAGTAAGAGCAAAGCTGGCTCATACTGGCTTAAATTATAAAGGGAATTCACCGGCTCATGTAATTGAAAAGCCCATAAAGATTTGAAGAGCTTCGGGGCTAGCTCGAACACCTGAAGGGGAACCAATTTCCGCCTCACCGGTTCTTGGCTCTGCGTCCCTGGTGTTACTTCGCCTCCGGCAGATCTGGGCAAACCATTTGGTGGTAAACGGGGTTCCAGCTGTTCCCTGGAGCTGCATGCGCTCAGGCATGGAGGCAGGAAGGGAATATGTTTGTGCCAATGAATGTTATCAGCAAAGTGCTTCAGATTTACTCTAACCACACCCTCTAAGGTCACGTGCCCCTTCCCGAGCCAATCACTGCCACCGGCGGTGGAACGTGAGATCCCCCTAGCCTGGGTCCGCAGCTCGGTCCCTTCGCACTGCTTGGGGTGGCTTCAGCCTCCGGACAACTGCGTTGATTCCCAGGTGGAACTCGAACAGGGGGGAAGCAGGAAGGAGAGAAAGAAAGGTGCACAGTCAAGCAACACGTCTTCGTGGTTAGTGCATTTAAACTTTTTGGGGGTGAACAGAACCCCAATATATAACATATACATAATGGAACTTCTTCACTTAACTGACATACATACGAGTGGGGATTTAGGACCCTTTCTTCTGTTGTTCCTAAGAGACGTGCTTAGAAATGTAGCGCCTCCTAGCCCAGGAAACAGGGATAAAAGCAATGTCCCTGGGACCATCAGCTCTGTTCGTTGCTACTGCCTAATAAGCAAGTATCTACTAAGATAACTTGTCAGCTGCCTCCAGGCACTTCTGCGGGCCTTGTGCTATTAATTCTGTGCACAGCTCTGTGAACTAGGTAGAACATTAATTTTTATTAAGAATATGCTTTATAGTTCCAGGCTCCTCAACATAAAGATTGATCAGTACCCAACTCTCATTGTTCAAGTTTACCAAAGCTTGCAACCATTTACCTAAGTTTCTGGTAGAGACCAGAGCGATGAAGCCACAGACCAGCACAAGAGGCTAAGGAATCTGACTATACATGGGTCCAGGGAGAAACGGTTTGAAAGCAATAGGAAGATAAAGGCTTTCTTCAAGTGGACAGTTACCAGAAACATAGTTTCCTGAAAGACACAGGGAATTAACAAAATATTATATTAAAAAAATTTAAAAAAAAGGGGGGGCACCTGGGTGGCTCAGTCGGTTGGGCGTCCGACTTCAGCTCAGGTCATGTTCTCATGGTCTGTGAGTTCGAGCCCCGCATCGGGCTCTGTGCTGACAGCTCAGAGCCTGGAGCTTGTTTTGGATTCTGTGTCTCTCTCTCTGCCCCTTCCCTGCTTGTGCTCTGCCTTTCTCAATCTCAAAAATGAATAAATGTTAAAAAAAAAATTTTTTTCATAATTTTAAAACCCCAAAATATTATATTTACTTTTATTTGTATTTATTTTTATTTTAACATTTATTTATTTTTGAGAGAGAGAGAGAGAGACAAAGCATGAGCCGGGAGGGGCAGAGACAGGGAGACACAGAATCCAAAGCAGGTTCCAGGCTCTGAGCTGTCAGCACAGATCCTGACCTGGGGCTCAAACCCATGAACGGTAAGATCATGACCTGAGCCAAAGTCGGACGCTTAACCGACTGAGCCACCCAGGCACCCCAATATTTACTTTTAAAGTCACGTGGAAAGCATTTTACGTCTTGAAAAAGTTGAAGATTCTCTTAATAAACGCTTTGACCTAAAAATCTGAAATACTTAGACAAATTATCATTTTAAGTTCTGGTAAAAAATGTACATGACGTAAAATTTACTATTCTCACTTTTTTTTTTCCAGCGTATCGCTCAATGGCATTACGCGCGTTCACACTGTGGCGCAATCCTTACCACTGTTCATCTCCAGAACTTTTTTCACCTTGCAAAATGAAACTTCACACACATAAAGCAACAATTCCCCGCCAGCATCTGGTGAGCACCCTTCCACTTTCTGTCTGTGCATTTGACTACTGTAGGTGCTTCATATAAATGCAATCCTAAGGTATTTCTTTTTTTTTTTTTATGCCTGGCTTATTTCGCTTAGCCTGATGACCTCAAAATTCATCCACGTTGTAGCATGTCAGAATTTCCTCCCATTTAAGGCTGAATTGTATGTGCATCACATTTTGTTTATCCATTTATCATCTGTCGATGGCCGTTGGGAGTGCTTCCACCTTTTGGCTGTTGTAAATGACGCTGCTATAAACCTGAGTGTGCACATCTGTCTTCAAGACCTGTCTTCAAATCTTTTGGATAAGCACATACCGAGAAATGAAACTGCCGAATCACATGGATGGATAAGATACTTTTAATGACACAGTTCTGCTCTGTGAAATTCTTTAACGTGTACTCAAAAGTAGCAAATGCTTGCATACGGAAGAATTCAGTGATTTCATTTTATAGCTGAACAATCGATATGGAAGAGAAAGCGACTGGACAATCTTTCGGAAGATCGAGTGGCTTCTTTCCTATTTACGGAGGTTTAAGTGATTCGGGGTTCCATTGTGTTCTAGGTTTGCATTTGTGTCAGTCTCGAAATCACGAAATCAGGTGTAAGGGATCCATAGTTTAATCCAGGTTTAACTCAGAGCACGGGTCCAAGAAAACAACGCTGTGCTTCAGGAGTGAGACAAAGAGGAGATTCTCCAGCAAGCGGGGAGAGACGGCCGGCATACTCAGATGTAACCTATTTTTGCTTATCTCTCCCACAGCCTTCCTTTTCAATCCAGACGGGCCACAGTGACAATGGAAACATGTCTCTATTTCTTCCTCAGTGGGGGAAGAGAACATCTCCTTGTGAAGATAGTTTCATTGTCTGAGAGTCGTTTGTATCAAAGGTTCCATTTAATCAAATTTAGCTTCTTCTAAACATTATTTCTTAAAGGGAGTTGGCGAGTTCTCTGCAGCTGGTGCCAGCTCATAAAACAATCCTGCTTTCAAACCAAGAAACGTGGTATTGAAACTTCTCCCGACTCGGTTGACTTCGCTGAAAAAAGAAAGCTAGCATTTTGCTCACATAAAATGGCAGTAACTCAAGCACAGGCCTCGTATTGTGTCCTGGGTGGCGAGCAGCTGACACATAATAATTTGGTGTTGGGACGGTTGGAGAGAGTTTGTATCTCTCTACAATGAAGAAAGGCCACACTTTGGGTCAGGCCGATTCCACCCTGAAAAGGCTGGGGAATGTTTCAGATGTGGCAACGAAGACACTGTCTCGTTCACACACTCATTAATAGGATCACCTTTCGTTAATTGGGTAACAACAGATAATGAAAATTAATCGAACAAAACCCCTTTTGACATAGTCTTCAAAGGTGATGTCATAGACCATTGAATGAACCGTGTTTGTTTGTTTTGTTTTGTTTTGTTTTGCTCAGGAGACTTCTCTCTGTAAGTCATACATTCCCAGGATGATTTGTGAATCAGGAACGAGGCTGGTTTTGTTGGAACAAAAACTAAGAATGTCAAATACCTTCCAGAGTGTCTTTCGGATGACTGAAGTCAATGCTACTTGAGACTCTCGTACCTAAACATTTCTACGTTATCACCTCGTAACCTAGGCTTCCAACAGAAGATACAAAGCTTTCACCAAAGATACAAGATTGCAGAGTATAATGAATGAGCCGCTCCTCCCCTACTCTGTCCTGTGTCTTCCTTTCTCTCTCTTCCCTGGGGCATCCCTCGCCTGTCATATGTTGCCAACATCCTACGGTGTGGATGTCCTTTATATGTATGATTACTATTCATGGAGCCAAGGTGCTAAAGAGAATTCTTGCTAAGAGCGTGCTTGTCTCAGGTTTTTTCCTCCTAGTGCAGTTGGGCTCAACTTTCAGTGTGCAGAAGAAGCCCCAGGGGAGATAGCTTTAAACACAAATTCCTGGGCCTACCTCTAGAGACTCCAATTCAATGGGTGTGGAGAGGCCCTGGAATCTGCATTTTAATAAACACCACCGGCAATTCTGAGCAGGTGGCTGGCCGACCTCACTTTTAGATGCCGTGTCCCTGAGGAGGCCTCCCTCCGCACCCCTCACCCCAGCATCTCTGCCCCAGCTCAGGCTGGTGAGGAATGCGCTCCCTCGGTGGAGAGCGGCAGGTCCCCGATCTCCCCCGATGCATTTGAGAGAGCAGCCACGCACTTCCGTAAACACAATTTGCCAGATTATTTTCTGTGGTTAATCGTTAAGAGGAACCGATTCAGGCAGTAAGGTCCAGTCACACTTCTGCACGGCTCAGGATAGTGAAGGGCGGAAGTTCCTGTTTGGGGTGTTCCACGGCCGCCATGAACCGTGACTGACAGACTGGACGGGTAGGAATGCCAGACAAAATACCAGCTCCCACAGGGCTCTGTGAGCTGGGAAAGTGGCCAGTGCCTGCCCCTTGGCCCTCAGTTTTCTCATGAGCGAGGGAGCTATGTCTCACTTCTCACAGGTATAAGGAAGATGACTCAAAACCCATAGAATCGAATGACTCGCCACCCTTGAGATCCAACACGAGGACATTGAGCAAAGGGCTCTGTCCCCACTGTGAGAACTTTGTAGAAGTTCTGTGTTGCCTTCTTAGAAGCTCCCCTACAAGAGGAAAAAAGATCCAGGGTGAAGCGCATTCACATTCTTTTTTGTCTTTTTATGTTTATTTATTTTTGAGAGAGAGAGAGAGAGAGGGAGAGAGAGAGCAAGCACGAGTGGGGGAGGGGCAGAGAGAGAGGGAGACACAGAATCCAAAGCAGGCTCCAGGCTCTGAGCTGGCAGCACAGAGCCCAACATGGGGCTTGAACTCACAAACCGTGAGATCAGGACCCGAGCCACCCAGGTGCCCCAGCATGAAGCCCATTCTTTAAACCAGGTACTCGACTGGACTCCTCCTCAGCCGGTAGCATTCTTAATCTTCACCATCCTTGGAGATAAAGCACCTGAGATAACTTCCTTCAGATTACAGGGAATGGAGATGCCCTCATTCCCGGGGCTGTATCCACAGCAAAGAGACATGGGCAGGTGAAGAAAAGGTCTAAAGGAGAAGCAGGACTTAGTGATCCAACCTGAGGCCTCTCACTTTTTAAAATCGTACGCTGTAACTGCATAATCAGGCAATACGTGACTGAATTCCTCTTGTAAAATCATTACAGAGGAAGCTAAGTTCCTCTCTGATCCTCTCCCTGGGCAAACATCTTCTTCCTCCAAGAGAGATTCACTGCTTTCAGTCTGGTACCTTTGATACCTGGCTCTGTGCACGCACACACAGATATCAGTACCCCTGGAAAACATACAACGTGGTTTTATGTACATGCGTAAGGGTATGTGTTTCGTGTGTATATTTTTTTAAATATCAATGGGATCCCAGCACATACATCCCTCCAAAACTTCCCTTTTGCACAGAACAATGCATCCTAGAGATCTGTTATTGCCTGTGCAGATACACCTACTGGCTCTAGCTAACACCTCGCCTTCCAAATTATGGTTGTCCCCCAGTGCACTCAGCCAGTCCCTTCCTGGTGGACACTTGAATTGTATCCAGGGGCTTGCTGAAACACAAATGGTCAGTTCACAGCCCTGTTCATGCCTCCTGAGCATATGTGTGTTTCTCTAAGGTAGATACTAGAAGGTTGAATTGCTGGGACACGGGGTATGCATAGTTTTATTTTTAAGAGATATTCCCACATTGTCTCTAAAATAGGTGTATTGATTTACACAAGTGGCGAATGAGAGGAGGTATCTCATCTTTGCCAACAGTGTTATTACCGATTTAAAACATTTTGCCCATCTGCTGGCAGGAAAAGGGCATCTTGTTCTACTTAAATTTACATTTTCCTGATTTCTGGTCTGGTTGGGCATTATTTCATGTTTGTCACCATTTATTCTTCCTTAATCTACCTGTTACCCATTTACACGACATGTGATGATTTTGCATGATCTTTTTTTAAACTAAATTTTGCGAGTTCTTTTTACATCCTAAATCCTAAGCTTTTGGTACCTACAAGGTACATGTTTTCTCCTGAGTTATTACTTAACTTTTCAACATCATTGATGATGTCCTTCTGTACTGTTTTCGCCAGAAGTTTCAAATTTTGGTATGGTTGTATTGACTGGCCTTTTCTGCATTTTGCTTTTTTTTTTTTTTAATTTTTTTTAACGTTTATTTCTTTTTGAGACAGAGAGAGACAGAGCATGAACGGGGGAGGGGCAGAGAGAGAGGGAGACACAGAATCCGAAGCAGGCTCCAGGCTCTGAGCGGTCAGCACAGAGCCCGATGCGGGGCTCGAACTCACGGACCGCGAGATCGTGACTTGAGCTGAAGTCGGAGGCTTAACCGACTGAGCCACCCAGGCGCCCCGCGTTTTGCTTTTTTAAATGTCCTGTTTGTGAATGCCTCCCCTCGGTTATAAGTATATTTTTGTATATTTTCTCCCATTATGAAGCCTGTGTATTTTTCTGGCTCAGAGAACTGCCTGAATCTATGTGTCTTACATTAGGGCTGGTGGATGAGCAGGGATGCTGAAATCCTGTCCGGGAAGCAACAATGTATGTTTTCAATGGGATCCAGCTGCGGGCGGGACTCAAGAGCGGGCTTCTTAGGCTGCCTAAGGGGACTGGCTTACGTTGCAGCACAAGGCTTTTCTGAGGGACATCATAAAACAAAAAGAAACCTTCCAACTACAAATCCAGAAAAGATATGCAGTGGGTTTCTCTGGAGGTGGCCACGACCCAAGACAGATATGCACTTGTTCAGGACTCTTAGGGTAGCTCCACTCGAAGAGGCTCAAACAATCTGCTCCAAGTTTCTAGGCCTTCCCATAGACAGCATTGCCTAATGGAAATACAATGTGAGCTACATAAGTATTCATAAATTTCTGGTAGCTACATTAAAGAATACATAAAAAGAGGGACACCTGGGTGGCTCGGTTGGTTAAGCGTTTGACTCTTGGTTTCAGCTCAGGACATGATCTCATGGTTCATGGGATCGAGCCCCATGTTGGGGTAGAGCCTGCTTGGGATTCTCTCTCTCTCTCTCTCTCTATCTCTCTCTCTCTCTCTCTGTCTCTCTGCCTCTCCCCCCTCAAAATAGATAAATAAAAAATTTTTAAAAGAATAAGTAAAAAGAAACAAGTAAAATAATTTCAAGGATTTAATCTGATATTTCTAAAACAGTGTCATTTTAATATGTAGTCTCTATAGCATATTGTTCGTGAGGTATTAAACATTTTTTGTGTGTGTGCTGAGTCTTTGACATCTAGTGTGTAGTTTATACTCACAGCACATCTCAGTTCAGATGACCACATTTCAAGGGCTCCAGAGCCACCTATGTCCATTGGCTACTTGTGTTAGAAAGCACAGCCCTGAGGATTAAAACCGGAATGTCCCTGGTGTGCTGGGAGGCATCTACTCAATGTGTAGGAAGGTGCTTAGGTGACCACAGTCTGAATCTTAAGTCCATTCTTCACCTTCCCCTGCAGCCCAGTCTTCTTCCTAACAAAAGGGTGTCATGACGTCCATTGTTCTCAGCTAGTTATATGGGTTAATCATCCTAAAGCCCAGTTTTGCTTGGATTATTTCCTGGAGAGGATGTTGTTGACTTTTAGGAGGAGGTGATCATTCAGCTGAAACCTGGAGGGTGGGTAGGAATTAGGGGGTCAGAGAGGACGGAATGAACAAGGGGGCAGCTGGAATGGACAGGCTGGGGGTAAAGCAGACATCAGACCCCAAGGGGCGTGTAGACTCTACTGAAGTTAATGGGGGTCATCAAACATTTGACAGTAGTGGGTATGAGAGAAAAGCAAGACCAGAGACAAGGAAACTCATGAAGAAAGTGTAGGATCCAGATAAGAAATAAGCAATCCTTCCTTCCTCCCTCCCTCCCTCCCTTCCTTCCTCCCTCCCTCCCTCCCTCCCTCCCTCCCTCCCTCCCTTCCTTCCTTCCTCCCTCCCTTCCTTCCTTCTTCTTCTCCTTCCTTCCTTCCTTCCCTTCCTCCCTTCCTCCCTCCCTCCCTCCCTTGATTCCTTCCTTCCTTCCTTCCTTCCTTCCTTCCTTCCTTCCTTCCCCCTGCCTCCCTCCCTCTCTCCTTCCTTCCTTCCTTCCTTCCTTCCTTCCTTCCTTCCTTCCTTCCTTCCTTTCTTCCCTCCCTCCCTCCCTCTCTCCTTCCTTCCTTCCTTCCTTCCTTTCTTCCCTCCCTCCCTCCCTCTCTCCTTTCTTCCTTTTTTCCTTCTTTCCCTCTTTCTCTCCTTCCTTCCTTCCTTCCTTCCTTCCACCCTGCCACAAACATTTACCAAATGCCTACTGTGTGCAGAAAACAAAAGAGACAAGACCCATGCCCTCACAGAACTTCAATATACTGTGGGAAAGGAGATAACTAGTGAGTGATGGACTGTGACACTCAGGTTCCTGCTCACTTGGTGAATGGTGGGGCCATTCTCTGAGACAGGGGTTCAGGAGCCAGAGCAGGTTCAGGAAAAAAGATGATGGGTTCAGCCTATCTTTTTTGACACATGTTTGGGGTGTTTGGGGGACCCCTAAGTGGAGCTGTGCCACTAGCAGCTGCACGTACCTATTTGGAGATCACGAGATCTGGAAGGGACACATAGATTTGGGAGCCATGACAGATCAAGGGTATTAAATCCCTGGCAGTGAATGAAAAAATCCTGGGAGGATGTGTAGCAGCAGGAGTCACAGACTCAAAGGTGCACGGTGGTCAGGTGAGTTGCGAGTGTGTGTGAATTGGGTCATATGTGAGACATAGAAAGTGGTGGGAACGTGGCTACCTGGAAAGGATGTCCTCCACCTAAGACATCCTGTGGGCCACATATAGACCCATTTGCAACCTATAGACTTTCAGAACTCTCTCTGCCGTATCTCCCGTTTCTTATAAAGATTCTCGCGGCAGGTAGCTAGCTGTTCACAAAAATCCACTTCCGGTTCTTTGGGGTCACTGCATTTCCCGGCCTCCCTCGCCATTACAAGTGGCCGTGTAACTGGGTTCCAGCCAATGGGACGTGAGGGGAAGTTGTGTGCTCCACTTCCCGGCCATGGCCTTGAAGAAGGTAGGCCCCCTCCTCCTCTTTTCTTCCTCTGGCCAGATGTAGATGATGAAGTCTATGGGCTTTTGGATCCATTAAGTGGAAGGAACCAGGCTCCCTATATTATTGTCTAGAATAATACCACCTACCAATCAGGACACCTGCTTTTGACTATGACGTCGGTGATAAATAAACCTTTGTCATGTTTGAGCCATTATACATGTTTGGCTCCGTTTGTCACTACAGCCTAGTGTAATCTACCAAATACATTTCTAATCGAACAAATACCAAAGTAGCCCTGTCTGTGAGCTCTCTAAGGGCAGGGACCATGCCTGTCTAGTCCACTGCTGCGTCCTCAACACCAAGTCCACGGTAGAGCATGGAGTAGATACTCAATAAAACTTGTGGATAAAGCTAGGTATGTTTCATTGAGCATTTGCTAGATGAAATGTTAAATCTTTTATTGTTGTACACTGTTTCATTTTGTATTCCTGGGAACTCTATAAGAAAGGTTCTATTATTGTCTCTTTTTTCCACACAAAGAAAACTTGGAAAAGTTATAGCTGGGTGAAAGGCGAAAGGTTCATCTAAGCAGGATGATTCCAGAACCCACACTCTAAAACACTGGTATACAACCAACCATATGCATACCTACGTTAATAATTTAACTCACATGGTCTCTCCCTCCAAGGATACCCTCAACCCCTTCCCTCTGCTCATTAAGGTCCCACCTTCTTTATCCTTCCCGGAACCCCTTGATTACCCTTTAATTACTCCAGCAGGAATTTCATATATATCATTCCTGTAACAGGGATTCCACATATCTGTCTGCCTCTAGATAGAAATTATACTAACCTTAAGGGTAGCAGAATATCTTAGACATCATTTATTTTAGTGTTCCTTATAGCATCGAGGAAGATAGAGGCACCACTATGTGCCAGGCACTCTCTAGGCACTGGGGACCAAAATATAAACAAGACAGTCCATCCAGTCTCACAGAAAGCTCTCAAGTCTTGTGGCATAAACAGCTATTTTAAAAAATGTAACTTCTGCATATTAAGAGAGGCAGAAGAAGAGCAAGGAACCCATTCTTTTTGGAGGAGAAAAGAAAGGATTCCCAGAGTGTATGATCTTTGAGCACAGCTTCTGGAGGATAAGTAGGCATTCTCCAGTTGTTTAAGAGGGATCCTCATAAGCAGGGAAAGCATGTACCAAAGCATGGATGCATCAAGACTTCCGTGCTGTTCTGGATGAGTGAGGTGTTGACTTGCTAGAATGTAGGATCCACTCACTCATTTGCTCATCCATTTATCTGACAGATACTTGAGTAAACTTAGAAGGTGCCACGCATTGTACTTTAAATGCAGAGGATTCAAAAGTGAGCAGGAACAGGTAGGATCGCTACCCTCGTGGAGCTTAAAATCCAGTAGGGATTACGGCTGAGAACAAAGCTGTAACGATCACGTGTCCGGCGGGAAGGAGGAAGGGATAGCCAAACATGTGAGGACTCGGGGGAATGGGCTGAGCCAGACTATCAGAGACCTCCAATACCATGCTAGGGAGATGGAAATAGCCCTGCCTCTCTGATAGTTCTCAATTTTGTCCAGTCCCCTCACTGCCCCTGCCTACACTCAGTGCAGGCCACCGACTCCTCCATGAAGGTATATGACAATCCTCTAAAGAGCCTTTTTGCCTCTCATCCTCCCCCACCCACCATCACCCCCAACGCAAACAGAGTGATTTTTTTCAAATGAGAAGATCATGTTACGTTCTGTGGCAGGCAGAAGTCTAAGAGAGCCCTATGATCTCCATCACTCTGGTGTTTCTCTGGTGATTATGCTAGGTTACACAGCAAAAGGAATTCCGCAGATATAGTCAAGGCTACTAATCAGTCAACCCTAAACACAGGGAAATGATCCAGGTGAATCTACCTGATGAAGTGAGCTCTTTAAAAGTAGAGAGTTTTCTCCAGCAAGTAGAAGGGCAAGTCACAGAGACTCAAATTCAAGGAGGTTTCCCAAGGATTCAACATGCTGCCGCTGGCCTGAAGATGAAGAGGGTCACGTGGAAAGGACCTAAGGAGGGCTTGCAGGAGTGGACAGTGAGCTCCAACCAACAGCCAGCAAGGAAACAGGGACCTCCCTCCTCCAACTGCAAGGAACTGGATTCTACCGACAACGTGAGTGAGCTTGGAAATGGGTTCTTTCCCAGAGCCTCCAGATGAGAGCTCAACCCAGCCAACGCTTTGCCAGTAGGCTCGGGAGACTATGTGCAGGGAAGCCAGCCATCCTATACTGGGTTTTTGACTTCCAGAACTACAAACTAATAACTGCGTGTTATTTTAAGCCACTAAATTTATGGCGATTTGTTCCACAGCAATAAAAAACTAATACACCCCCTGGCTTCTAACCCTCCAATAAAACACCCACCGTGGGCTTGCCACGTCTCAGCATCGAAACCTTATCACAGTCCTATTACGTGGGTATGTTATTATCATGATTTCACCGATGAAGTAACAGCCACACCACCACACTCTCTATTCCTTGACTTTGCACATATGGCTCCTTTTTTTTTTTTTTCAATATATGAAATTTATTGTCAAATTGGTTTCCATACAACACCCAGTGCTCATCCCAAAAGGTGCCCTCCTCAATACCCATCACCCACCCTCCCCTCCCTCCCACCCCCCATCAACCCTCAGTTTGTTCTCAGTTTTTAACAGTCTCTTATGCTTTGGCTCTCTCCCACTCTAACCTCTTTTTTTTTTTCCTTCCCCTCCCCCATGGGTTTCTGTTAAGTTTCTCAGGATCCACCTAAGAGTGAAAACATATGGTATCTGTCTTTCTGTGTATGGCTTATTTCACTTAGCATCACACTCTCCAGTTCCATCCACGTTGCTACAAAGGGCCAGATTTCATTCTTTCTCATTGCCATGTAGTACTCCATTGTGTACATATGGCTCCTTCTGCCTGGGATGCCACCTGCCTCCTCGCTCTGTTTTTTCTTTGGCTGACCTAAATGGTGCTTTTGGCCTTGCTTAAGATGCTATCTCCTTGGGGGGGGGGGGGGGGGGAACGGCTTCCTTGGCTCTCCCAGGCTGGGTAGATACTATCCCAGCCTTTCCCTAGCACCTCATACCTCCCTTATCAGAGCACAGAAGCCGCTGTGTTCAACACTCCACTCAGCGGGGCTCTTCACTAGATTGTGAGCTCCTTGCTGGCCAAGACTGTGCTTTGTTCATCACCAAAGTCCTAGCACAGTATCTGGAGCCAGTGGGTACTCAATAAATATTTACCAAGTGAATGAATAAAAGTACTTTATTCAGGAGGCAATGGCAGTCATCCAAGGTCTTGACGCAAGGGAGTGACCTTATCAGACCCGTGCTTACAAGGACAAGCTGAGGCCAAGTCTTGCACGCAAAGGACCACCCTCATCAACATCTGAGGATGAAGAAGTTCATTCACATTGTGGTCTTGGACTTCTTGAGCTAGGAAACTTGGCTCTTCTGTCTTCCTGACTACATCTGGATACTGGATATGCCAGAAACGGTCACGGTCATGGCTAGTGTTCTCCTACGGAGGTGGAACGTGGAAAAAAAGCTCGCGACTGGGGTCGAGGGTCTCGAAATCCCACTAGAATTAGGCGCCGCCTGCCAATACGGCTGTGAGAAGCCACCGCAATATGGGGAGCCACGACCCTGTCCATGCGGGGAACCTGGAGCCAGCCTCCGGAGAGCCGACTCAGGCCTAGCCCTCTCTATCTCCACGGAGCGCACAGTCCGCAAACCTCTCCTTAAATATGCAAATATTGCTTCCTGATGAGTAGGGCTGTAAGGCCTTCCGCATTAAAGGCAGCGCTTACTGCTCCCAGCTGGAGGTCAAGTGATGCGGTCAGAAGAGTCTCCAGTTGAGACGCTGCGCGTCTCGGTTTCCTCGTCTGCGCAAAGGGCACTCCCCAGACGACGCGGCCTTGAAGGACCAAGGGGCGCCGGGAAAGGTGAGAAAGTCAAGATGCGTACAGGTAGCTCTACACGCAAGGAGAGGAGCCAGTGGGCCGAGGGAGAGGCAGCGCAACAGAGCGGCGAGTCCGCGAAAGGGGCCGGGATTCCCGTGGCGGGCAGCGCGAGAGGGGGTTGGACTCGGCTCCCGGGCGCGGCGAGGCAGCGAGGGGCGGGTCCGGGCGCCGCGCCTCCCGCGCTCCGGCGGCGGATCTGGGCGCTGGGGGCGGGAGGGGGAGGAGCCACGTGGGGAGGAGCAAAACCTGGAGGCCCCGGGAACCTTGGGCACAGCCAAAGCGGCGGGAGCCCGATCCCGGGCGCACTGCCCAGGGGGAGCGCGCCGTCCGGGCCGAGCACGGCCTCGGCCATTCCAGCCTGCGTCGGCGCTTGCGTTCGGTGAGCAACCCGGGAGGAGGGCCAGTGCGGACCGGGTGAGGGTCCCAGGCTCCTAAACTGTCCCAGAGCTGCCGGGCTGCCCGCCGTCGCTGCCGCCCCATTGGGGCCCAGCCCGACCCGCCACCTGCGTCCCGGGTGCACCATGGATCCTTCGGAGAAGAAGATATCGGTGTGGATCTGCCAGGAAGAGAAGCTGGTGTCTGGTCTCTCCCGCCGCACCACCTGCTCGGACGTGGTTCGGGTGCTGTTGGAGGACGGCTGCCGGCGGCGACGGAGGCAGCGGCGGGGCCGGCGGCGGGGAACGGCCGGCGACTCTCCAGGCCGGGAGGAGCTTCGGGAACTCCTGGACGAAGACGAGGAGGACGACGACGAGGCGCTGCCGCAGGGCATGCTGTGCGGGCCCCCGCAGTGCTATTGCATCGTGGAAAAGTGGCGGGGCTTTGAGCGCATCCTGCCTAACAAGACGCGCATCTTGCGCCTCTGGGCCGCCTGGGGCGACGAGCAAGAGAATGTGCGCTTCGTGCTGGTGCGCAGCGAGGCGTCACTACCCAACGCGGGCCCCCGCAGCGCCGAGGCGCGCGTTGTGCTCAGTCGCGAGCGCCCCTGCTCGGTTCGGGGCATCCCCGCGCGGCCCAGCCTGGCCATGACCCAGGAGAAGCAGCGGCGGGTCGTGCGCAAGGCCTTCCGCAAGCTGGCCAAGCTCAACCGGCGGCGCCAGCAGCAGCCGTCGTCGCCCTGTTCGTCTACGTCGTCTTCCACCGCCTCGTCCTGCTCGTCGCCGCCGCGGGCCACCGAGAGCGCATCCGTGGAGCGCATGGAGACGCTGGTGCATCTGGTGCTCTCCCAGGACCACACCATTCGTCAGCAGGTGCAGCGGCTCCGGGAGCTGGATCGCGAGATCGATCGCTACGAGGCCAAGGTGCACCTGGACCGCATGAGGCGGCACGGAGTCAACTACGTGCAGGACACCTACTTGGTGGGCGCAGGCATCGAGGTCGACGGGCCCAGCCCGGTAGAGGAGCCCGAGGCGGCGGCGGCGGCGCCGCCGCCGCCGCCGCCGCCGCCCCTGCCCCTGGACGGCGAGGCGCAGGCGGCCGCGCTGGAGGAGCTGGCCCGGCGGTGCGACGACTTGCTGCGGCTGCAGGAGCAGCGGGCCCAGCAGGAGGAGTTGCTGGAGCGCCTCTCAGCCGAGATTCAGGAGGAGCTGAACCAGAGGTGGATGCGGAGGCGCCAGGAGGAGCTCACCGCGCGGGAGGAGCCCCTGGAGCCTGATGGTGGCCTCGACGGCGAGCTGCTGCTGGAGCAGGAAAGGGTCAGGACGCAGCTCAGCACCAGCCTCTACATCGGGCTCCGGCTCAACACGGACCTGGAGGCCGTTAAGTCGGACTTGGATTACAGCCAGCAGCAGTGGGACAGCAAAGAGCGCGAGCTGCAGGGCCTCCTCCAGACTTTGCACACGTTGGAGTTGACGGTGGTCCCCGATGGGACTGTCGGCTCTGGCGGGCCCTCCCGGGAACCGCGGCCTCAGGGCTGCGCGGAGATGTGGGTGGACCAGGCCCGCGGACTGGCCAAGAGCTGTCCTGGCAACGACGAGGACTCGGATACCGGGCTGAGCTCCATGCACAGCCAGGACTCGGACTCGGTGCCCGTGTGCGAATCTCTTGTGTAAGAGGTGTAGACCACGCTTCTCCCTTCCACGAAGAAAGCAGTGGCCTTGGCCGGCTCAGGGACTCGAAACCAGGCAGGGGGTGGGCGGGGGAGGTCCTGCCAGGTAGCATTGCTCTTCGCGGGGCGGGGGGAGGGCTGGCGACACCCGCTAGGCCAGGGAGTGTGGAGGGGGTGCGGGACTGGGAGGCCCAGAGGAGGCAGGCGGGTCTCCATTCCAAGCTCTTTTAGGGGAAGGAAGGAGGGAGGAGGTGAGAACGTCCTGTATTGGAAAACAGTTGCCCCAGGGAAACTGACGTGGTCCGAACCCATTTTCAAAAAAAGAAAAAGAAAAAGTATTATGGAGATTTCAGCAATCTTCTGTATGGGAAGGACTGATGGCAGCTAGAACTTTAGTTTGTGGCATAAAGTGCTTTTAAAAGAAACTCTTGGATGAGAAGGAAATTCCTTGAATGTTAATTGTGACTGTGAACGTGTTAAAACTAGCCAAAGAGCACTGGTGTTCGTCTCAGCCTTGCTTACATCTCTGATAAAACCCACAGGCACCCAAATCCTGGCTCTTTACATTTCTGCAGATTGGGGGATTTACCCATCTGCTACACTGTTCATCTTTTCTTTTCTTTTTTCTTTTTTTAATGTTTATTTATTTTTAAGAGAGAGAGACAGAGACAGAGCATGAGGGGCGAGGGGCAGAAAGGGGGGGAGACACAGAATCCGAAGCAGGCTCCAGGCTCTGAGCTGTCAGCACGGAGCCCGACTTAGGGCTTGAACTCACCAACCGGGAGATGGTGACCTGAGTGGAAGTCGGACACTTAACCGATTGAGCCACCCAGGTGCCCCATCTTTTCTTTTCATTCAAAGGCTGAGCTGTATGGAAGCCTAGCCTCGTATTTCCTCCTAGCAAATACAGTATATGGTAAAATAGAATCCTTTCCCTACAATGACCTTTTATTATTACAAAAGCTAAACATAACCCTTTTGAGATGATAGAGAATCCTGGGACACCTAATCCCTGGTTACAGCTTAATGTAGGCCCTTCGGGATTTGCTCCTGCAGAGGTACCTGTGCCGTCCTTAATTTTCATTCATGTTGCCGCTTCATCCACTCAATCACTGCTCCTCCAAGAAAACTAGGAGGAAAGTTGCAGAAGCCAAGTGCAGTACAACTAAATTTGCTATTTAATGAGCACGCCGGTTGAAATTAAGACTTGAAAGCCAAGATCTTTGTTAGCATTCAGCTTTTGAACTAAGCTGTGTGATTAAAACCAACCATGACCTCAAGGTGTTTTACCCCCACCCAAGCCAACCTTCAGTATCTTTGGTCAGAGATTAATTAGTTACTTGTCCAAGCCTAAACGGAGAGGGCAAGTATCCAGGCTTACTAGATAAGGCCCCCCAAAGAAAACAAAAGAAGTCAGTCTAATAGTACACCTTGGGTGAGCAGTTTGATTAACCGTGGCACGTAGCCATAGATAAAAGCCTACAAAAGTGAGCTCGAAGACAACTCGAATGACTCTGGCTCTTGCCTTTGCAGCCGCCAGGAGACACAAGCACAACACCTCTCTCCTAATAGCCCGGTGACAGAGCCCTGGTGGGGACTCAGGGTAATTGTTGCAGTTATTTCAATGAAAAGTTATCAGTTGTAGCTAGTTGTTGGCCTGTGGAAGGAGCCTGTTGGCAGTGTTCCCTCTGGAGCTCAGTGCTTCTGAGGAATGTGGGATCTAATCTGTCCTGAGGAGGTATTAACAATGGCGTGTGTGTGTGGTTTGCAGAAGCCCGGTGTCAGCCCAACCATGCAGGGGCTGGCTCTGGTTTCAACACTGCACGTGAAGATAACGTCAGAGGTCTTGCTGTAGAGAGACGTTTCTTTCCTTGGAGAGGTCACGTCTGCTGGTCACCAGCGGGGACCTGCTCACCTGACCGCCCTCCAACCATTTCAGCTGTTTCCTTTGGCGTTCAGCCAGCCCTCCCCTGCCCCTTGCCGTTACAATGCACGTGGATGTCGCAGGTTTTCAAGGAAAAGGGGGATTAAAAGGCCATTTTCTTAATTGATGTTTTCGGAAGACATTAGCTGGCGTAATTACGGTGTTTTAGTTTCACCTGATGCGGAGAACGTCTACGCATTTGGTCTTGAGCGTGACTGAAATGGGGAAGGGACCGGAAGAGGGCCACTGCCCCCTAGATGATCATTTGATCTCATAAACACAAAGCCTAATGATAGCTTCCCTTTTGAGGCGGAGGCACAATCCTCGTCAGAGGGTGACAGACGCTGCTTGTCTGAATGGCTTCTGCTGGCAATGGGCTGACCTGGCGGTTTTAAAATTATTGTGTTTTTTTCCTCCCCCCCTTTTTTTTTTAATCCCCCAGAGTGGTAGGGGAGGTGGTTCTTAGACGTTTATTAACTCAAAAGAGAATACAGAAGTTGGCAGAACAGGACTGCCTGGCAGAAAGGGGCTGTTTTCCTTTTCACTATTATTATTATTTTAAACTTTGACGGGCTGCTGACATCAGCAAATATGCCCGAAGCCTGTAAAGCAAATGAGCCACATCACAGGGAGAAGGGCTGTGAGGTTTTCTGGTGCCCTCTTTCCAGAGCCTTCCTGTCCCGTCTACCTGGAGATGCTTCTCCAGTCAACACTTCGGGCAGCGAGGAGGCTCTGTTTATAACAAAGGGCAGCCCAGTCTGCCCCGTTTCTCCTTTCATCCCAGTCACTTACGTCCCCAGGAGCCACTCCCTGTGTGGGTAGGAGAAGGAACAGGAGGTGAGAAAGAAAGGAGACGATAGTCCCTTTTACTAAGAACTTTCCCACGCCTGAGAAAACGTGAAATTTGGATATCAAAAGGACCGAAACAGTGCCTGTGCCTAGAAAGTGCCTAACAAATGCGAGATATTTTGAAAACGTCATTTCATTTAGAAAATAATCCTCATGGCATATTTAAAAATATGCATCGTGAATGCACAGCATTGGAAGCATCCACTCAGGAAGTCAGAGCCCCTGGGAGAAGGAACTCATCTCCTGCTCTCCCCGCGGAACAGGAAACCCCGGGGAAGAAGCAGCAAGCCTGTGCAGGACAGTGTGAAACGGAGGGGGCTCCCACCAACCCACCCCTTCCTTGCTGGGAGCTGATAGAATTTACCGTAACTTTGATCTTAATTATCCCATTCTCCACCCTCTCCCAAACCAAAAAGACTTCCCCTGGCATCTCTGTCTGTTTACATATAAAACACGGTGGTGATGATTTGCTAATTAGACAACTTACATTCCATGGTCCTTATGATGAACCTAACAATAACATAAGTAAAAAGAAAGAAAAGTCACTCAAAATCCTGTCGCCAAAAGCTTCTCGCTACCAAAATTGGGCATGTTTTCCTTCCCAACCTTTTGAATTGTGATTTCATATTTTGCTGGGGGTTTTTGTTTTTTGTTTTTGTTTTGTTTTGTTTTGTTTTGTTTTGTTTTTTTTTTGGAGAGCACCAGCGGGGAAGGGGCAGAGAGAGGGGGAGAGAATCCTAAGCAGACTCACGACTGTGAGATCATGACCTGAGCCAAAATCAAGAGTTGCGTGCTTAACCACTGAGCCACCCAGGTGCCCCCATATTCTGCTTCTTTTAAAAAATATATATACTTTAAATGAGGTCGTATGTATGCTTTTATGCTCGGGTTTTGACCTGAGGCTCCATCCATCTGGTGGATACACCATAGTGCATATAACTGTTCTCATGTTAGTAAGTTATTCCCAGTGTTTGTTTTTTTTTTTACTGTTATAAAATAAGACTGTGACATGTTCCTTTGTGCACATTTCTGTTTTCCCCAATAAGATGGAAAGAGACTTCCCAGGCCAAAGAGTGCAAACATTTAAGGACTTGGTACTTAATCATCAACTTTCTTTTCAAAAGATTTGTTCTAATAACAAGCTGCTATGTGTGATGGGGTCTATTTCACCACCCCTTGGCTTTCATTAGATATTACGTTTTGTTAAGAAAATATTTTTTTAATGTTTATTTATTTTAGAGAGAGAGAGAGAGTGAGCGAGAGAGCGCGCGCGCGCTAGTGGGGGAGGGGCAGAGAGAGAGGAAGACACAGAATGTGAAGCAGGCTCCAGGCTCTGAGCTGTGTCAGCACAGAGCCCAATACGGGGCTCCAACTCACAAACTGGGAGATCATGACCTGAGCCGAAGTTGGACGCTTAACTAACCGAGCCCCCCAGGCGCCCCATTGTTAAGAAAATATTTTAACCAAAATTAATTAAATAGTTCTTTGTGGCCCCAGGAATGCAGGGCTGGCAACCACTGGCTTAAAATATTCTTACAACAGAAATGTGGGTCATCCAACGGAAGTGTTCAGAGGATGCGGTGCTTTCCCTTCTTCCTGTTTTCCGTGTCTTCCCTGAGCACCTGCTTTGGAATAGAGATCCTGTCTCCTATCAGAGCTGGCCAACAATGAGCGAGATTAGGAGAATTAACGAATAAGAGAAACAGATTTATAAAAGACAAACTTTATTATCTTTTTCACCCTGAGTCTATGAGAAAAGGTTATTCTTAGAAGGTGATGAGAGAGGGGCCCCTGGGTGGCTTAGTTGGTTGAGCCTCCAACTTCGGCTCAGGTCGTGATCCCCCAGTTTGTGAGTTCAAGCCCCACATTGAGCTCTCTGCTGTCAGCACACAGCCTGCTTCAGCAACTCTGTCTCCCTCTCTCTCTGCCCCAACCCCGCTCGTGCTGTCTCAAAAATAAACATTAAAAAAATTATTTTTTAGAAAGGTGATGATATAAGTCGCGTTTGATTTTCTGCTTCTCCCTACCCACTCCCATCTGAAATTAAATCAACATAAAATAAATACATAAGCCCACTTGCTTATTAACAGCCTCTAATTAACAGTTTTGATTTTTTCTGGGAACTTCTTTCTACATGTAATAAAACACCTGAGCTTATTCTTGGAAGGGGAACATTTGCCCATGAAATTTGTAAAACTGTGAATGTGGAAATGTTTGAAATATATTGTTCTAAACAGACAGAAAGGAGGACAATAAGGAACTATTTTTTGCTGAGTACTTCCCAAACATCAGATCCTTGGGCTGAGTATTGTTGCATGCATTTTCTCTGCATTCATCTTGTGAGATAGAACTTTCTAAAAAAATTTTTAATGTTTATTTATTTTTGAGGAAGAGAGAGAGAGACAGAGTGTGAGCAGGGGAGGGGCAGAGAGAGAGGGAGACACAGAATCTGAAGCAGGCTCCAGGCTCTGAGCTGTTAGCACAGAGCCCGATGCGGGGCTCCAACTCACAGACCTCGAGATCATGACCTGGGCCGAAGTTAGGACACCTCGCCGGCTGAGCCACCCAGGCGCCCCTAGAACTTTCTAACCTCCACTCTTTACAGACAAAGAAACTGTAGAGCGTTGGCATTGGAAGGGCCTCAGAGATGATCAGCTCTTGTCCACGTATTTCCACCGGGGAGGTGGAGTGCCTTTCTCAAAATCGTAGAGCCAGTAAACATCTACTAGGTGGGGATTTAGAAAAAAGACAAAGGAGGAGAAATTCCTGTGTAAATATCTGGGCATCTATCTGTCAGGTGAAGTCCTTGACAGTGGGAAAAAAATTCTCACAAAAAATTAATACCCTGTGTATCAGCATGGAGGTTTCGATGAATGCCACCTCCTCCCCCCCAAAGGCACAGATGGCTAGTCAGTCACCAACAGGGACTCCTCGGCCATCAGGGCAGACAGCTGTGTGCTATTCACAATAACATCTGGAAGGTGGTACCAACCAAGGCTGTGCCGAAACTGCCCCCAGCATTTTTAAGCAGGCCTTGTTTCTGGTTGAGCCTCTGGGCACGTGAGAATCAGCAGAGGTCAAGGGAGGGAATGTTGGGCCCTCCGAGGACCCCTGTGCCCATGGAGTCGTGCACACTTGGTTTAGGCATCTCTGGCCACGCTCTTTCCACTGAACATGGGTAGCCCAAAAATGGATTGCTTTGAAGGCCCGCTGCTTCAGCCTCTGCCCCTCTCATCCATTCCCTTGAAATTTTTTTCTGTTTCAGACACCTCCAGGGTTCGCTAGAGCTTTCAAGGTAAAATCCACATTTCTGAGCAGAATTTATAAGGTTGTTGGTTATCCAGCTCAAGGCCGCCTACTAAGGCCCACCCTCCCCTGCCTTAAAATCACAGAATTGAGTGGATCCTGTTTCTCCATTCAGGTCACACTGCCACTGGCTGTGCAAGGGCCCTCTTCTTTCTTGTTTTACTTCATGTTTTCCTTCCTCCCCCACTCCCACCCCCATTTCTCTTCTTCCTCCCACTGTAAGCAATTCTTCTAGTGTATTTGATCTATGACCTTTCAAACCATCTTACATATTCAAGGCTGTCACGTTGCACACCTCCAGGGGGCACCATCGACCTAGGAAACTGTGTGAATGGTTTCCCTGAAGTCGAGCAATGTGCCAGCACGTTCCATTCGCTCCTATGGGTATACGTATCTTTGAAACGTAGAATGAAACAGTTGTGTTCTGATGATTAATATGCATGACCTTTACTGGACTCTACAGCTCACTATATTTCTTTCTTTTTTTTTTCATGACATTATGTTTGTGTAAGCACTCCACATTGTGCTTCGTAAATCTAGCCCATGATTTTCTGACCTGTGTGGTATTCTGTCACTTTAAGGTCTACGTTTCTTTGGGGGAAGGAAACTTAGGTTGTTCCCGATTCCTCACTTCCTCAAACAGTGTTCCAGTGAACACAGGCAGAAATCAGTGGCGACATGCGAGAATTTGTCTGAGTTTGGAACCCAGAAGTTTGAGTGCCGAACTGCTCTATCGCTCTCCCGAATGGCTACACTCCCAGGTTGGGCTCTTAATGGCAGTGAAGAGTCTCCATTTTCCCCATTGCCTCTTCAACACTTCATATTATCCAACTTTCTACTGTTTACATTTTGTCTTAATTTGCATTTCTTTGAATTCTACTGAAATTGACCTTCACATGCTTTTTATCCTTCTGTTTACTGCCTGTTACCGCCCATTTTTCCTGTGGGTCTCTCTTTTCTGGCAGATTTGCAGGAATTCCTATGTGTCCTGAACACTAGTTTCTTGTTAATTATAGAGCAAGTATAAATATCTTATTCTAATTTGACTCCATCTTAACTGTGTCTGTGGTGTCTATTGTTGAAAGATACCTAATTATAATATAGTTAAATGTAGCACTCCCACATCTCCCCATGGCTTATGGTTTAAGGTTCTTGTCTAAGAAATAAAGTCACAAAGATATGCTTCCGTAGTTTCTTCTATTAACCCCATACTTTTTATTTCTTTCTTCCTCTCTTACTTTTTCCTTCCTTCCCTTCTTTCTCCTCCTTCTCTCATTTCTTCATCGTTGATTAACTGAAGTACTTCCACAGAAAGATTCTTCCCTTTATAAAGTGTTACTCTGAAGGACAGTTGAAAGCCTAATTATCCTGAACTATAGGACAAAAGCAACATTCTTACTTTTTATTTTTATTTACTAGGGTTCAAAATAATGTGGCTGATCTCTAGCATTCTCCAAAGGTGACTAATGAGTTTTTCCTTTATTGTTCATCTTTTGGGGAATCATTGTGACTTTTCAGATTTAAAATATTTAATGTGTTTCAAACCACTGTGGTTACGGTCCCATCTTTGGCTAGTGGGAGCTTCTTCAGGTTGACTCCTGGATCTTTTTCCTGGATCTTTTTCATACTCTTCGAAAGCTTCCTTTGCTCTTCCTTTGTCAAGATGATCCAGGCTTGCGCTGTACCCTGTCGCAGACCTGAAATCAGCCATCACTACACAGAGCCTTGATTTTTTTTCAATGGCAAATGATATTTAGAAACCACAGTCTAGATACTAGGGGTGCTCATTGCCACTGGGTTGGTGATTGTTTTTAGGACTTTCCAGTAGAAATAAAAGAGGAGATACGTTTTACTGTGTTTCCTTTTAATTTTTTTTATTACGGTAAAATACGGATAACAAAATTTGCCATTTAACATGTGTTAAGTATACAATTCATTGGCATTAAGTACATTCACAATGTTGTACAGTCATCACTGCTATCATTTTCCAGAACCTTTTCTTATCATCCCAAACAAAAACTCTGTGTCCATTAAAGAATAATTTCCTATTCTCTCCTCCCCTCTAGCTCCTGGTAACTTCTATCATCTTCTTTGGAGAAGTGCCTTTTCAAATCCTTTGTCTGCTTTGATTGAATTTTTTGTTGTTCTTGTTGTTGAGTTATAAGAGCTCTTTATATTTTCTGAATAGTAATCCTTTATCAGCTGTGTGATTTGAAAATATTTTCTCCTATTCACTGGATTGTCTTTGTTCATAGTGTCTGTAATGCACAAAAGTTTTTAAAGTTTTGTTCAAGTTCAGCTTGTTTATTTGTCTTTTGTTGTCTATGTTTTGTTGTCTTATCCAAGAAATCTTTACAAATCAAAGGTCATGAAGGGTTTTTTCTATTTTTTCTTCTAAGAGTTTTACAGTTCAAGCTCTCATATTTAAGTCCTTGACAATTTTTTTGCCACTATTCTTTTTGTTTTTATTGACAAGTGACTTTTTGGAGGTCTTTATCCTACAATTCCTACTATATCACTTACAGGATTTCCCCCCTTTTCCTTCTTTCATCGGATGGATAGAATTTTCTTTGGCTGATTGGGAGTTGTACATTTAATTTTGCTCTTCTGCAAAATTACTAGGAGCCATACTTACTGCACAGTTACTAGGAACCATACTTATGTTTATTTTTCCTGAGCAAGAAACACACTACTCTCACTTTTCCGGTCTCGCGGATTTTCACATCATCTATAATTTCAGTTATAGGAAATCTTACTTAGCTAATAATAACCTGTCTCAGTCTATTTTGTTGGGATCATATGAAATGTGCATAATATGGAGGAGAATTGACATCTTTATGATGTTGAGTCATTCTATCCAAGAATAAGATAATAGCAAAGCACAACAAATCCCTCCTGAGTTCAGCGTGGCTTAAAATAATAATTTATTCTCTCTCATGCATCGGTGAGTCAGACAAGGGTTCGTTGATCCAGGCTCAGACAAACTGGACTCCAATCTGCAGGTCAGGCTTAGGTCTGTTGTATGTTACCCTCCTGGAACTAGAGGCACAGAACTTTCCCAAACGTCCCTTAGAGTCATTACAGAGACATTAGCCTAGACTTTTTCTTTTTTACATATACTTCTGTAGGCCGTGGATCCTCAGTCTGGGTCAACACACAATTATTAAGTGCCTACTGTGTACCAGGCCTAGGGTTTAGGCCTTCAAAGGTAGGGATCAGTAAAGCAGGTAGCGTTAAATCACTACATGTACTCTCTATGACACGAACACTGGGATTTTAAACATTGGACTCATACTTTTCAGGCAGTGATTCCACTTTTAGGTATCCACAGAGTATTCGTGCAAGTGGGCAAGGATATAAGTTCACGATGGTCACTGTAGCGATATTTGTAATAGCGAAAAATCAGAAACCATCCTAAATAGGAAAGTGGTTATAGAAACCATGTTATAATCATATTGCGGATAATATGCAGCTACTAAAATAATACAGATCTGCATTGCCGACATGGAAAAATATCTAATATATCATTAAGTACAAAAGCAAGTTAATGGAAATAGCATAAGCTCCTTACTTATTTTTATAACTTTAAAAATTACACATTTCTTAACTTTATCCCCTGAAAGGGTCTGGAATCAATTATTGCCTAGCAGCAATGAGTACCCACTGGCACCTATATCATGGTATCTAAATTTGTTTTGAATTTTATTTATTTATTTTGAGAGACAGCATGCGTGAATGAGAGTGGGGGAGGGGCGGAGAGCAAGGAAGAGAGAGAATCCCAAGCAGGCTCTGCACTGTTAGCACAGAAGCCAATGCAGGACTCTATCCCACAAACCATGAGATCATGACCTGAGCTGAAATCAAGAATCAGATGCTTAACCGAATGAGCCATCCAGGTGCCCCTGTATGGTGGTATCTAAATACCATATTCTATTAAAAAGATAAAGACTGCTTGAAGTAATCATAATTCCGAATCCACAGCAAGAAATAGGTAAGATGGGCTTGCCACCTCTTAAGTACTAGAAAGCAAGGAACTGTAAAAACTTAGTAGTTTTATCTAAATTCAGGAGTAACCTGAAGGCACTCCAGTGGCTAAACATGGGGAAATCAATTTCAATGAGAATAACAACTGTTATGGATGGAAGCACATGAGAAATGTAAAAAGCTAGGGGTTCACAATGATACTGCAAAAAAAGAAATTAACTCATTAATCACCTTTGGGAATTGCGAGGATGCCTAGTTGTCATTCTGGAAATCAGTAATGAAGAGAATATTTATTCTCGTCTGTACACACCATGCTTCTCAGTCCATCAAGCTGCTGGATGAGGGGAAGTTTTTCTTTACAAGAGAATTTTAACTAGCAAGTGCAGAAGGAACGATTACCCATATACAACCCAGCCCTAATGAATTAGTGCATGTAGACAGTGGTCATGGATAGGTACTAAAATGAGCAGGTGTCAGGTTAATGGGAAGCTGTATGGGATGGTCAGCTGATCACACTGGCACCCATGGAACATTCGGGTACAGTGTGCCTCCCAGTATGATAAAATAGGAAGCACTCAGCCCCACCTATCAAATATGCTAGCCCAAATCATGGCATCTGAATCTAATCAAGAATCTAGTGCTATTGAGGGGGTTGTAGGAAACAGGGAGAACAGAATGTGGCATGATCTTCTGAGTGTGTAATCAGCCAAATCCAGATTGTGGCAAATCCTGCAGGACAAAAGCCTGTATATAAATAGCCTAAAAGAGGGAGTGGAGATGTAATGATTACAACTGTGGATTCATTTTTTTTTTTTTAACGTTTATTTATTTTTGAGACAGAGAGAGACAGAGCATGAACGGGGGAGGGTCAGAGAGAGAGAGAGGGAGACACAGAATCTGAAACAGGCTCCAGGCTCCGAGCTGTCAGCACAGAGCCCGACGCGGGGCTTGAACTCACAAACCGCGAGATCATGACCTGAGCCGAAGTCTGATGCTTAACTGACTGAGCCACCCAGGCGCCCCACAACTGTGGATTCAAAGGAACTAAGACATATCAACAAGTTATAGAGTTTATTTGGATATTAATTCAAATAAACAAAAGGTTAAAACAATTTTAATGACAATCAGGGAAAATAGAAAATAGACAATTATTAGGGGATTATTGTTTTTAGAGATGATAATGGCAAAATGTTTATGTCTTTAAAAGATTTTACCTGTTAGAAATACATAACAAAATGCTATGATGTCTAGGACTTTCTAGGATATTCCAAGAAAACAACAACAACAACAACAACAACAAAAAACTTGATGCAGAGGAGAAATAAGTAAAACAAAATTGACGAATTGTGCCTATTTGTTGAAGCTTGGTGATGGGTACATAGGATTCATTATGCTGCTCTCTATATTTATGTATTGGTTTGAGAATTTCCATGATAAAAAGTAAAAAATAAATTGTAAAAGAGAGCACAAGAAGGAAAAATCGGGTTGTAGAACGATACGTATGTTATAGTTTATGGGTTTTCCCCCCCTTTTAATAAACCAAACAGGACAAAACTCTGTTATACTGTTATCTGGGGTTATATTTGAGAGACGGGATCAAGGAATGGTGTGGGAAGCTGTTTTTTTTTTTTTTTAACAGTATAAACCTGGGGATCTTTTGAATTTGAGATAAGTACATATAACTTGTTACTTTAAAAAAAATGAATAAGACGTCATAATTAAGATATGAGCAAAGCACTGTGGGGGATTGTTTCCTGTGTCCTGGTTAAACATGGCTGCCAAAAACAGGACCTAAAAGCATGAGAGTGAAGGGTGCACCTGAATAACTGGACAGGCTCAGCGTGACCCCCAGCCAACCAATCTGCCATGCCTTGAGGGATTTACAAAGTGATCACACTCTCTGGAAAAGACGGTATTCTTATCTCATCATGTGGAAGCTAAGCAGACTGTCCAGTAGAGTGACCCTGTGATTAGATGCCTAAAAGAAAGTATTTAATCTGTTCATCATGGGTTAAAATACAAATTCTTATAGTTTTGAATTAATCTTTCAAAGCCGGAATAGAAACAGAGTAAAACCTTGGTTTGCGAGCATAATCTGTTGCAGAACCATCTTTGTAATGCAAAGCATTCGCATATCAAAGCAAATTTCAAGAACCATTGGCTCAGTTGTGATCATGTGACATTCGGCATCACGTCGTACTTGTATTGCAAGACATTGCTCGTTTATCAAGTTAAAATTTATTAGAAATGTTTACTCGTCTTGCGATACGCTCGCAGAACAAGTTACTTGCAATCCAAGATTTTACTACTTAGTTATGAAGTGTTGTCAGTTAGTTATTCATTTTCTTCCATGTCAGTGATTGCCTGAGTTGGCCCAATTCCAGGGGGGAAATGGTAGTGGGGGGTGTAAAGGGTGGATATTAGCATCAGTGGGTCTGACACATGGGCTCCTAGCATGCTGGGGTCCACAAACCCATACCTCACACTAGGCACAGTCTGTGGGCACCTTTCACATGAATGTTCTGCTACTTTGGGAATTTTTGTAGATGCATAAGTGTGTTGCATATAATCAGACTCTTCAGATCCTTGCTGAAGTTAGAGGAACATTAGGATGTTATGCAGCAACTGCTGTCACGTGGGGATTTCTAAATCTTTTGATATTAGAAGGGGTTCTCATATGGAGAGAGAATGGGGCCACTGGTCTGGAGTTATGAATTATTCTTTTTAAAAATGTTTTTAATTTAGGGGCACCTGGGTAGCTCAGTTGGTTGGGCGTCCGACTTCAGCCTGGGTCATGATCTCGCAATCTGTGAGTTCGAGCCCCGCGTCAGGCTCTGTGCTGAAAGCTCTGAGCTTGGAGCCAGCTTCAGATTCTGTGTCTCTGTCTCTCTCTGCCCCTTCCCTGTTTATACTCTGTCTCTATCTCTCTCTCTCAAAAATAAATAATTTTTTTTTTTATTAAAAAAATTTTTTTAATTGTAAGTTTTTAAATTTTAGACACAGAGAGAGAGAATGGGGGGAGGGGAAGACGGGGAGAGAGACAGAATCTCAAGCAGACTCCACGCTCAGCATGGAGCCCAACGTGGGGCCCAATCCCACAACTCTGGGACTGTAACCTGAGCTGAGATCAAGAGTTGGATGCTTAGCTGACTGAGACAACGGGACCCTCTGGAGTGATGAATTATTCTTAAGCTGATCTTCAGGGTTGGAATTTGGGTGCTCTTTCCATTTGCTGCTTTTCAAAAACGTAACACTCCAGGCCTATTTCTGCCAGGCTGAAGACACTTGAAGCTGCTGGGGCTCCCTTCTGCTTGCTCCAGGGTACTTTACTTATTACACAACTCCGTTATGGTTCTTGTAACACTGACTGGGTTGGGTGTTTTACTTGTGTCTCCTCCACTATTATTGGCAGGGGGAGGAGAAGTTGGGAGAGATTGAGAACAGAAATTCATTTATTCAACAAACTTACAGGCATCTGCAGGCTCAGGAGCTAGAGAGAGGTAAAGAGATGAACAAGATATACCCCAGGCCATCACAGAGCTCACTGAGTAAGGCAGTGGAGGATAGATGAGCAAATAGACATCACAATACAGTATGAGAAGGTGCTATGGCTTCCATGGGAGAAAAAAGCATCGTTATAACCCAGTTTGTGGAAGCCACAGATACTGGGAACCGATGATGCTTAAACTGTGATTTGAAGAACCAGTTGGAGGTGGCCAAGTTGAAGTGGGGGAGGGAGGGACCAGTAAGTGCAAAGTGCAGAGGAAGAGAGCACAAGCCCAGAGGTGAGAGGCGGAAAGTGGAGAGAGAGGGGACAAATGCGGAGAGGTTGGCAGGGGCTGGGTCACGTGAGCCTTGTGTGCCATGATGAAATCTTTGGACTTAATCTTGAGACCAATGGGAACATATTGCAAGTTTAAAAGCAGAAACCTGACCGAGCAGAGTTGTCTACCTAAATCATGACTTGGGCTAGAGTGTGGATGGTGGCTTGGTGTGTGCAAAACTGGAAGTGGGCAGAGGTATCAGGGGGCTGATTCTTCATGCAGGTAAGGTCCAGGCAGACACCTGAGTGAAGGCTGTCGTCGTTGGGATGGAAAGATAACAAACTGGTGGGACACTGAGGAGGTAGAATGGACCCACTTGGTGCTGGGTTGGACGTGCAAAGGGAGGAATCCAGAGGACTCAGATGATGACCAGATTTCTGGCCTGAGAAATAGGTGGCTATTCCCTGAGAGGATATGGGAGGAGGGAGGGGCTTAGGGAGATACAGTGCAGGATATCAACTCTATTTGAGTGATGTTGTATCTATTCCAGCCTTTCTAAGAGACGCCAGAATCACCAAGGCAGTGAAAGTCTCAAGCCACAGGGGCACCTGATGGCTCAGTTGGTTAAGTGACGGACTTTGGCTCAGGTCATGATCTCACAGTGTGTGGGTTCGAGCCCCACATCGGGCTCTGTGCTGACAGCTCAGAGCCTGGAGACTGCTTCTGGATCCTGTGTCTCCCTTTCTCCCTGCCCCTCACCCACCTGCAGTCTGCCTGTCTCACTCTCTCAAAACTAAATAAACATTAAAAAGAAATTTAAAGGAAGTCTCAATCCACCAAAGAGCATATAAATCTTCCTGCCTTTGGTGAATGGGACTAAATTTTGAACACACATACCAGGAGAGCAATCTGTGCCTGAAGGTCGTACGTGACGACACATTCTTTGGAACAACAACAATGAAGGCAAACTTCTGTGCTTTGCAAAAATGAATACATTTCATTTTCTGAAGGAAAAAAAAATGTGTCATTTAGCAAAACTTCTGCTAAGTAGAGTAGATAATCAATTTGGCTAATACCAGCTTTATGGAAGGACCTAAAAATAATGCAATTGCTGAGCAAAGCTCTATCTTTGGTGGAAAGTCTAAGACTTGGACCCATGGGTTCAAATGCAGGGTTTTCTACTGCCTCACTCTGTGACTCACTAATTTTATAGTTGGGCCAAATTATGTAACGAGAGAGGTTAGGAACAATAATAACCACCTCACAGAGTTGTCGTTCAAGTGATCTGTGAATTGTAATGTTGTAAACATATTATTTTAAGTTGGATGGTGTCACGTGCCTTGTCCCATTTGTTCCTTAGTTATCCACACATTCATATGCTCATTTCATTCGTACAGTCAGAAATACCCACTCTAAGTACACACTATGTGCCACCACTCTGGCAGACCCAGAGGATAAGACATTTATTAAGATGTGGTCCTGGGGTGCCTGGGTGGCTCAGTGGGTTAAGTGTCCTACTTCAGCCCAGGTCATGATCTCACAGTTCATGGGTTCAAGCCCCACATCAGGCTCTGTGCTGATAGCTCAGATCCTGGAGCCTGCTTTGGATTCTGTGTTCCGGCTCTCTCTGCCCCTCCCCAACTCCCACTCTGTCTTTCTCAAAAATAAATAAACATTAAAAAAATTAAAAAGACATGGTCCCTCATAGTCCAGTGAGGATGAGAGATTAAAAACAAAAGCAGGGAAGATAGCAATCAAGTGGGTCAACAATTTAGAAGAGAGGTGAGGAGGCCCTGAACTAGGGGAGGGACAAAGCAGAGATCTGAGACACTGGATGGTAACTTCACTCACATGCAGTGACTCATCAATAGTAGAGGACAAGGGAGAAAGAGTAACCTAGAATGACTCCCAGGTTTCCAGCTTGGGCAAATGGAAAGATAAGACTGGGTGATTTCCTTGGATGGGGTGAAATGGGTCTTGACAAGGGGTGGGAGTAGGAGGTGGTGAAGTCAGTTTGGAGTAAGTTGAGGTTCCTATGGGTATCATCTGATGGTGGGGGAAGGGAAGCGATAGACAGGGATCAGATGCTTAAGGAAGGGTGCAGAGTGGGAATTTAAGGGGACTAAAGTTGAGCTCTGGACAAGACTAATACTGAAATAGTAGACAGAGGAAGGGAAATTCACAGAGACTAAGAAACAACACAGAAGAAAGAGAAAGTAACATCGTGGAGACCGTATGGGAGGAGTGAGTTTCAAGACAGGGGTGGCCACCTGGACCCATGTGATTTGGTAATTTAGAAAGATAACCTTGGAGAGAGGAGTGGCAGTGGATTGGTAGGAGGTGAAGCCACATTTAGTGGTTTTAGGAGTGAGTGGGAAGGTGGGGACAGGAAGTAATGAGAATTCATTTGCGAAGTCTGGTATGATGTGGGTAGAGGTGTGACTGTAGTCTTGCAAAATGAAGGCCCACAGAAGGAAGAATGGAAGGTGAGGAGGAGAGTGGCCCAAGATGGGATTGGGGAAGTAGGCAAGGGCCAGAACATGTAGAGTCCAGAAGGCTACAGGAAGGTGTTTGGATTTTTATTTGTAATGCCCTGGGAATCACTGAAGAGTGTCAAGCAGGAGAATGATGTGATTAGATCCCCCTAGCTGCTCAAAGGATAACAAAGGAAGGGGAAAACTGGGCTTTGAGTTTCTCAAGGTGTAGAAGGTCTATGATGTTGCTCTGGCAGTAGATGGCTAAAGAGAATGGTTCAAGGCCAAGGTCATCAAAGCTGGGAGGCCAAAGGTGTTAGGAGATATATCTACATGGATGTTGATATATCCACAACGGCATCAGGAATTGAGATGGTGAGAGGAAAGGTCTTGGGGTGAAAGAACAGAGAAAGGTAAATCAGTGGAACCAATATTGTGAATATGGGGAAGCCTTGCCTCAGAGCAGTGACTGGGAAGGAGAGGCGTTAATGACCCCATGACTCTGACCACATCTCTCCCTTGCTCAGCTGCTCCAAAATTTCCCTGTTACCCACTGGAGAAAGTTCAAGCATCTTAGCACTTCCCTGCACAAGTTCATCTTGACAGCCTCACCTCCTGCCTCCACCCTCCCCGAGACTCATTGAACTGCTTGAGTTTTCCCATTCACACCTCTCTCCCTTTGCACACACTGTTCCTTTCATCTCAAGTGTCTGTCCCTTCTTCCCACCCTTGCAAGAACCTCTCTTTACCCTTTATGGCTTAGTTCAAATGTCCTGCTTCTATAAACATTTTCTCAAATGCCCCAGCTATTCAGGAAGCTGATATTTATTGAAGATCTGCCATGTGCCAGACTCTGGGCAAGGCACATTCATTTGGCCTGCCCTCTGTGCTGCCCCATCCGAGCTTGCCAGGTCTGCCAACAGCATAGAGACCGGCCCAATGTTAGAGCTTCCAGACTTGGCTCAGTAATCACTGAACCTGAGAACCAGGCTCCATTGGAATTTCATCAACAGGAAGGGCTGGGCAGGTTTCTTCTTATTCCCTTACCTTAACCCAACCTCTGCAACTTCTACAGCTATAAACAACAAAGGACACTTAATACGTGAGATGCGATGGTCTGTGAAGCAATGTTCCTGATTCATTCGGAAGTTATGGTCAGGTATTATTGCGGTACATGCTTCCTATTTTGATTTCTGGGTACCCGTGATACCCATGCCTGTAGCTAGATACCAGATGATTTTTCCCCAAGAGTCATTTGCTTTGCTGTAAGCAGAACGGAAATAACTGAGAGACTCTGTTTGGAGGGCATTCATCTTGGGGCAGAGATTGCATGTTGGGTGACATAAGCACTCGATCGGAGGCCACTACGTAGTCAAAAAATATTTCCCGAGATGAGCACTGGGCCCAGTTCTGAGCTAGACACTGCAGAACAAAGCTAAGCTTGGACCCAGCCTAAGCATCAGTGCTGTTGTGTGAAGAAAACTGCAGCCAATGATGCCCTGGCCTGCACACCCTTTCTCATTTTTTGGCTGCCAGCCTAAGCCTCCTTTTTCTGGAAAGCCTTTGATGGGCCCCAGTAGACATGGTGAGTTGTTTATTCAAAACCATTTTCCCTTACGCATAAACTCTGTTTATATTCTGGATAGCATTGTACACAGCTGATAGATTGCACTTCCCCGTCTCCTTTATACTTAGGGGCGGCTATTAAAATGTAGAAGGAATAGGTTGGGTGAGGTTTCTGGCAAACTGCCTTCAAAGAGGCGACTTAGCAGACAGGTGCCTCCTATTTGCCCTCACTCCTGTTCTCCATTTTCATTTCTGGGCTGCAGGTATGATGGCTGGAGCTTTCACAGCCATTTTGAATGATGAGGTAATCTTGAAGATGTAAGACACGCTAAAAATGACAGAGAAGAAATAGAGGGCCTGGAAACTATTCTAAAAGCCCTGGACTGCCTCCTCCTGGGTGTCTTCATTTCAGAGAAACAAACAAACCTCATTTAATATGAGCCCTTATTTATTCTGCCTGTTCTGTGCAGTTATGCCTAATCCTAACCAATACACCCCCCAGACTGCTTTATCCCTCATATCCTGATTCATGTTCCCTTTTTTGCTTGTTTACTTACTTATTTTGAGAGTGAGAGAGCGACTGTGCCTGCATGTGAGTGGGTGGAGGAGTACAGAGAGAGAGGAGAGAGAGAGAGAGAGAGAGAGAGAGAGACAGTGAGAGTGTCCCAGGCAGGCTCCTTGCTATAAGCGTGGAGCCTGACTCAGGGCTTGATCTCACAACTGTGAGATCATGTCCCGAGCTGAAATCAAGAGTCAGATGCTTAACCAACCGAGCCATCCAGGCACCCCTGATTGATTTCCCTTTATAGCATTTACAACTACCTGACATTTTTATTTGTCTGTGTCCCCCATTAGAATGCAAGCCCCATGAGAATTTCTCATGGTCTAGAACAGTGCCTGGCCCACAGTATATCCTCATTAAAAAGCTGTGGCACTGTTATTGCTGTTGTACATGTCCTTGTGTCATCACACTCATTGTACTTGCAATCACGCCCTTAACATCTATCTTCCCCGCCAGAATCTATACCCATATACACAGGGGGATATTTCTACCTTGCTTTCTGTTGTATCAGCAGCATCTAACTTAGTGCCAGTATATATGTGATCGATAAAAATGCAACAAGTGGAGCAAATTTTTCTTTGCGAGAATCCTGGGCTGGGGTGGCCGGAGAACCAGGCTGGGTTGCCAGGAGTGGTCCCAGTGGGGGAAGCAGTCCAAGTGGGGGTGGGAGCAAGAACTGGACTGTGTCTCCCAGTGATTTGGAGACAATGAAGAAGGTCTCTTGGAAGGATCCTGGGTTGGTTGGCCAAGGGTCTGGAAACAGGATGGAATGAGAGACATGGCAGGTGCCTGATGAGATCTTTCCCCGTGCTCAGCTCCTCACCTGAAGTGAAGTTGCTAAATGCTTGGAATTCTTGATCTTATTGGATTAGTTGTTGAAAATATTGAAGGCCTGCAATTATGGGCACTGTGTGTTGGAACTGAAATAGTTTGAACACAGGAGAGGAGATAGGGAGAAAACAGGAGGAAGGAAGCCATGAGGATCACAGAACTTGGGTGGTAGACTTCAGATGGCCCACTCCCGGTCTTGCCGACCCTAGATCTCAAATCCTGTCCCAAGCCAGTCCAGACACAGAGGATGTGTGTGTTCCAGAAGAGAACCAGTTATAACAAGGCATTCTCTAGTGGAGAGAGTATAGAATTTAGAGTCCGACACACCTGAGTCCCAGGGTCATCGCTGCTAGCTCACTAGCTTCTCGCTGCCTCACAGCTAGTGAGGCTCTTTAGTTTCTGCTTTGGGGCCTCAGTTTTCCTAACGTCAAAACGAAGATGAGACGAGCAAACTCAGGGTTGTGTGAAAATGTGTTCATTCCACAAATGTTTATTGAGCAGCAGCTATATGACAGGCATCGTTCTAATCCCTTAGGCTGTATCAGGAAACAAATCAAAGCTCCCTGACTTTGGACTCTTACCTTCCCAGATGGTGAGGAGTGGGAAGGGAGGAGAGGCAAACATCCAATAGTGAAATAGCGGAGGAACAGAAGATCTGGTACGTTAGACGGCGATAAGCTCCAGGAAATGGAGACATAACGTTCTATCCGGCACTTAGCACGCTGTCTGGCTAGGCACACAGTAGGTACTCCAGGAACTGGTGCTGCTATTATCCTAATTAAGAAAAGATGAAGGGCCTGAGGCAGAATAACAGGCTGTACATTTTTATGAAAACGTGTCTATCTCTTAAACTTCAATCAGAAGTAAGCAGAAAAGTTGCCAGAGAAGGAGAAGAGTAGAAGATTACAAAGTGAAGAAGAAAAAAAAAAAAAAAGACCTGAAATGCTTTCAACTGATGTGTAATCAGCTGCATCTATTCTAATGACCGCTAATTAAACTGTCTCTTGTAGGCTCCCAGAGAACCTCGCTTGCCCAAACAGGTAGACTATGAAATGAACATTATAAGACCTTCAGCGTTTAAACCGAGTTTCATTTTTACCATAACTCAGAGAGCCATTTGGAAAGGTTAGGCCATTTTCTTCTAGCAGGTGGCCTTCACAAGTGACCATTTAAAATACCCATGTGTTTTTAGCTGTATTTTTAAGGAAAAGCGAACGCTATGTCAAGGACATTTCCTCCTCCCTTTCATTCGTGATGCCCTCTTTGGTTGACATAAAGGGATTGTGATCAGAGGTTTGGGCCATTTATTTATTAGTTTGGCTAGCAAACATTTATGTGGTTAATAATAAAAACGAGAGTTAAAAATTCTTCAGTGTGCACCTTTACCCTGTCGCACATTTATGTGCAATGCCTAACTTAATTTTCTCAACAACGTATTGGTAAATATCTTTTACATGACGAAATTGAGGTTTATGGAGATTATGTAACTTCGCATGGTCAAAAAGCTAGTAAGAAGTGGAGCAGGATTCGAATCTGGGTCTGACTGACTACTGAGGGCTTATATTTGACCACTACTATGACTGACAAACCTCACGATAAACCAGGTGAGGAAGGTATAGTTCTGGCCTAGGAAGACCTCGTTATTCAATGAGAGAGACAGATAAGCAAACAAATAATTGTAAGACGGTATGTCACCTTGACACAATAGGCATGCTCTGGGAACCTAGATAAAAAGAACTGCCTACTCAGATCGATTGCACTGGGGAGATTTTTCCAGAAGTGATATTTAAGGTGGGTGTTGATGGATGAGTAGGAGTTTGTCTGGAAGCAAAGGGCAGGGCATGAAGGGAAGAGCATATTGAGCAAGCTTTCTCTGACGCTACAGCCCATGCTTTAAACACTATGCTAGACTAACTACCTCCATTCATGTCATAATTCGTCAGACGTTCACTGAGTATTTTTCTTGTACACTCAGGTTTTTTGGGCGAGAAAAAACAGAAACTGGCTTCAGTTCATATCAATAACCAACCTAGAGAATTCAGGTCTTACAAATGCATGTTCTCCTTGTAGATTCTGCCCTGGGGATTTTGAAATGAGTCATTTAGCTGAACTGCGCCCAAGGAGACAAGAAAGATCTCACCGGTGAGGTGCACGGCTCACTGGGCACTTGTCTGAGTATCCCAGAAACTGCTCACACTGGGCTCCAAGCCCTAAGCTCCTCAGTGAGGTGTCCTGCAAACCCTCCAGACACAAAAAAGTTAGTAACCGGGATCGGTTGACAACAGGGTTGATGCAGAAATCTCAGAACAAGTGGTCAGTGGGAACATAGTGAAAATCACTTGTGTTCTGGACTTGTATTTGTCTGTAGCGAGAGGAAAATGATGGCAATGGGAACCATTTAAGCCTTGTTCCCCCAAGGGGGTGGTTTATTATAATCAAGTCTTTCTGTTCTATGAGAAATGAGCGTGTTTGCATTTCCACTGAGTCTCACCCATCACAGAGCAGAGCTAGGCTCATTACAGATGTTCCTGTACTAAGGGCCGTAATCAAAATGAAAGCCCTTATGTAAATCTTGAAGCGATTGGGCTGGAGATTCGAAAGTCAAACAGGGGCAACATAACTTCTAGCCCAGGTCCAGGAACATAGCTTGTATTCAAGAAGCGTCTGCTGAATGAAGTCAATAAATAACACATTAAATAAATAAAACATAAGGTAACTAGATTGATCTGATCCTCTTTCAGTGTGGACATTTTAATTAAATTAATGGGTGATTTCTGATTACAAAAGCAGAAGGAATGAAACATCTGGAACCAGAGGGACAGCACGTAGGTACAGTGGCCGTGGTGGGAGCATGGAAGTATTTGCCGAGGGGTGGAGGGAGAGATGGCTCGATGAGGCAGGGGAGAGTGGGAGATCCTGGCTCATAATTAAGGAGTTGAGAGCAATGCGAACATTCTTGGGTTTCAGGTAGGGGGTGATTTACGGGACCACTGGCTGCTAGGTGGAGAACTAACAGACTATGGGGAGCAGCAGTTGATGCCTGGAGAGCTGGTTGGGAGATGCCTTCAGGCCCCACTGAGTGACGATGGACTAGGAGGTGATGGAGGAGTTGGGGAGCGGATGGGGGTTCAAGAGTGGGCAGGTGGGACCCACAGGACCTAAGGACAAGGGAGGAATTGTCACTGACTCCTGGGATTTTCACCGGAGCAACTAATGGGTGATGGTGTCATGTACTGAGATGGGGAAGAGAAGGTGACAATGTCTGGAGAGAAAGATCAAGAGGCTGGTCATACACCCACTAATTTTTTTTTTGATCACTTGAGTGACATCCAAATGGAGACTGCAAGCACTGAATATGAGGGTGTAGCCCAGGGAGAAGGTTTAGACTCCAGAGTGTGTGTGTGTGTGTGCATTGTATTAAGCAAAAATAGATTATACTATCATACTGTAGAGCAACCTGTTATTATGATCCAAAATACCACTTGCCCACATTCCTCTGACGACCTGTACAATTTTTCAATTCTTTTGTTTTAATTTTTTTAATGTTTTTATTTATTTTTGAGACAGAGAGAGACAGAGCATGAGCGGGGGAGGGGCAGAGAGAGAGAGGGAGACACAGAATCCGAAGCAGGCTCCAGCCTCCGAGCTGTCAGCACAGAGCCTGACGCGGGGCTCGAACTCACAGACCGTGAGATCATGACCTGAGCCGAAGTCAGACGCCCAACTGACTGAGCCACCCAGGCTCCGCCCCCTTTTTTTTTTAAATTTTTAAAATGCTTTTATTAAATTCTTTTTAATAGCTACATAATATTCCACCATATGAATATACCACTGTTTCCTAATTTAAAATTTTAAATGATGACATATTTGAAAAACAGAAAAGTACAAAACATATAACAGATACCCATGCACCCATCAGCTAGGTTTAATAGATGTTAACCTTTTAAGACATATTAGTCTCAGATCCCTTCATTGGACTTAAAGAAATAAAATAGTTCAGATACAAGTAAACCCCCCGCCCCTCTGCCTCCTTTCCTTTATCCCTTCTCCGGAGCCAATTAACTGCCCCGATGTTGGTATATGGGATTTCTGGGCACATTTTTGTGTACTTGCCAACATGTGTTTGCATCTGTAAATAATATATAATACAGTCTTATTTTAAAACTCACATAAATTGTTTCATGGAGTTGTATATGCCCTTTTGCCATGGCACAGATCACTTCACATTATATGGATGATATTTATCCGTCTTTAAAAAGTCCTCTATTAGTGGACACTTTAATTTTATTTTTCACCTGTGTTCCTCCCACACAAATATAGGGTGGTTTACCTGGATACATAAGCCTGAAGCTCTTCAGCCAGGTGCCATCTGTGAACACTGGCGTGAAAACCACTGCCAAGGTATTTCCTGAGCCTAGCCCTGGAGTGGCGGCCTTGGATATTAACCCGCGGTGCCCGCAGCGGGCCACGCAGAGCAGGTGTTATGTAACGTCACGTTCTGCGAAGAATGCACGCGAAGCTGCTTTGTCATCACGTCAGCTCAGAACAGGAGCAAAGCTGTTGAATGAGAGGCTCAGAGCACAGCCTGGGCTGTTTTCTGGGTTGGGCGTTGATGGAGCTGTTTGCTTCTCTTCATCTTGGCCCTTTTAAACCTTTCTTAATTGCTTGACTCTGGAGCTGACCAGCCAGTTCTTACATCAAACACTCCTCCTGCATCCATAGGGCTTCTCTCCTCCACCTCCTCCTCCTCCTTTTTTTTTTTTTTTTTAATATACACCCAGCACCTCCCAGCTTTAAAAAAAAAACATTTCTGAATGCTTTCAGTCTCAAACAAAGCTTTATAGATTTCTTGGCAGGAAATCCTGAATGGAATTTGCCATTAAACTTTACTAAAGCAACTCTTTAAACAACATGCACGGAACAATCAAACACGTTTAAATGTCAGTCCCCAACAAAAGCATGCATTGTCCCTGGAGAGCCCCGAGTGGCACTAACCTGCTCAGAGCTGGAAGGGTTTACAGAAACGTAACCTATTTCATTTCACGGTTTGCCTGTTGTACGGAACTTTCCACACCCCATCAAAAGTAAGGCTTCCTGATAGCACATTTCAGCAACCTCAGGTAGCTCCTTAATGGGAGACTTCTGCTCCTCTTGGGGCAACGCGACAGCACTCCCCCCCCCCCCCCATTGAGACAGCTTTTTCATAATGACAAAGTCAAACAGAAAGTGTAATTTTGCTCCAACTCTCATTCTCCCCAGCTTCTGGCAAGTCTTAGCTAATATTTATTGAGCACTTATTATGTGCCATGGACTGCTATCTCAAGCATCATGACAGCCCTGGGAGATAGGTATTGCCACTGTGTCCGCTTTCCACGTAGGGGAACTGGGGCGTAGCAAAGTTCATGAACACATTCAGGGTCATAGGGCTTGTGAGAGGGAAGTGCGACTTGAGCTCAAGGAGCTGGACTTCAAAGCTCATGGTCCCAAGTTGCTGGACTGATTTAACGCGTTCTAAAAAGGCTTCCAAATTTTCAAGGAGGTGGGAAAGAGGGCTAACCCCTGATGAGCACCCACAAGGGGCTAACGTTGCACACATGCTCTCGTTTTTTTAAGCCTCTTCACACCTTTAAGAGTACTGTTATCTTCCGTGGTTTATGCGCGTGGAGGTGGAGCCTCCAAGGGCTCTCACCTGCAGAGGACAGTGTCTGGCTTAGGACTGAACCCAGGTTCAGTAGAGAGAACTAGAACTGCCTGACCCTCTAGAAAACGACTGAGCATCTAGAAGGTCTTCAGTAATGCTTTAGATTTATGGGTCTTCGCCCTCTTTGGCTTCTTCTTTCTGATGCAAAGGGTACACATATGGTTCAGTGGGAGAACGTCTGACTCTTCGAGTTTACAAGTTTGTTTAAATAAAGCTTTCATTTATGGCCCAGATATAAAAACCTGCCAATAAATCAAAATGTCTGGCCATCGAAGATAATAAACAAGAAAGCAGCTGGTGGAGAAGACCCTCTGTGACCCCCAGGAGCTCCCCCTGTGACCGTCCAGTCCTTCGGTGCCATTGGAGGGACGCCCAGCATACGCATCGCTAATGTGAGTCAGATATCCACGCACACGTGAAACCATCCTCCTGTCGCCTTAACCTTGGGCCCCCAGGAGCTGGTGCTCTGCAGCATTTTCTCAGAAATTCCCAAACGCATGAGTTCAGAGTCCTCCCCGTGGGTGGCTGGGTACGTGAGCCAAAGTTATGTAAGTTAACCAAACAGAAGAAAGAGACTGTGTGAGCCCAGGTGACGGAATGACACAACCGGTATGGGAGCCGCTGGCCTCGGGTGGCTGGTTGGGCTCCAGCGCAGGTGAGGGAGGCAGATCTCCACCTTTGTTTTCTTCAGGCTCCAGGGCAGTCACCAAGGGAACCTGGTCAAGGGGAACTCTGATCCAGCCAAGCTGTGGGGGAGGCCCTGACCCCTGGCAAGGTCCTGGTGAACTCTCGGAAGAGGAGGAGGGCGGGGGGGGGGGGGGGGCGGAGGGGGGGGAAGGGGGGGGAGGAGGTCCCCTAGGCAGCGGGTGGGGCCACCAAAGAGGTCGCAGCCTCCTCTTTCCACACGCAGGGAGGACAGGTCCTGTGTTGTTGGAGTCTCCAGGGCTGGCGCGGCGGCGGTCGGGAGGAGAGATGGGGAAGGAGGGGCAGGTGAAGGAAAGAATCTGTTCCAGCTCCGGAGTGGGCTAGGAAATGTTGCTGGAAGTGCAAAGAGAGGGAGTTTGTGCAATCAAGACTGCTCTCGTCATGTTTCGGAGGTGTGGATGTCCGGAATAAAAACACTCAGAGGAAGAAGCGGCCCCGCGTAGTGTGTTTCACATTGCTGTGGAAACAAGCCCTCAATGGCTCCCACTGTCTTCACCCAAGAAGCGGACCTGGCAGCCAGAGCGTCTTTTAGAGGCTACCGAACCCCGAATACACTCGACACGCTTTTTCTGGCGTGTGGGCACTAGCAGCGAGTCCCGCTCCCGCTTTCCTTTACCTCCCCCCCACCCCCCACAAGAGCTGAATACAGACTACTCTTGAATTCCAGCACACAAGCCCTGTTGAGGGCGTTGAGCAGAGTGAGAGCCCCCGTGGAAGGGGGGAGGCATTTGGACAGCACATAAAAGCTGAGCTGACCCAGTTCTAAGATTCTCATTTTGCCAAGTACAGACTCAAGTCTCCCTCTTCCCCAGCAGCCGCGAGACACTCAAGACGTAGATGTCTTAAAGCAACTGCCTCCGAGACCTTTTCAGTCCACAGGAGGTGAGATTTTTCTACTTTTAAAAATCTGACACACAAAGCCAAGCACACAAGTGCCCACTGAGTTATGAAGTCAAACGTTTCAGGATTCGAATAGGGCTGCCTGGGCCCCTTGTGGCTATTACAGAAAACTCCCAATTCCTGTACAGAGAAAGGGAAGTTCATCTTGACCAGGGGTCTGGGAAGCAGGCAGGCTCCAAGCAAGATGATGTCTTAGGAGAGAATGTTAGTGCTTGCTGGCCCCCAGGCTGTCTTTTTCAAGTGTTTATAGGGCTTTGAACCTCAGGAGAAGGAAGCCATTCAAGGGTGAGGCCAGGGTAGTTCTCATTTCTTTTTCCCTTGGGGGGGGGGGGGGAGGGAAGAGGGGGCAGTATTTTTACTGCTCTTTAAAAAGCAGTGCGAAGCCTGCTTGGGATTCTCTCTCTCTCCCTCTCTCTCTCCCTCTCTCTCTCTCGCTCTGCCCCTCCCCTGCTTGTTCTCTCTGTCTCTCTCAAAATAAATAAATAAACTTAAAAAAAAAATACTCTTGATTAGACATTCGGGAACACGTTTCATGGTTGCTATTTTCCAGAAAAGGTCAGGCCCACCACCTGAACCCACTGACCAACCTCAGCATGGCCACGAGCGAGGCGGTCAGCACTGTTGCCTCCTGACGTGGGCTAAAGGGACACACGGAGCACCACCTCAAAGAACCATCGTCAAAAAACCCAAAGCAGTCAAATGTTGAATGCCAATTTCTACTTGGGGGTGGGAAGCGGGGTACGGGGAGGGGGTTAAGCAAAGTTAAATTTTACCACAAGGAGACAAATAGACTAGTTTAAAATGGGGGACGTTCTCAGGACAATGGATCTACTTCTTTCAAAGCGTTGGCATGAAACATCAAGGAGACACTTGGGAAAGAGAAACTCCCTAGCTTAAAAAGGTTTAAGAGACATAACCACCAAATGCAGCGTGAGGGGCTGGAATTGTGATTCAAGCGTACCAATTGTTTAAAAATAAAAATTAATGGGGCGCCTGGGTGGCTTGGTCGGTTAAGCGTCCGACTTCAGCTCAGGTCATGATCTCACAGTCCGTGAGTTCGAGCCCCACGTCGGGCTCTGTGCTGACAGCTCAGAGCCTGCAGCCTGCTTCGGATTCTGTGTCTCCCTCTCTCTCTGCTCCTCCCCTGTTCATGCTCTGTCTCTCTCTGTCTCAAAAATAAATAAACGTTAAAAAAATTAAAAATAAAAATTAAGAAGGAAAAAAGAAGACCGAGAAATTTGAATATGGATTTGGTGTTAGGTGATACCAGGAGATTGTTGTCAAGCTCATTGGTATATAAAGATGGTCCTGTGTCTAGATTGAAAAAACAAAACAAAGCCCAGTTAAAAAAAAAAAAATACATACTGGGGTGGGGAGTGAAATAACAGGAAGTCAGGAATTGCATTAGAAAAAAAAAAAAAAGATGAAGCCAATGCAGCAAAATCTTGCTAATTGTCAGGTACATGGGTTCATTATACTGGTTTTTTCTACTAGGTTATTATGCAATTATACCACTGTAATTGTATGTTCAAAATTTTTCATTAAAATGTTAAGAAATTAAAAAAAAAATGGGGCAGAAACTCCTAAAGCAGAAGAGTCAGGTTTTCCCTTGATCTTGTTATTCTTCCTTTTCTAGCTGCGGTCAACTTGGGCAACGGAACTCTCTGGGGCCTTTTCAACCGCGCCAGAACTGGACCGTGACCTTCACTGGCTCAATGACAATTTACCGTCTTTAGGATTTTCATTTATTCTCTTTACATACTGGGTCTGAAAACAACTAGAAGGAAGCCTTTAAGCCTTGGGTTGTGCTAGACACTTTCATAAGGTCGGGGCGGGGCAGGAGGAAGAGGGGAGGACGATCCTGGTGGGGCGAAGGGCAAGCAGACCGACCAGGCTTGGTGCCCTTGTGAGGCTTACACGGGGTGCTCCAGGCAGCGTGTCAGGGACTGGCTTAGAAACCCGCGGGGTTGAGTGCTGGGTGTTGTATGGAAACCAATTTGACAAAAAATTTCATATATTTAAAAAAAAAAGAAATGCAAAAACAAAAACAAAAACACACACACACAAGAAACCCGCAGAGAAGAGGAGGGGAAAACAGCGCAAAAGACAAAAGCAAAACCAGGTAGCTGGGAGATGGTGGGAAAACACTGACTTTGACTGAAGGGTTGGCTTGGACGACTTGACCTCTCTGGGCTTCAGGAACTTCACCCCCCCCCACCCTCCCAGCGTGGCACCGGTAAAAATCCCTCCCCGACAGCTACTCAGGGAAGAGGAATCGGGTCTGAGTGTAGAAAGCAAATATTTATTGAGAATCTCCTCTGTGCCAGGTGCTGTTATAGGTAACAGCAACACAGGGATTAATAAAATAAGAGTTTTGCCTTTGAGAAACTTATTTCCGCGTGTACTTGGCCATGCTGACGAAGTGAGTGAGGATATAGAAACGAACTAAAAAAACAAACGTGTTGAAAGCCTGCTGTGTGACGGTCACCTTGTCCTGTGTTCTGTTACCTCATTTTAACCTCGCGAGGACACTCCAAGGTGTTGTTCGCTTTACAAAGGAGGAAACTGGCCCAGAGACGCTCACCACGTTTGCCAAAACCACGCAGCTCGTACGGAGTTTAGGATGTGAAATCTCCCCAGACCTCCAATCCTCTCTCCTTCTCCATGGTTAGAAGCCAGCCATCTGGAGTGTTCTCATCTTTCCACAGCCAAACCGCAGACCTGTCCATACCAGCATCTAGCCTGTCCTTTCCCCTCTTGTTCAATGGAGAAAGCGTGCTTCTCGGTATCACACGGATTCTGGATCCCAGAACTTCTCTTGGATCTGTTTGTAGGTATGGATTATCTTCTTTCACTCCTGCTACTCCACCTGGGGCTTTTCCACCAGATCCTTCCCATCAGCGCTCGACACTCAAGCCCCACAATGCCTTTCTAGCTCTCGTGCTATCCCTCTGTTCCCTTCCACAGGGACGCTTCTTGAAAGAATTGTCTGCAACCACGGTGTCCTCTGTTTGCTTCCTCACTTCCGGTTCCTCTGACCCAGTCCCTTCCCCTTGCTGCCTGTATTTCTCCAGCAAAGCCGCTCCTGCCAAGTTCAAATGGCCCCGTGATTCCCAATCCATTCTTGTGTGTGTGTGTGTGTGTGTGTGTGTTTTCTTTCTATATTCTTAAAAATTGCTCTTTGTAGAGAGGGATCACACTGCTAAATGTTGTTGCCACCCAGGTAATTGTATCTTAAATTTAAAGAACACTGAGCTTTTATTTTATTTATTTTATTTTTTATTTGTAAAGTTTATTTTTATTTATTTTGAGAGAGAGAGAGAGAGAGAGAGAGAGAGAGACCGACTGGGGTAGGGGTGGAGAGCGAGGGAGACAGAATTCCCAAGTAGGCTCCATGCTGTTAGCACAGAGTCAGATGCGGAGCTCAGACTCATGAACCGTGAGACTGTGACCTGAGCTGAAGTCTAGAATCGGTCGCTTAACCAACTGAGCCACCCAGGTGCCCCACCACCAAACTTTTTTAAACCATGGTTATTGAAAGGTAATTCACATACTTGAAAATTCACCCATTTAAAGTGTATGGTTCAATTGTTTTCAGGATATTCACAGAATTGGGTAACCATCACCACAGCCTTTAGACACCACAGAGTTTAGACACTTTTACTGCCCCCAGATAAACCCTTCAGCTATTAGTAAGGGCTCCCCCTCTCTCCCCTAGTCCTTGGCAACCACCAATCCACCTTCTGTCTCTAGAGATTTGCCTGTTCTCGACGTTTCATATAGATGGAATCATACAATAGGTGGTCTTTTATGACATGTTTCTTTTACTTAGCTTGACGTTTGCAAGGGCCATCCGTGTTGCAGCCTGAATTGGTGTTTCATTCTCTCCCACTGTGTGGATACACCCCTTTTTGTTCATCTGTTCGTTAGTTCATGGACATTTGCGTACTGGTCACCCTTCAGCTATTATGAATAATGCTGCTATTGACATTTATGTAACACTTTTGATATGGACTTGGGCTTTCATTTCTTTCGGTCATACCTGTAAAAAGGGAATTGTTGAGTCACATCGCGACTGCACGGCTGTTCTCCAAAGGAGCTGTGCCAGGTTGCATGTCACTGGCCATGTATGAGGGCGCCAATGTCTGCACATCTTCCCTAACACTTGTTATTGTCTGTCTTTGGTCTTTGGTCTTTAGCCATAGCTTTTCTTTGTCTATTATGATATTAGCATTTTTGAATAATTCAGCCCCTCTTCCCTTGGTGTTACTCGGACAGTCTTCGTTTTAGGTTTATCTGATGTTTCCCCATGAGTAGATTCTGGTGACATGTCACGGGCCAGAACACTGCAGAGATAGTACTGTGTCCTTCTTAGGGTGTCACATCTGGAGCCTCATGATGTCTGTCTGTACCTCTTGGTGGCGCTAATTTTGGTCATCCGGTTGAGGTGTTGTTCAGTTCTCCACTCTATAATTACTATTTGTTTTTCTTCTTTGCAATTAATGGACGTGTGTGCGGAAACCCTTTAAGATCGCGCAGATATTCTGCTCTTAGTCAAAATTTCCCCTAGATTTTCCTTCCATCGATGGCTCTTGCCTAATTCTATCTTTATCAGGATGGTTGCCAAGTGAGCATTTTCCAGCTACTGCCCTCCCTCTATATTTAGCAGCTGGTTCTTGGCATTAGGTTGTAAGCTAGATTTCTCCCTTACCCATTGATTGATTGCTTGATTGATTGTAAGACCGTATGAATTTCTATTTTTCCTAATGCTTTATAATTCATTACTGTACTTCACTGATTTGGCCGGTGGGAGTTTCTCTACTCTGTCTCCTTTGTCCTTGTGACAAACCCCAATCCTTCTCTCTTTCTCAGCTCCATCAAGGCATAATTGACTAAATTGTAAGATATTTCAAGTGTACACCATGGTGATTTGCTAAACATATATACATCAGGAAAGGATTTCCAGCATCTAGTTAATTAATATATCCATCATGTCACATGTGCATCCGTCCGTATTTGTATGCTCTTTCTTCTCTTGTGAAAACCCTGGATCTGTACATCAATCCATCCCCTCACTTCTCAATCTTACAATCATATACACTGGTTTCAGAAGGGCTTCCCCTGTACCATTACAATAAGCAAACCTACAAAAACGAGTTTGAGATTTGTTTATAATTCTTAAAATTCATAGAAGTGTGTAATGCGTATCATGAGAAATCTGAAAAATATCCTAGGGACTCAGAAACTTTCAATAAAAATCTCTTATAAGCCTGAAATACAAGCTCAGTTCTTGGATTGGAGTTGGATTTGGGGGTATTTTCTTTCTAAGGTGGAAAGGCAACTGTAATTTCCTGAGAGTAGCCTTTAATTGAAGACATGTTTGCAAATCCACTGTGTGATCCCAGAACTCATTCAAATAGGCATTTGCGCTCAATATGTCTCAGGTTTGGCCTTGTCGGAGCATGCCAACAGACAGCAGAATCACCAGCTACATTTTGCTAAGAGAGATTGTGCCAAACTGATGCACTTGACCGCCCGAGGAAACAACTCCCTGCTCTTCCAGGTGAGATTGAAACCTGCTTACCTTCTTCTTTCTTCAAAAAATCCACAGAAGCATCAAAAATTGTCTTAAATTAGACCCAGGCCAATCTGGAGATAAGCTCCATCCCTGTCTACTCCCCCTCATTATTCCATAATCACCAGTTTGCATTTTTTGACTCACTTCCTTTATCATCAATCCCTCTACATTTGTTGACTTCTGGCCTCGACAACAGGAATGCTTACAATGAAGAAAAGACTTAGTGCTGTGAACTAGAAGAGGAGACCCTCCCAATCTAGACAGTACAGATTGGAATGGAGTTGAGAGTTCAGGGGCCTAATAAGTTCCTTTCCTCCTTTCTCACCCATGTAATATACTAGTTGAGAGATAGGAGTCAAGCAGATGGAAATTGACATCTCTTTATTAATGATATATCTAGGTTGGACTATGTTGGTGGATGCTATATTGTACAACCAAAAACCCATTTCAGGAAGGAAGGACTCATTCCCCCAGCTGTACATCTTCCAGAAGATCAGCTGACGGCCCTCTTTGGGGATGGTCTTGGCTGAAGGAAACCATCTTGCCCAATCTCACCTTCCAGAGGCAGCCTATACCCAATGACTGGCCCAACTTGGGAATACCAAGACTTCACCCCACTGCAATTTGGGACAGGTCTGTAGGGTTGCTGAGGCTTCTGCTGGGACTGCATTGCTGCTCAACCTCTCCCTCTACCCAGTTTGCTTCCTCCTCCCACTGTCCAGAGGTATCAATCCCAAGAGCACTGCCTTGTCAATTTCCTATAGGCTAATCTCCAAATTTGTCTCCAGAAGAACCCAGCCTGGGATGCATGCAGTCAGGGAAAGCGTCCTGGAGGTTGCATTTGACTGAGCTGTAAGACTAAAAGTGAGACAGGCAAACCAAGAGTATGTGTGATTCATCCCAGGGAACAACATAGGTGAAGGCCAGAGAACTTAAAATCTTGTGTTCTGAGTCCCAACGTCCTTCCCTGTTCCATTTAGACCTACCCAGGGCCTGACATCATTTTGGTTGTATGCATTAATAAGGATGAGTGAGCTTTTTCCATGTATTTCAGATTGTGGATTGTACCTATTTGTTTGTTACAACAGAAGCACAGAAACAAACAATGCCAAACAGGAATAATAATGGCTCCCATTTATTGAGCTCTTACTATGCTCTAAGCACTGTATTAAGCACTTGATACATATTCTCTTATTTAGTTCTCCTAAGATCCTCTAAGGCAAATACTATTATTGTTTCTAATTTTATGAATAAGAAAACTGAGGTTTAGCCAAGTTAAGAGACCTTCCTGTTCTCCAGCATCCAGTAGGACTCTTGGCCACCTACTATAGACTCCCTTAGACAGAGAACCATGAGGGAGCATATATGAGGATGGCAGAATCCACAGCGGGTTGTGACCTCTCTTGGATGTGCACAGAGGGCCTGGCCTGAGGGCAGGACCTGCCTCAGGCAGCTTGAGGCTGGGAGACCTGACCTGTGTGGCTTCCACCTCTCCAGCTTAGGTGGAGGTGGGTAGTAAGCAGAAAGGCCTCAGCGCTGAGGAGAGAGCCATGGTTCTGAGGCTGTAGACAGTTGCCTCTGCTCAAACTAAGAGAAACTTGATAGACCAGTTTTTCTTGCCTTTGGAAAAGAAGGTGCCAGCATAAGGCCAGTGCTTAGGGATCATTCAGAGATGTTTTTTCAGGAAACAGAAGGGAGTGGGGCCAGCAAGGCATAAGGGGAGGCGTTTAAAAAAAGAAGTCCTGTGTGTAGGTTTCCCTTGCAGATGGGGTTTCATAAACAAAAGACGCACCATGCCTCTTGGTTCTTTTGCTCAACCATCCAATCATTTATTTAACAATATCTATTGGGTGCCTACTATATGCTAGGCACTGTTCAAGGCACTCGGGCACAGCAGTGAACATGACATTCAAGGTCCCAGCTCTTCTTGAGCTAATATGCTAGTGGGAGAAGATAGACCTACTCTAGTCTCCTAGCTGTCACTGGCCCTGTCAACTCCTGCTAAGCTTTGTTGGCCCGTTGCCTGCTCAAGGGATGGTACCTGGGCTTCTGCATGATCATGGTCAAGGATGGGCAGGGTGTGGAAGTGTTGCTTGTCACCCCCACTACAACCTCCCTGTGGTAGGAAGGCTGGATTCCACATTATTCTCTTAATGGAAAGAGCTAATGCCAAAGCCATTAGCCTAGGCCTGTGGGTAAGAGGGCCCCAAGAGTCCAGCCCTAATCCCTCTGTGCCCCATCCCTGGCAAGAGGGGTGAGATGAGTCCAGATGACCCTTACCCATGCATCAGGAGCTACTCTATGGCCAGTTCTCTAAAACCTAGCAGCCTGTTGGGATGGCACCTATCATGAGTTGGGGCCTCCAGGCCCTGCTGCATGAAACCAAGTTCTTACTTCTCATCAAGGACTTTCTCTTGAGTGGGCAAGTCTGCTGAACTTGGGGCCCCTTTGTTTAAAGCAAGAACTACCACTGGAGAAACAGGTGTAGTGTAGAAAACCGCACTTGGTCTGAAGCAGGAGGAAAGCATGTTCTAATTCCAGGATTGCCACCTTTTAGCTGAGTGATTGGGCAAGTTGCTTGACTTCTCTCAATGAGTGTTTTGGAATATGTTATCATCCCTAACTCACAAGGCTAAATAAGGTAATGGGTAAGAAAGGCTCAGGCTTGGAACACTTAGTAAACACTGGCTAGACATCAAATATTAATTGAATATGAAGTGATCTCAAATCAAAGTAGTAACTTTTTTGCTGAGCACTTGAGGGAATTGAAGGAAGTATAAAGCAACATGCCTGTCCCCAAGGAATTTTCCCTAGAGTTCAGTTGTAGTCTTGTAGAGTTCTCTGATGACAATATCGAGTGCTCAAAATTGCTAATAACTAGCATGTGGTAAGTGTGCAAGTGTTACAAATGGGTTTCATCTACATATACAGAGAGAATTACAGACTAAGCAGGAAAAAACACTGAGGGAGCAAGCGGGTAGTTTTAAGTTCCCATACTGTATCTGGTAGGACACTTACTGGTGGGACGTAGGCACTATTCAAAGTAAAACCTTCTGAATAATGGGTTGGGGGAGTGGAGGCACCCAGCCTGGGATTTGCCCTCTTCCAGGGAGTCTAACGGAAGGCTGGGTTCAGCACTGATGACAAGTGGACCTTCACTGACCCTTGGCAGTAGTCACCTGATCCAGTGGATTTTCACTGGAGAAGAACTACAGCTTACACATGAGTTTGTTGTCCAAATAGAAACAAAACCAGAGATGGCCAGAGTTATGGAAGATGAAGACTCTGCAGGTGGAAGAACCCACAGCTCACTGATTATTATTGTTTCAGTCCTCGTACAATGAGAGGACAGGCCTTCGGGAGCCAGACGGGATCATGGTGGAACAGGGCCCAGTATAGCATGCAGGAGATCCACGGAAGAATCACAAAGATAAGCAAGGAGAGGCATATAGAACAGAAACAGGGAAGAGGCTGTTCTTGTGGCTTGTCCTAGTGGGGAGGGACAGGTAGTGAACACCAGACCCATGTGGTTGTTTTAATTGTATACTTTATTTTCCTACTATAACTATATTTGTGCTTAACAGTTTTGTAATGTAATGTGTGTATAGTTTATCGTAGAGGGTGGGCTCAGTCATTTTAAACAAACCATTTTGCTGATATAACCTCCGTAGATATTGCCAAGGAGGGGAAGTGAGTGGGCAGTTCCCATGTCCATGGCAGTCACCTGGTGCCCACCATGGGTGCACTGGTTGACCTATTCCTTACAGGGTGGTTCTGACTGAGAAGGTTGAGTATGGGCACCTCTCTCTAAAATGGAGAACAGAATGATTGCTGGAGGAATCCACCATACTGGCCGCTCCTTAAATTTCCTCCTATATTTTCTGCACTTGTGAAAACTGTCATCAGCCATATTTGTGGGGGCTTCAGGAATGTGACCCACTCAACCCTGTATCACTGGTTGCTTGGTTTTAGAAACATCGCTGAGATTTTTGACAAGTGATTTCATGGTTCCTTTATTCCTGTGTGTCAGAGACAGAATATTAACTTTACACTCTAACTCGGATGCACAGAGAAAATATACCTTATTTTTCTTATATCTAGAGTAGCCTTCCCCGCTTCAAGCCCACAGCCAACTCATTAGCAAAGAGAAAATGTAAGTGTTCAAATTTAAGTGTAACTCAATATTAAATCTAAAAGTTTATTTAGAGTAACTTCTTTGGGATAAAATTGCTCAGTCCCCCAGATATAATTCCTCCTCTGTCTTTTTTGTTCCCAAAGATGCGTCCACATGTGTACATGAGAGGTGGTGGTGGTTTATGTGACGTCACAGCCATAGGGAAGATTCAGGGTCTTTGTTCCTTCTCATGTACTCCTCACCCTCCCTGGAAGTATGACTCCTGACCTGGCCTTGCTCAGTTCGGTTAGGGCCTTCAAGCACCCTCTGGCTGACTCCCCCTCACCTTGGCTCTCTTAGGCTTTGGCAACTCCTCTGAAGAGACTCCCATTTGGCTTTGGCTGGAGTGTTTCCCTCAGTAGCCTGGGTACTGAGATCCCTCGTCCTTCCCATGGTGATCCTTCTGGAAAACTCTTCCACTGGACTCTCAGGCATTTCTGAAACCTGTCTATGCCACACTGGGAACAAAGATGACTCAGGAAAGCTTGAGCCATACGGTCTGCCTCTGCCTGACTGTGCTGGAGTATCAGGGTGAGGAGGTGGTCCCCCCAGCTCAGTGTGGACAGCCTGGAAATTAGCCTCCTCCTCCCAGTCTTCAATGGCTTGCAGAACAGAGCCTCCGGCCTTCTTGGCTCTCTTAGACTTATCTAACCCACGGCCCTCCTAAGTTCACTGGGCAGTAACCAGCTAGAGCAAAAGCTTTGTTCTGCTACCTCCATATGCTTCTTCTGTCTCCTGCTATATCCTGGGCTAGAACGTGGAGGGCTTGTCTTTTGCTTCTATTCCATTTCTTCTTGCACACAGCGCAATTTGTTCCTATAAGGGCAAGAGTATCTTCTCCATACCATGGAAGCACTCTCTGAACCAGGTCCTCCAGGCTTAGATGCTGATACCTAAGGAGGAAGACAAAAGAATTTGGAAAACCATCTCTCAAAACAATAGCCTTGGGTGCAAAGCTATTATCCTGCTACCTAAATTGTGATTGCTGGAGCTGATTACTACCTTGGTAATTCTTTTTACGCTCTCTCTGTCACAATAGCTAATCTTCTGGAGGCATTTGATAATAAAGGTCATGTACTTGGGGAGGTAAGAAAGAAGAACAATTTTAGAGATTTCAAAATGTGAGTTACCCTTCTTAGACCTGCTTCTCTGGAAAGGTCCTTCTACTTGGGCACACTGCAGTGGTGTGGGATGGAAATACCTCCAAGTGGAAAATGTCTTTGTCCCAGTCAGCCTGATAAATCTTGGTCCCAGCCAAAGACGGGATGACAGCAGCTGTAGCTGATGACAGAGGGAGATAAGAGTCCCTGAATTGAAAAACAAGAGGGGACAGTACCTCACCCAAAGGGCATCTTGAAGGAGGAAAAAAAAAGAAGATACTTAAAGCATAGCCCATAAAGAACTGAAATGGACTTCATCAAATAAGAACTATTCGCTACTCTACTACTAAATAGCTACTAAATAGCCAGCCGACTGGCAGTCACCCTTCATTTAATAGATATATTTTAATAACATCTTAATTAGAACTTTCTTGTCTACCTCCCCCAACCTCAACCTTGTCTAAATAGTCATTTTCATGTATTTGAACTGTTTCCACTGCTCTGCCTTCCCAAATGTCACCTGCATGAATGAGGCACCCTCTGTCCTCAAGGTGGAAAATTTAAGGACTAGCATATTGCCCCTTGTTATTCGTTAAGCTTTCTATGAGGAGCCTGGGTTTCTGCAGGGTCCTGGTTTCAGGAAAGCTCACAGTTCAGCAGGGTCATATAGTTCTTGCCCATTTTCTGTGTTGGGTAAATTTGCAACTGGCCGCTGGCAGAAGGCTCTGTCTGCTAGGACTATGCTCTCTTTCACGGAAGCATGTTAGGGGTCAACTTCAAGCACTATTAGCTAGGACTTACTCTCTTCATCTTCCGCATTTCCTCAGCAAGGTATCATCTTGACTGCTAGGTGCAGTACCATATATCTCCTGGAAACAGGGACACCTGAGACTTCAAACCTGTAAGGAGAGATCAAGCCTAATAGCTCAACACAAGTTTTCTGAAATCACTGACATAATACAAAAGGATCGCGTGCCTACTTTGTGCTCACACCATGCTCAGCACTGGAAACGTAAGTGTGCAAGACAGACATCGTCTCCCCTCTCAATGGAGTTTATGGGCTGGTGGAGGAGACAGGCTTTGTTAAAATATTTGCTCAAACAAATACATAATTACAAGTGGTGATAAACGCTGTGGAAAAAAACGCGAAGTGCGGTGAGTGGAAAGAGCTGACCTAGCTTGAGGGAGGAGGCGGAATAGAAAAGTCTGTCTAAGGAGAATGAGTTTTCAACTGGGATCAAGAGGAGGACAGGCGTGGATAGGAGACCAGAGTCTGTGGACAGGATATACAAAAGACCTGAAGCAAAATGAGCGTGGCTGCTTTCAGGGACCGAATCACACCAGTGTTACAGATTAAATTGTGTCCCCTTCAAAAAAGATATATTGGGGGGAAAAAATACGTTGAGGTCCTAACCCCGGGTACCTCAGAATACGATCTTATTTAGAAATAGGGTTGTTGCGGATGCAATTACTTAAGATGAGGTCCTACTGGAGACCAGTAGGCTTCTAATGCAATGTGCCATCCTTATAAGAAGGTGGCCACGTGAAGACAGAGACCTGGCGAGAATGCCATGGGACGATGGAAGATTGGAGCAATGCACCTACAAGCCAAGGAATGCCCACGATGCCTGCAAACCACCAAAAGTGAGGCGGAAGCAAGGAAGGCTTCCCTCACGGTTCTGAGGAGAAGCCTGGCCCTGCCAACACCTTGTGTTTGTAGCCTTCTAGCCAGAACTGTGAGACAATGAGTTTCTGTTGTTTAAGGCACTGGGTCTGTGGTACTTGGTTACAGCAGCCCCAGGGAACTTTCAGAGCGGGTGTGGCCGAGTTGTAAAACGGAGCGCAAGGGAGGAGTGTGAGACGAGAGGGGAAGAGTAGGAAGGGCCATAGACCTATGCTCAGGATTTGGGGCTCTAGCCTCAAAGCAGTGGGGCAGCAGTGAGGAGTTTAACTGCTATCATTCCAGTCACAGTGCACACAGATTGCCATGGTTGCCGGGTGCAGAAGGACTGGAGACGGGATGAGGGGCGTTGCAGGTTGAGTTCTCCAGGAGGAGACGCCGCAATAAAGCCTGAGCTGACAATGCCTCCGCTAACCTGCTGGAGAGCTCTGGAGCGAGGTCCTTCAAAGTTGTGCTACCACCTCTCAAATGATCAGACATTCCGGCTTCCCAGGGTGGCCACCTGTACGGGATGCCCTGGGAAAGGCATGACCTGAGGCGAGGTGGCCCGTCAGCAGCAGAGGCAGCCTCAGCAGGAACAGTGAAGCTGTCTGCGGTCTACATGCCCCACGGCTGGTCAATAAGTCTTTCCTTGAAGGGTTCTGGGCTGCTCATCTCCTCTTCTGCCGCAAGACATCATGGGGACCCCAGAAATGAAGGGCTCCGGGGGAGAGGTGACAGTGGCTTGAGCCGGTGTGGTGGCAGTGAAGAGAGAGAATGTGGCCTGGTTCCGAGATGGGTTAGTAGGTGAAATGCTACAGATCGCAGAGATTGAATGAGAGGATTGAGGCTTTAAGGGAAAAGGAGGCATCAAGAAGGGCTTCCAGGAGTCTGCCTTTGCCCCACCGAATGGATGGTTGGTGCCATTCACCAAGTTAGAGAGCTCTGGAGAAGATCGAATATGAGAAGGTAGAAGGTTGTGCTTTCAGATGTGAAATACTGTTGGATGAACTGGATATTCCGAGGAATAAAAACCCTGAGAGAAACACACACGCACGCACACGTGCGCGTGCACGCACATTTTGGTTCCAAGAAGAGTCCTGTGTGCTCACCTCTCATTCTTGAAAATGCCATCTGTTGTTGCACCACTATGGATTTTACCCTTTTTTGCTGGAACCTGAATCAGCATCCATAATTTACCTGATAAGCACGCTGAAAAGCTGTAGTGCAGAAAGATATGAAAAGGAACTCAGACATCTGAGGAGTGAGGATGGCCCCACACACTGCACAGGAAATAATTAGCCAACTCCCAAGCCAGCGGTACCACCCCCCGATGGTATCACTTGCTAATCCAGGACTGTAGTAACTCCAGAGGTGAGGCGGGTAGGTTTGAGAGGTGAGAGAGAGCGGCGACATGAAAGGCTGAAGATTAATTTAAGACCGGGAAAGAGTTTTCACCAGAAAACCACTTTGCTAAGCAGAATCTGCGGACAAGTCCAAGCAGAACTTTCCATCCAATCGAAGTTCATCAGCTGAACTGGGCTCATAATTATGCTCCATCCCGCCACCAGCTGGGGCTGCCTCCTGTACCGCCCCTTTGAGATGTCAAGTTTTCCGTGGATATGTTCATTGCCTTTGACTCAGTGAGTCCAAATTCTGAACCTGATCCTAAAGAAAATAGCCAATAAAAGGAAGATGCTGTAGACATGATGATGTTATCAGCACATCTTATGATAGCGATATATTAGAAAACTCCTTTCATGCCAAGAATGCATCTTCACTTCGTGAAAGGTGTTGACTGTGGTCATTATGAGGGTTGTGTTACAACAGGATAAGATGCTCGCCTAGTCTCTTTGCTGAGCGGCCGCCTTGAGAAGCACTGTGATACATCCGAACATAAAAGTAGGCTCTGATGTGGGGAGTAAACCACAAAGATGATACGTAGCCTTTAGGAGGTCACACAGTAAGAGGGAGAGCTGAGATTCTAACCCAGATCAGTCCTTCTACAAAGCCCGACCATCCAGCCACTCATACATTTAACCAACAAATATTTATTGAGTCTCTAATATGTGCCAAGAGCTGTGTGAGGCCATGCTGTTTTGGTGATATCATCTTCCCTGGAAAGAAAGGTAAAAGTGCAGCTTTTCATATGCAGATGCAACTTCTTGTCTGAGAACTGCAATGTTTTAGATGGTGTCTTATAGTTTTTAGAAACTCATAGTCTTTATCCTCCAACTGTTCATCACCTACCCATTTTCAAGACTTCTCTCAGACCCCTTTCCCCATTTCCTCCAGCCACAACAGCTCTCTCCCCGCACTGGGTCCCTTCACCACACAGTTCACACCTAACTAGATCTCAATGAATGCTGATGGCCAGCCCTGGAGATTTATTCTTTGGTATATACTGTCTTACTCTTTACTTAATAGATGCACATGTGTATGCATGCTCTTCTGCGTGTGTGTGTGTGTGTGTGTGTGTGTGTGTGTGTTCTTTCCAATAAGGCTGTAAACAGCTCCATTAATTGAAAATTGTTGAGGCTGGGAGTTCTCTGACTCATAGGCTTCATGTGCTATTGCCTCACCAAAAAGATTGCCGTATTCAAACTAAATAATTTATGTCTTCTTTACATTTTTCAACCCAGCCACGTCAAGCCCACAAAGACTTAAAAATTGACCCAGACATTTTAAAAACGTCTCACTTAATTATTTCAACAACCTATGAATATGTGTATCAGTAAGACTGAGCTTCATTAAGCTGTAGTAGCAAACAACCCCCTGATCTTCGTTGCTCAAAACAACAATAGGTTATTTTTATTTAGGTCGGTAGGGAATCTGTTGTACTTTAAACCCACTCAGAAGCCCGGATGATGAAGATTTCTGAAATGTTCCCAATCTTTATAGGGTGAGAGGAAGAAACAGGAGCAATTCTTGCACTAGCTTACAGGTTTCCATATTTTATTGGCCAAAGTCAATAGTATGGCCATGCCTAAAATCAAGGGAGAAGGGAAATGTAGTCTCACCAAATACCCAAAGAAGAAATAGAAATATTTGGTGAAGAGCATTAATAATTACTATGTTTTTTTAGCATTACTATTACTATTTTTTTTCCTTTTTAGTTTTTAAATACCACGAAAACTCAGATGGGTTTAACAACAGGTCCAAGGTCATACATTTAACCACAGAAGAGCTAGGATTTGAACTGAAGTCCATCTGATAGCAGAGACTACACCTCTTTCGCTTATTTCAGAGCTGCTTTCCGGAAAGGATGCCTTGCACATTCTTTGGGTTCTGGCTGGCCTCACTTAAATTATTCTTCTCTGTAGGGCTCTTCATTGGCTACTTCAGGTGTATCCTCACCAAACATGATGTCTGTTTGCTCTTCTAGTAGTCGATTCATTGTTATTTCAATTTTTTTAGGTGTTTTTAATGTTTATTTATTTTTGAGAGAAGAGAGCGAGGGAGGGACAGAGAGAGAGGATCTGAAGCGGGCTCTTACTACCTTTTCTTTGACAGAGCAGGTGTCAGTAATATCAAGGTGAATAATATTTAGTCCTAGCTTATAAGGGTTTCATCTTTAACTGGAACAATCGCTAAAGATAGCAAATAATTCCCAAAGCAATGTGACAAGTACTATAATGAAGACCTGCCCAGTCTTTGGATACAGGCTGTCTCCCAAAGTGGAATTAGGAAAATGGAAATGGCACACGTGAGAGTCACCATCACTGGAAGTAACCCAGACCAAGTCTGCAAAGAAAAAGTTGCAGAGATTGCGGAACACGCCTGAGCCTGGCAAGCCTGGATTTTTTTGCAAATAAAAAAGCTCAAAGCTAAACAACAATAAGCTGCAGCATGGGACAGGACTGCTAACAGAAGGTAGATGGTTTGATTGGGATTTCTGAGAGGGAGGTATCCCCGATGGAAGTTTATTACTTGAGATGTAGCACCGGCAAAGTCATAGAAAAATATAGCCTGGGGAAACTGAGGCTCAGGGAGAACCAGTGATGGGTCCCAGCTCACAGAAAAATGGTGATGTTGGGATTTCACCCCAAGGCTGTCTTCCCTAAAAGTTGAATGTCCACACGTGTTCCATGTTGCCACCTGCCACTAAGTGAACCACCCAAACCAGCGGCCTGCAAGCCAGAACGTTGATGGCACTTCAGGGGCCCCGGGAAGACTTTAATCTTGGGTTCTCCCAACCCAGCTGCCACCTTGGATTATTTGAAGTAAAAATTACACCTGTATTGGTGTCTTTCAAGCCACTGCTCTAAATCTCTGAAGATAAGCATTACAGATAAATGTATGCTGCTCCGTTTATCAGTCTTTTGAAACCTCCAGTTTAGGAATGAATATGTTGGGTTGTATGTCCCTTTCAGGCTCCACCCTACCCTCCTCTCAGCCCATAGGCTGCAGGGAGAGATGCTACATCCACTGACAAACAGGATGACAGAGTAGTTAATTCTTGCTAGAGCCATTTATTAATATAGCCATGGCTCCATTACAGTGTGAGTTTCTGGAGGTCAGTAGCCAAGTGTTGTGCCTTTAAAATTCCTCAGGCTTCCAGAAGAGTCAAGAGAGTTTTTTCATTTGTTTCATTTCTTAAATCAAATGCTGTCATATTATTAAAGTAATCTGGGTCAATGGAGAGTGACATGATCTTTTTGGCAGTTTATGGATAATTGCTAAGGAATCTTCCTACACTGTAGGAATCTTTCCTACACTGTAGAAAAAGGGAAATAAAATGGAGAAAGACTCCACTTTTGACCCAGATGGCATAATAATAGGGACTGGGGTTGAAATAACTAAGAAAAGACAAAATATAGAAAATAAAAGTTTTTAAGATACTGATAAGCAGGCAAAGAAAGACAGTGGTCCCGGAGATACAAGGAACAAACGTGGTGAGCCCTATGGTCGCCCAAAGTTACTGACCTGAGCTTCCAGGCCATAACTCAGGGAAGGGAACCCAAGCAAAGCCCAGCAGACTCCTTCAGTTGGCAGATGAAATTGAGAAAGCAGGGAGATCAAGGCAGCTAGAATATACATTGGGAAAAGTACCATAGAGGCGAGAGCTGCACGAAGAGAAAAACCCTTGGATCCGCAAAGAGGTCCTCTTGAGTTTTTAGCAGGGTATGATCAGCACATATGTGCAAGAGAACCACCAAAGGTCAGAGAAGGAAGCATTCAAAACGATTAAAGAGGGGTGCTTGGGAGGCTCAGTCAGTTAAGCATCCGACTTCAGCTCAGGTCATGATCTCATGGTTCATGGGTTCGAGCCCCACATCAGGCTCTGTGCTGACAGCTCAGATCCTGAAGCCTGATTCAGATTGTGTGTCTCCCTCACTCTCTGCCCCTCCCCTGCTCATGCTCTCTCTCTCTCTCTCTCTCTCTCTCTCTCTCTCAAAATAAATATACCTTTAAAAAATCTATTAAAAAAAAGATGAAAGGAATAGTTCCTAATGCCCATCTAGGGACAGAAATAGTCCTGCTCCTATGAGCCACACAGGAAAAACTTGTAATTCATGGGGCATTGAATAGAATATTCTAGAAGGTTTTGCCTCAGTAGTGAAGAATAATTATCCCTAAACTGGATATTGCTCCGGACCATAAAATATCACTGGATATTTTATGAATCATAAAAGCAAACCCTGAGAGGATTGAACTGTTTCCAAGTAACCGTATCCTAAAACAAAGCTCAAAAATATTTACAGGAATATAAAAATATCCTGTCCCTAACACAATAAAATTCATAGTATCTGGCATGCAATACAGAAGAGTTCTCACTTGGATACCCATCCTGAGTTCTCTCCACCTCTGCAAGACCTCTGCAAATGAAGTGTGCCCTCCCCTAGTCTCTCAGACTGCCATCAACAGAAATCGAGAAAGCAGCCTACAGCAACGCTTGTTGTCTATGAGAGGCTCTCCTCCAGCCTTCCATATGACCATCAGTCAGGAGTCCAGAGAGCAGTCAAGAGCTCTGTGTGCTCCTGACACCCCTTCCTACCCTTCTGTGATAGATAATTTTACATGTCAACTTGGCTGCATCATGGGATGTCTAGATAACTGGTCAAACATTACTTCTGGATGTGTCTGTGAGGGTGTTTCTTGAAGAGATTAGCATTTGAATCTGTAGTCTGCGTAGAGCAGGTGGCCCTCTCAAATGTGTCTGGGCTTCAGTCTGAATAGAACAAAAGGGCAGAAGAAAGTTGACTTTGCTCTCTGCCTGACTGCTTGAGCTGGGACAGAGATTTGCCCTCATTGCTCCCAGTACTCAGGCCTTCCAGCTACACCACTGGCTTTCCTGGGGCTCCAGTTTGCAGACAGCAGATTATAGGACTTCTCAGCTTCCACAATCAAATGAGTTAAACCTTATAATAAATCTTGTGTGTGTGTGTGTGTGTGTGTGTGTGTGTGTGTGTGTGTGTGTGTCTGGTATAGATAGAAAGATAGATACGTAAATAGATAGATAGATGATAGATGATAGATAGACAGACATAAAAATAAAATAGGATATATCCTATTGGTTCTGTTTCTCTTGAAAACCTTAGGCGAATACATCTTATCTGCCTTCAACATTCCAGCTTTACCACCATTGTCTGCTTTGAGACCATCAGAACTTATCTCATTAGTCCTTTTTTATATCAGTCACCGCAAGAGGCCCAAGGTGTCCTGGTTATTCATCATCCCTTAGACTCTCATCCCCACGTGGCTCAGATGTCCCCTTTTTTGGTGAGGCCTTCCTAACCATGCTAATTCACATTGCAATCCAACCCCTCTACACCCCGAGCCCCTTTCCCTATTTTATTTTTTTCCATAGCACTTACCCCAACTGAATATACTATATATCACTTATTGACTTGCCCACTAGAATATGAGCTCCATAAGGGCAGGGAATTGTACCCGTTCACTGCTGCATGCCCAGTGTTTAGAGCAGTGCTGGGTACATAGTAAGCAGTCAGAAATTATTTGAGGAATGAGGGACACATGCTGTGTCAGCATTTAACGGCGTATCTATGAGTTCCTTCTTCAGAAAAGGCGGGCCCTAGTTTCTGAATGTAACCTGATGCTCAGTGAATTGCTCATGGGGTGCTTTTTGGCCAAGCATTTTACACCATCTCAAGGATCATGTGTAAGCTGCGTCTGAGCACTTACCCAGATCCGCCCCCACCACTGAAGCCTCGCGGAGGACCCAAAAGGCGGGACTGTCTCATGGCCAAGAACGTGCTCCCAGATCTGTGGCTCCTGCAGTTCCCCTGGCTCAGTAAATGGCACCAGTTTTCACCCAGATGCTTGGTCTAAACACTAGGAATTACCTGTGATCTCTCTCTGACTGCTCACATCGGGTCCATCTCCAAAACCACTCGGAACTGGCATACTTTCCGCCATGCCAGGGCCACTGTCTCCCTGAAGCGGCCTGAGATCTGCTGCTTCTACGTCTGCTCTTGACCCCTACTGTTCATTCCCACAGAACAGAGATCTTTCTGTTTGTTTACTTCTTGTATTTCAAAAAATGTTTCGGTGACTTAGGAAATTGATAAAGTGGAGTACTTGATGAATAAGAATACGATAGAATAGAATAAATAGAATAGAATAGAATAGAATAGAATAGAATAGAATAGAATAGAATACGATCCAAATGTGAATAGGTACTGAGAAAATAGAATAGATAATAATAGAATAGATAGAATAGAATAATACGAATAATACAAAATAGAATAAATAATACGATCCAAATGTGAAATAGGTACTGAGAAAAAAGCCTAGAAGGAAACACGTGGGTATTTTAAGTGTAATTATCTCTGAGTGGCAAGATTATGGTTTGAATTTCCTTCTTTATGCTATTTAGTATTTCACAAATACTTTACAGTGAGTATGTATAGTTGCTGAGAAAACAGTAAGAAAAATGCTGAGTGACCAGTGAGGCAGCACTAATGTAGGTCAGATTTATTTAATAGATTTAGAATTGTTAATTTATGAATGTAACGAAATTTGGAGTCTGCTCATTTTGTAGATCTCCTCGTGCATCCCAGTCACCGTGCTACTAGGCGCTTTTCCCATACTTTATTTCTGTGGAAAGGGAGCCTTCTTCAAAGAGGCTAAGTGGTTTGCCCAAAGTCACTTAGCTGATAAGAGACATGGCAGATGCTAACGAGGTCTCCAGACCAGACATCCAGGCTCTACTCACTACCCCACATTCTCTTCTCTTACCCAAAGGCTGGGGTCCAGGGCAGACACGGCTGGCGAATGACTGGGTCAAAGATGGCAGGATTGAGGTTATCAGCCTAACTAAGGGGGTGAAATGGTTTGGTGAAGACACTGTCAGTCAACGTAAATCAAGTGACTAGAGCATCGTTTTACAGGCATACTTGAACTTGGAACTTATTAGCAACATGGATTTAATGTCGCCTGTAAAAGCAGCATAAAGGTAAACCCTTATTTGTTCTGCTTCCTCGCGCTATAAAAACAGAGCTCACGCTCTGGGAGTTGATGAGTCTGGAAAAAGGGGTGGGGCTAGACGCTGGCATCTCCACATAAGTCCTGACCTCTTGAGGAGAGAGGGGAGGAGCTGGGGGGGTGGGGGGTGGGAAGGGGCAACTGTGGTTTCCCTCAGTGGTCCTGAGAGACTAATCTTGTAATCAAAAAACCCGCTTCCCATTACACTCAGAATAACACCCACATGCTCTGCACCCAAGGTCCATGCTTCTTACGTGGCCCACCTTCTTTCTTCTCTTTGTCCAGAGCTCTCAGTCCCTGGGCTCTGGGCTCACCAGCCTCTGTGCTTCTGGAACTTTCCGGTATTCTGGCAGGGTCTTCACCGACTCCTCTGCTGCCCCGTTGCTTCTCCTTCATGCCGGTGCTCTGTAGGCTCCCTCTCGTCCTTCGGATTTCAGCTGAAATATACACCTGAGGAGAGGCCTTCCCTGGTGACTTCATGTGAGAGACCCCCACTCCGCATCACAATCATTCTCTTTGCCCTTAACCCCAATCTTTTTTATAAGCAGAACTTTTAACTGATATAATTTCAAATTCAAAGAATGTGCAAAGAATATATGGAAAAAATAGGTAAGTTGTGAAGCATGATAACATAATAAACACTTATGAACCCACCAATCAATTTAAGATCTAGAATATTAACAATACCTGATTTTTTTTTAAGTTTATGTATTTATTTCTGAGAGAGAGAGAGAGCACACGAGCAGGGCAGGGGCAGAGAGAGAGAGAGAGGGGGACAGAGGATCCAAAGCAGGCTCCGTGCTGACAGCAGAGAGCCAAATGTGGGGCTCAAACCCATGAACCATGAGATCATGGCCTGAGCTGAAGGCAAACACTTAACCAACTGAGCCACCCGGGCACCCCCACAATACCTGATTATTTTCTGCATAGCACTTATCAACTATCTAAAACCATATTGTGTACTTATTTCTGTATGTATTTTCTTTCGTATCTACTGGAAGGTGAGGTCCGATGCCTGTCTTGTTGATTGCTGTATCCCAGAGCTTAGAATGGTGCCTAGAAAATAAATATTTGAGAATGGATGAGCAACGAGGGTGAGGCAGAGAGGTCAGAGGAGTGGGACGTTACTGTCAGTGGTGAGGGGCGGCCTGCACTGTCTCCATGCAGAGATCCACAAGCCCACCAGACACAGCCCACCCCCCATTTCTCCGAAGGCTAGTCACATAACGTAAGGTGTAATGTCTAGCTATGTAGACAAAGGCACGCGAGGCCAGTCATTTTGCCATTTTGAGACTCCATTTCCGTCTCTGATAAAATGGGCCGTAGTAGCTACTTGCGGGATGCCTGGGGTAGAGATACAAACATTCTCACCTCCCTCTGTAATACCTGAGAGAGCAGGGCCACGGAGGTACAGGCAGCTGCTGGCAGCAGGCAGCTTCAGACCTGGAGACTGACAGGCAGACAGACAGACAGACAGATAGACTCTGGGTGGGCAGAACTGTGGCAGACAGACGCCCAGGCCACCCGGGAAGCAGTGGAAAGCCTCTCCTGCCCTCTAAAGGGCCCACTGTATGTGCTTTGAGCCCTGCACTGATGCCCGAGGCCAGGCACAGACCCCTAGAGTCTGTGGGATGGCTGGGCCTTGAACTGCCTGCTGGCAGGGATCATACAGGGTCTTGGTGCCCGAGTGGAGGATGCATCATAACTGAAAAGAACAATGAAATCTCTTTTCTCTTCAGTGAATCAGGGGAAAACTTCAGTCGAGCCTCGGTTTTTTTCCCCCCCAGTGCAAGTGTCCTGATTAAGCCAGTCTATACTAAAATTATATCCAGAGGAACCAGGCCCTCAGGACAGTCTTCAATGTCTTCCTTTGCCTGGCAGGCTAATGAATTAATTCAACCAGCAGTCACCAAGCGACTAGTATGTGTCGGGAGGCCTTTTGCAGGGCCAGGGTGAGGAGGGGTAAATGCACGGGGGCAGAATAGCGCAGTCAGTATTCTCCCCGGGGAAAGTGGAAGCTGGGGCGTGGTGGGGGCGTGGGGAGGGGGGTGCAGCCGGCTCTGCGAGGGCCAGGCGGAGTGACAGCGAGCTGCTCCTTGCAGAAGGGGGCTTTTGCATTGCGCCTGAAGGATGATGGAGGCACAGACCCACCCACGGATGGTGGAAAGCAGTACATGTGTGGGCATGGGTGCAGCAGGGAATCATTTCAGAGACATGGGCTACAGCCACATGTTGACGGCCTTGCTCACCGGGTCCTGAAGGCAGTGGAGCAACACGATCAGGTTTGTGCCTCAGACAACCCTCGCAGGGAACAGCTACTCCTCTGCCTCTGCCACCTTCACTCACCCTTCAGCTGATCAGAACATGTCCGGTTTCCTTTGGGGACTCGCCCTGCCCCCACTCTCAGCTCACGTGGTTCCTTCTGGCTCCTGAGTCCTGCCTATGATTCAGGCCTGGCCCATCAGTGTATTTCATTATTTTATCCCGAGGGATTGATTCAGAACTGGGCAGATTCTCCCGGTGGTCCGGTGAGACCCCGTTCGTGGACAGTCATTGGCTCTGTTGGGGAGAAGTCTCCTGTCTGCCAGTCTTGAAGCAGGAAGCCTGCCAACCTGTGGCTGTGGGGCCACCAGTGGGAGAGGACCGGCTTGAGAACGACACCGGCACAAGGGGAAGCAGAATGAAGACCTGGATTGATCAATGATGCCTCCATGCTCTCCCTGCCCATCCTGAGGATCCTGTCAGACCCATGGCAGGAGCAGGTCCCGTACTTCTGAAACCACCTAATGGGTAGAAACGGGCTTTTTTTCCCCTGCTCTGTCTACCGGACACTGACCTTCTTTTTTTTTTTTTTTTTTAAAGTTTTATTTATTTATTTTTAGGAGTGAGAGAGCATGCGCAAGTGGGGACGGGGCAGAGAGAGAGAGAGAGAGAAGGAGAGAGAGAATTCCATGGGGCTCAGACTCATGAGCTGTGAGATCACGGTGTGAGCCTGAATCAAGAGTCTCATGCTAAACCAACTGAGCCACCCACGCACCCCGGGGGATTGACCTTCTTGTATGACTCTGGTTCCATAAGGACTGTGAAAACAAACCCCTCTGAAAACAAATGGGCCATTCGGGAGGGATTTCCAGTTCCTGTAATCATTCATTCATTCATTCATTCCACAAGTATTTGAGATTCTACTTTATGCCACACTCTGCGATAAGCCTATAATTGTGAGCAAAATAAACATAGGCCCTGTTCTCATGGAGTTTGCAGCCTATTAAAAAAGACAGATGATAGGGGCGCCTGGGTGGCTCAGCCGGTTAAGCCTCCTACTTCGGCTCAGGTCATGATCTCACGGTTCGTGAGTTCCAGCCCCTCATTGGGCTCTGTGCTGACAACTGAAAGCCTGGAGCCTGCTTCGGATTCTGTGTCTCCCTCTCTCTGCGCTCCTCCTCTGCTCACGCTGTCTCTCTCAAAACTAAATAAACATCAAAAAATTTTAGATAAGACGGATGATAAAATATGTAATTAGAATGAATATGTAGTTAAAAATTGTGAAAAGTATCACGAAGGAAAAGTACAGGTAGCTATGAAATGTATTCTCGGGTATCAGATCTTATGGGGGCAGGATGGGTAGGGATCGGGGGAGTTTTCTTTAGGAACCAACAAATGAAATAGGAGCAAAAAAGAGGTGTAGGAGTTGGCTGGGTGAAGGACTGGGAGCAAGGAACTTTCCAGGCAGAGGGAAGAGTATGTTCAAAGGCGCTGGTGTTCTGTCAGCCATCTTGAAGAGCTTCCTCATCCCCACAGGCCCTCCTGGGTGGGAAACGGGGAGGGGAGGGTGGAAAAGGTGGCCTAGGAATCCAGACTTGGCTTTGCTTGGCCCTTGGACACAAATGCAGCATAGATAACTGCCTTCCTTCACTCCTTCATCTCTCAGTACCAGGGCACTTTCACTCTTTCTTCCTTAAAGAAAGTCCCTGTGCAAGTATCTTGCATTGGCGATGGTAAGGGGAGGAGGCACATTGCTAGCCTGCCTCGACCGCCGTCCTTTCCTCATTTCTTCCACAGCAAGAAGGTTTCAGTTGGGCTTATTCAGTTACTATAACTTAAGATTATAGTGATGATTCACTGCTTTTTTTTTTCTTGATTTGGAAATCATGCTGGATATTTAATCTCAAAGCTTTGTTGAAATAACAGACACACAGAAGTTTAAAAGTAGACGTTACATGACACTGAAAACGTAAGCAGAAAAAGAAAAAAGTGGATAAATTGACTTCATCAAATTTCATCGAAATTTAAATTTTTTGTGCTGCAAACAATACCATCAAGAAAGGGAATAAAGAGGGGTGCCTGGGTGGCTCAGTCGGTTAAGCGTCTGACGTCAGCTCAGGTCATGATCTTGAAGTCCGTGAGTTCGAGCTCCACATCAGGCTCTGTGCTGACAGCTCAGAGCCTGGAGCCTGGCTCAGATTCTGTGTCTCCCTTTCTCTGCCCCTTCCCTGCTTGTTCTCTCTCACTCTCCCTCTCTCAAAGAATAAATAAACATTAAAAAATATTGAAAGAAAGAGAAAGAAAGGAAGGAAGGAAGGAAGGAAGGAAGGAAGGAAGGAAGGAAGGAAGAAAAAAAGAGAAAAAAAGACAAGTCGAAGAACGGGAGAAAAATATTTGAAAATCATATATTGGATAAGGGGCTTGTATCCAAAATATATAAAGAACTCTCGCTCATCATAAAAAGAGAAAGGCCACAGGGGCGCCTGGGTGGCTCGGTCGGTTAAGCGTCCGACTTCGGCTCAGGTCATGATCTCGCGGTTCGTGAGTTCAAGGCCCGCGTCGGGCTCTGTGCTGACAGCTCGGAGCCTGGAGCCTGTTTCTGATTCTGCGTCTCCCTCTCTCTCTCTGACCCTCCCCCGTTCATGCTCTGTCTCTCTCTATCTCAAAAATAAATAAATGTTTAAAAAAAAAAAAAAAGAGAGAAAGGCCACAATCTAAAATGGGGCAGAGGATTTGAATAGACATTTCAGCAAGATCTAGAGATGGCCAATAAGCACATGAAAAGATGGGCAACATCATTAGTCATTAGGGAAATGCAATCAAGGCTCTAAGGAGTGATCACTTCACATCTACTAGGATGACTTTAAGCAAAAAGATAGCAAGTGTTGGTGAGGGCATGGACAAGTTGGAACACTCAAACACTGCTGGTGGGGATGTAAAATGCTGCCGCTGCTTTGAAAAACGGTGTGGCGGTTCCTCCAAACGCTAAACACAGAGCTACTATACGAGTCAGCCGTTCCTTTCCCAGGTACGTACCTAAGAGAAAGGAAGACGCAGGTCTACACAGAAACTCGTATTCTAATATTCACAGCAGCATCGTTCATAAGAGCCAAAAGGTGGAAATAACCCAATGTCTACTAACTGATGATGAAATCAATAGTTTGCTTTATCTATGAAATGGAGTATTATTTAGCAATGAAAAGAAAGGCAATATTGATACATGCTACAACGTGAGCCCTGAAAGCACTATGTTGAGTAAAAGAAGCCAACACATTCAATGATTCCATTTATATGAAATATCCACAAGAGACAAATCTCTAGAGACAAAAAGATGCCTGGTTGCTTATGGTGGGTTGATGGGAGTGAACGGGAGTGACTGCTTATGGCTACGGAGTTCCTTTAGGTGGAATGAAAGTGTTCTAAAATTAGATGCAGCAATGGTTATACAACCCTGTGAATATACTAAAAAACATTGAACTTTAAGTGGGTGAATTTTACAGTACATGAGTTTGTGCTTTTTTTTTAAGTAGGTTAACGATCTCAAGTAGATCAATCAATATTGTCAGAGCCTGCGGTTGAAGTAAATTTTACCCGGATTCTGGCACAAGACACAGGTCAGTCAGAGAAAACCTCCCCAGGGGAAAAGTGTAGCGATAATAATGGTCACATTATTCACAGTGGTAACTGAAATTGATATGACCTTTATGGTTAGCAAAGAACGTCTGCATTTGCTTGATTAAATCCCTTCACTCACATGAATCACGGGAGGGAGGCATCATCACACATATCTGACACCCAAGGGAACTGTGGTTCAGGGGGTTTAGGAACAGGTCAGATCATATGGGTAGTAAATTCTGGGGCTTGGGGCAGAGCCCTGGTCCACCTGCCCCAGATCTCATGTCACTTCACTAAGCCTGGGAAGGCAGAGGCCATGCTCTGTCTTTTTACAATAGTAGCCCAGTGCCTGGCAGGATGAATACATGAATGAATGAATGAGTTATAACTTACTTCTCTTTGGACTCTGTGACCATGTAATGCAAAGTGTGTTCCCATCTCCTCCTAGGAAAAGGAGACCAAGAAAGACAAGCTACAGGGGCCATCCTCGGAACACAACTTCGCAAAGTGCTGGCTGGCAGCCTGGTCTCCAGAAGTCACGCTGACTTTATCCTTTTATGGGTATAGAGAACGATCCTTTTATGGATTGCCTCAGCCCCACTCCCCACGTCCTGCCATCTTGAATTCCTGGTCAGCATTTGCCCTCCAGAGAAAGGTTGAACCTCCCGAGGCTGAGGTAACCCATAGCTAGTCTGTGCTGTCCAGAAGATGGCATGGGATCCCACAAAGGAGGTACAATCTCACGCAGCCAAAGGAGTCTTTACGGATGAAACCTGAACGGGACAGAGAGAGCTTTGACCTTCTGCGTAACACGTTTGAGTCAGCTGGTAGTTGAGTTCGGTTGGTTGGCTGTGTCTCAGATGTCAGTAGGAGACGAAGCAAAGATGTTCTGCTTGCTGAGGTTTTCCTTTCTCCATGGACCAGATGTTCTTTTGGAAAGAGCCTTGGATTTGGAATCGCAAAAACCTGGATTTAAACCCTTTTCTGTCATTTACCCTAGTGACCTCCCTAAGCCCAATGCCCTCGCCTAACCAGTGAAAATCTCACAGTCCCCAGCTGGTAAGTGGCAGAGCTTGGATTTGAAACCAGGACTCTTGACTCCACCTCCACCTGCAGTCGAATGATAGTTGGCAAAGAGATGTCTAAACTGCATGCAAAAGGGCAGGCTGTGGTAAATGTGAACACCTCCTCCCGGTGGCTGAAAGCCAGGAAGGAGTGAGAGAGCAGATTGAGAGAGCAGACGCTAATGTTCTCCCATTAATCAAGGCAGAGTGTGTGCTCTGTGCCCTTAAGAGGGCTTAGGACTTGGAATTGCTTCTGCTTCACAGCCTGTCTCTGGCACAGCCTGGGCTAGAGCCCTGGGGGTACTGGAGACACTGCCCAGATACGTGTCTGCTCACCTACACCCTCGGCCTGACTCCTTTCATGGCCCTTCCATTTCACAACCGTCACTGTGTCCGGGCCACACCCAGAAGGAATGGGATACACATCCCGCCAGTCTGGGTTATCTAGGTCTAAAACATACTTTGTTCCTTTGGTGATTCCATCTGGAAGGCCCCATGGAACTGAATGACTGACTTTCCTCCTTTAGCTTTAATCAAAGGGATGGCCGCTCCTACCCGTCCAAGGATGGGAGTTTCCATGAGATTGTCGGGGTCAGAGGCAAGGGCCCGGAGTTTTGAATCAGACAGCCCCCTATTTAATCCTGGTCTCTGGTTATTTCTGTAGGACCTTCAGTGATGCCACTTGACCTCTCTATACTTCATTTTACCTTTCCTGTAAAGTGAGGCAACGATCTAGGGCTGTGAGGACTCCACCAGGTAGCGTAGTGATGTGGTTGGTGCGGAGCAGACCTCAGAAACCAGAAGGTTCTCTCTCCTTCCTGATTCTGTCTCTTCTCTTGACAGTAGAGTAGATCCACTCAAAGAAGGAAGTAGACTCCACCTGGAACCTGGGGTGGTTTGATCAGACCTCCACTGAGTCCTCAGGTGTACGTGGGGGAGGATTAACGATCTTAGACAAGTCTTCCCGGGAGGAGAGGGGCTGGGAAGTATTGGAGGTATTGAAGGCAAGGAGAGAAAAGACCAGATGGGGATGTGCTAAGTATAGTAATAAGCAGTAATAGTGATAGAGTGCCTCATTTAATTGAACACTTACTATGTGCCAACATTGTACTTGGAAATTTACATGTGTTTCTTAATCCTCCTCTCGTCATCCCCATTTCACAGATGAAGCAACCAGCTGACAAGCGTCTGGATACGCCAGTAACTGCGACTTGAAACTACATGTCACCCAGTGCTCTGGGGAAGGGTGGGAGACGTAGAGGTGGTGGTAACTCAGGCTGGCCTGGAGGTCCCTGCCCTGGGGGAGGCTCAAGTCCTCCGTGGTTTGTGACCCAGCCCGGGTGAGGCAGGAAGTATGGGGCCTCCTCAGGCAGAGGGCCTGTCTCCCCAGTTCAAATGTTGAGCACCTCCATACCAGGGCCCCGTCTGCCTGCTCCCTCTGGTAGGGGCACAATCTGTGTTTAAAGGAAGCAAGAAACACTACCGTTTTCCCCTTTTCCTTGTGGGGTCGCCCTGTGTGGAATGATGTCTTTGACAACATAGAGCTTGTCACGGTTGACAAACCACTTTCCTACCTGTTATTCTGGAGACCACCTGCCACCCAGGAAGTCTCTCCTCCTCCCCACTGCTGACACCTAAGGGGTCACCAAGTCTGGCCAATTCTTCCCTTTATAGTCGAACTCGTCTGTCCTTCTGCACCTTCCCCACTGCCATCACCTAGATGCAGGCCTCTGTCACTTCCTCCCCCGACGGCTCCGTACCTGCCCTCCTCACTTCCCAGCTTGCCCTGTGCTAAGCCCCCTTTCTATCCAAGAGTCAGAAAGATCTCTCTATCTCTCTTTTTTTAAGTGCATTCATTTATTTTGAGAGAGAGAGAGAGCACAAGCCAGGGAGGGGCAAAGAGAGAGGGAGAGAGAGAATCCCAAGCAGGCTCTGCGCTTTCAGGGCAGAGCCTGATGCAGAGCTCGAACTCATGAACCGTGAGATTATGACCTGAGCCGAAACCAAGAGTCAGATGCTTAACTGACTGTGCCCCCCAGGTGGCCCCAGAGAGATGGCTCTTAAATAAAACTCTGCTCATTTCTCTCCTGTTGCCTTAGCACCAAGTCAGCCCCTGCACAGGACCTGAGCCACCTGCCCCCCCCCCCCCAATCCTGTCCTTATCTCCTCAGACCCACTTGTCCTCCCCCTGCCTGCCTGGCCAGGGGTGACCCATGAGGCCACGTGCCTGAATCACCTGGCAGGGGAAACAGGGACCTGGAGGCACATTTCATCCCTCCCTTCATGTCATCCCCTTGTCCGCACACGCACGTCTGTCCCGCCTGGTGATGTCACGGGCCCGGGTACATGTGCAGTAGCTCGCACCAGGGCTCCAAGGCGGGGGCGGGGTGTAGAGTGATGAACGCCCGGTCTCACTTCAGAGAGATGATGACAGCATGAAGGAAGGTGAGGCAAGACTTGGCACAAGGCACAGTGGGGACGCAGAGTCCCCAGAGCCTCCTGACTGAGAAATATGAACACGCAAACTTGGGTAAATAATGTCACTCTTATCTACCATAGCACTTGCTAAATAAGATACTTACGTGGTACTCTCTTCATGCTGGACACCGTTGTAAGCAGCCTACGTGCACTTACTTGATTTATCTGATGAGTTATCCCCACGACAACTCACTTTACAGACAAGAAAAACAAAAACAAAAACCCTGAGGCACAGAGAAGTTAAGTAACTTTCCTAAAGCAACACAGCTTGTAAGTAGTAAAGCCAAGATTTGGCTCCTGAGTCTGTGCTCTTAACCCCCATGCCCTTTTGTCAGCCTGTAAAAGTCAGGCCTGCCCCCCTGCCCCGGGGGAGCGCTGTCCTCCTGCGGCCCCTCACTCACCCGGGCGTGACAAGTGTCTGTAGAATCTCCAGCCCAGAGGCCTCACCTCGCTCTGCTGTCATTTATTATTTCATCGCTGTGAGGCCTCATCCTGTTTCTCAGCTGGGTTTTGATCTCCCCATTGCGGGGGGAGCAAACCGGAAGAAGATTCCTGTGAGGCACCGCACCGCAGCATTCCCAGGAATCAAAACTGAGGGTGTCTATCCGCGGAAACACTCCTGTAGGAGAAGGGTCGGTCTGAGGGTGCCCCGGGGGGCACTCCCCAGGCCTCGGTGGGCACACTGGGTCCGCGGCGCCACAGGGGCACGCGGCTCCAGGCAGATGCCATCCTGTGAGCCATCGGTTGTGGGCAGTGGTTGAGTCCACAGAAAGAGAAGTGAAGGAGTGAGGAGTTGATAGGCGCAAAGACGAGCCTTGGGGAAGGCCTGGTCGGAGGGGATGAGATAAAGAGCAGGGGTGGGGGGAGGAGAGGGACAGAAAAAAGTGACAGGAGGAGCACACGCACGAAGCAAGAACTCCTATTTGTGCATCATTTTCTCTTATCCCTTATCACCTACACACACACACACACACACACACACACACACACACACCAAAACCTCCGAGTCCAGTGCTGGAAGCAGGTGAGGTACGATTAGTAACACCAGTTTCCGGATGTGAAAACTGAAAGCAGCACAGGCTGGTGCCCCACCCCCCCAACACCGCACCACCACCCCCGCCCCGTGTGGCAGGTGGTAGCTAGCACCCTTCCCCACCCCCACCTCCCACCGTCCGGGAGCTTGTATCCCTCACGCAAGCCACCACGGGAGAGGAAGCAAGGGGGCCACCTGTCACATGTGCCCTTGATCCAAGCAGGAGGCACATCTGGGCCATGGAAGGAGCAGGCCCGGTGGGAGTGGGGCTCCAAATGGAGGTGTGGGTCGGGTGAGGAGTGGTGGGGGGGGGGGGGTACGGAGCAGGTGGAGGAAGCCAGCATACACCCTAGTTGGAGAAACTGGTTCTGGGGAAGGAGAAGCAGGGGGCCCTGGGAGGGGGTTGTGCCCTCTCTCTCTCCCCCTGGTCTCTCCCTCCTCTGGCATTTATGGTCTGCCCGCCCCTCACTGTCTCCCCGCCTGCACCACCCCCTTCTCATTCCCCCCTGTCTGTCTGTCTCTCCCCTTTCTCATGGCTTCCTCTCTATTTTCAGGGCCCATTCTGTCTCCATGTTTCCTCTTCCCCGACTCAACTATTCTGTACCTGGAAATCTAAAACATATCTGGCATGAGGTTTGCTTACTGAATAAAGTTTTATGCTACTTGTTTTCATTTGAAAAGCAGGAGGGCAGAAACGTTTTCTTCCCTTCTCTTTGAAGACGAAAAACCGTCTCTCCAAGGGGGATGCTTTTTAAACATCATCCTTGATGGATTCTGTGGGCAAACTAGTGTCTCCCAAGAGAGAAGAGACGGGCTCGCCATCTCTGTGTGAAGGTGCCAGAGACAGTTTCTGAATGAGACAGAAGGGAGACTCTTTCTCACTTTTCCTCCGAGTGACACAGACACCCGTGGGCTCTTCCCCATGATGAGATCACCCAGCATGCCCAGCAAGGTGCTAAAAAATAATTGCCCTCAGCGAAGACATACAAATAAATCATTCTGCCTGGCAGAGAAAAAAATGTGAGCGTTGTCAACAAAACAGGCAGGCAGAGCATTCCTCCAGCTCCTGGGCTCTGAGGACAGACCCACCCCATGCCCCCAGGGCCAGGAGGCATGCTGCTGCCGGCAGACCCTCACGACAGTCCCGTGGGGCCCCAGCTCACTCTGGGAGCAGAAGTGGAAGTCACTGCACAGCTTTCCTCCCGGAAAGCACGCACACAGTGCGCAGAAGTGTGGCTCCACCTGCTCAGTGGGGAGTTTGTCCAGGGCTGAGCTGTCGCGGGGAGACTTGCGCCTTCATCCCGCAGCCCGAGGGCTACAAGGCCATGCCGTCAGTCATAGTGGCTCTCCATGGCTGTGATTCGGCTTCAGGAACAGGCCCTTCCGGCCACCTACACCTCGGTCAGTGGGCATCCTCGAGCCCTTGAGTTTCCCCGCGTGAACTCTTGGGCAGATTGAAAGAGAAGCCCGTGTGATGCCGACGCCCTTGGAGGGAGGACCGGGTCCCTTCTCCCTCCCCCGTCACTGCTGTAATAGGCACTCTTACTAGCTTCCAGCTAAAGCCCTTAAATCACTTTTGCCAATATTAAATAATGAATTGGCTGCTTTCTTGACACAGCTGACACAGAGATAAGAGATTTCCCATCATCGAATAGGAAAAAAAAAAGGGGGGGCCTAGGTTTGACTCTGGATTTATTTCCTAAGACCAGATTCTTTCATCAGTGAATCATTTTGCTGACTTCCTTCTAAAGCACCTGAGACAAAGGCTGGCATTTTGGGGCATGCTCACAGATGATGGAGACGGGATGGCGTGAGGGCCTCTGGCTCTCAGGGCGGAGGGAGGAGACAAACACCTGAATCCGGGTCAGCTGGTGGTGGAGGCTGGGAAGGGAGGGAGGAGTTATAAAGGCTGTTCCGGGCAGAGGTAGGCGCAGCTTGGGGTCGTATTCTATAGGTGGGAGGCAGTGGAGAGGGAGGGAAAGGAAGTAAGAGGGTGAAGAAAGGGGGCAGAAGAAGAGCAGAGTGAGGACTAAATTCTCACCTCTTCCTGGGTCCCTGCTTCTAAATTTACTCTGTTAAAGATGTCCCGTCTAGGGGTGCCTTAAGCGTCCGACTCGTGATTTCCTCTCAGGTCATGACCTTGGGGTTCGTCAGTTTGAGCCCAGTGCAGAGCCTGCCTGGGATTCTCTGTCTCTCTCTCAAAATAAATAAGCATTAAAAGAAAGAAAAAAGATGTCCCATGTAAACATAGCTTTATATTGAGAGATGCGGTACAGACTTGGCATACGGCTCAAGGTCTTTTCAGTCTTGTCGGAGTCTGTTGGGCTTTCCCATCTGCTCCCATATTTGCACTTCTGGGAAACTTTCTTAGTCTGGATTCCCCCAGAAGCGTACCCTGAGACAACACTGTGAGTGCTGGAGGGGGAGCCGGGGTGAGGAAGGCAGCCACTAAGTGTGAGGCAACTGACCCTTCCTCCCACCGAGCAAGTCTGGGAGCCAGTGTAGAATATGCATTTGGGAGTTAACTGCTGCAGGAGAAGGGGAATGGGTTCCCATCGTGATTAGGTGGGAGCTGCTCCTTGGGGAGTGAGAGGGAGGGTGTTCATCCCCAGCACCTGACCTGCCCCAGGTTTGCTCAGCAGTTGGCGTAAGCCTCTGGGCTCAGCGGCCAGCCGGGTGCCGCAGTTGGAAAGGCTGGTACACATGGGGATGGAAAGAGTAGAGGCCATGGGCGTGGGACATCAACAGACTTTGCCAAAGCGACTACGGCAAGCAAGTGACCCAAAGCCGGGCATAGGGCACCTGATCCAGCCAGAAGAAACAAAACCTTACAGGGTTTGGCACCCACTGATGTGACCACTTTGAGCTTGTCGGGGCTCCAGAGACCTCTTTGGTCGTGAGGGACGCCAGCACTGGTGGGAAAAAGGAAGAAACACCAGAAAGAGATAGTCAACCGGACGTGAAAGGGGAGGGCAACGAGAAAAAGGAGCAAGACGTAGGTAAGCCACTGAAAAGGAAGCATGAAATACACAATCCGCAAAACTCCAACGGGACGTGAGGTGAGCCACGCAGGTGGTGTAGCTGGTCAGCTTTTGGGAAGGTGACACAGGAAGCAGCCACAGAGAGATGGGGTTCTGAGTAGGTGGCAAAAGATTCTAGACAGAATTCAGTCTGGAACATTGCTCTCTCTCTTTTTTTTTTTTCTTGTTCTTTCTTTCTTTTTCTTTTCTTTTTTTTTTTTTTTTTTTTTTTTTGGCTAAATCCAGGAAGATCTACTAAGACTTATTATAAGGACAAGGCTACAGCTCTCACCTATCTATGATGGGACAATTAGCAATTAAGAATAGAAGCGTTAGAGCAAGAACAATGAGAATCACAACGGTCGATGTGGTTGAGAAGTCAGGTCAGGGTGGCGCCCGGTGTGACGCAGCCAGCAGTGGCTGCGGGGGACACAGATCGTTGTGGTTTCCGATGTGTGTCTGCAGACACGGCCCAGGCAGCGTATGATCACAGAGGAAGGTCTGGGTGGGTGGGTCCGCACTGTTACAACTTCCAGCTGTTCCCTGTTTGAGGGCCCCAGGGAGGCGGCTCTGGTGATATAAAATGATATTAAATGCGACTCTTCATGTTGATCCAAAACGTTGGCCAGGAAACCCTAATGTGAAGACATAGGTGAGAAGTGGCACATTGTCTGGGGGGAAGTACTAAACATATCCATGCAGGACGTCTATGGGGTTAACAAAAATAGCTCTAGCAGGCGTCAAGCTATCCAGGTTTATAGGGACAAAGAGCTTGGGAGGGGCTCCCTAGGAGAGTCATGGAGGCAAGGAGTTGCCAGCTGAGCCAGGCGTGCTGAGCTGTTTCTCTTGTTCCCATTACCCTAAACCAAGTGAAGGGGCACTGACAACACTGGGGAGGAAAAACAAAAAAATAAAAGAGAAGGGTCCTAACTTACAGTCCTGAGATGAGCTGCAGAAAGTGTGGGTCTATGGTGAGAGAGACACTGAGCAATGTTTGTTTTGTTGGAGTTTGGAGGTATATTTGAACGTAGAGACGGGTCCCTCCTCCCAGCCTTGCCCTCTGCTAAGTTGGGAAGGTAAGAAGGTCACTGAAGTCCCCCACTAAGGCAGGGTAAAAATAGCGAGCAGGGTGCCTGGGTGGCTCAGTCGGTTGGGTGTCTGACTCTTGATTCCAGCTCAGGTTGTGATCTCCCAGTTGGTGAGTTTGAGCCCTTCATCAGGCTCTGTGCTGACAGCTTGGAGCCTGCTTGGAATTCTCTCTCTCCCTCTCTCTCTCTCTGTCCCTCTCTCTCTCTCTGTCCCTCCCCTGCTCATGTTCGCTCTCTCTCTGTCTCTCTCAAAATAAATAAATAAACATTAAAAATATTTTTAGGGGCACCTGGGTGGCTCAGTCGGTTGAGCATCTGACTTCAGCTCAGGTCATGATCTCACAGCTCATGAGTTCGAGCCCTGCATCGGGCTCTGTGCTGACAGTTTGGAGCCTGGAGCCTGCTTTGGATTCTGTGTCTCCCTCTCTCTCTGCCCCTAACCCACTCGTATTCTCTGTCTCTCTCAAAGATAAATCAACATTAAAAAAATTTTTTTTTAATATTTTTAGAAGAGTGAGCAGAAAAACATCAGCTTTGGTGTGAAAAGGAAGCATGATTTTCCTTTGGGATAAACAAACAAATCTTGGGGAAGATTAGGCTTGAAACATGGATTTGGGACCCTGCCAGAGAGCGTCACCTGCCAGTTGAGAGGCGACAGGAAAAGGTTGCAGAGAGGGTCGTTGCAGAAAGTGGCTAAGGGGGTTGCCAGGTTGATGGGAAAGTGCTTCCCCCACCCCGTCATCGGGGAACTGCAGCGGGGCCAGCCATGAACATCTAGAGGCTCCCAGAGGGTGTGGACACGTGAGAGAGAAACATACTTGTGGGACAGGTAAGAATAAAGACACACTTCCCCTGCCCAAGGGAGACACCTTGAAGTGGGTGTATGATTGCTTTATGTTTTAAATTGGAGAAGACCCTTTATATTCACCAAAGTGACCAGAAAGCCATGAAGGGAAGGACGGCAGTGTGCCTGAATGCCACATCCCCTTTCCTATTTATACAAGCATAGAATTTAGGCCATTCAATAAACTAGTTTACAGGCATTAACACCAGATTCACACCATAGTTACACCTTATCATTGGGGTGTGTGTATTTGGGGGTGTGCAATATTTATAAATGCCATACATAGCTCAACCCATAGTGTGGGTTTATTCCTTAGCAACAGGTGGCTTTGTTGTCTCTAATTTATGGTCCTCTGTAAAGAATCCTTCTAGCTATCTTAAAGAGGAGAACCTCAGCCAGTTGACCCCAATCAATGTTATAGTCCCTGTTGGGGGGCCGCAGGTGGGCAGGGTAGGTTAAGAGCAGTCCTGAGTGAACTAAGTAGCTTCGTGAGAAGGTTAATGTCTTTCTGGTGTCTATGGAAGGGAAGGCAAGGGGAACCTCCTGCAATAATTTCAGGTGGCTTGGGTTCCCACTTGGGAAGAAAAGGCCCATATTTTTACTTTGACTTTTGATTCACAAGTCTTAAAGAACCTGGACTCTGCAGGAATCTGGGTGAACTTGCCCCCCTTCTCTCCCAACCCCCCCACCCCCGCACTGTGTCCGGGCTCCCTACACCCCATTCCCGTTTTGTCCTTAGGGAGCTATCCTTCTCCTGTCTAGAGCAGTGGTTTTCAGCCTCAGCTGCATATGAGAATCACCGATTTTTCACTGGTATTTCAAAAATACACCCGTGCTAAGCTCTCACCTCCAACCGTGTTTCTGGAAGTGGGGTGTGGACACAAGTATTTATTCATTTATTATTTTTTTTTTAGAAACTCTTACGGTAACTCTTGTGTTGAATTAAGGTCTTGAAGATTGAGGAGGATATTAAACAGAGGCCAAGTGGGTCCGATTGCAGGAGACAGGGGAGGCAGCGTTCTGTAGAAAGCATGGCTCCAGGCTGACACTTCTGGGCCTGGCTGAGTGAAATAGAGAAATTCATTCATTCCTCAGATATTCATGACTGTCTACTATGTGCCCTGTACGGTGGGTATAACAGTGAACAAGACAGTTAAAACTCTGTGCCCTGGTGGTGCTTACATTTCAGTAGAGGGGGCTTTCCTGATAGGAAAACACAGGTGAGGCCCGCAGAAACCCCTCTCGGGCTCTCAGGTGGGTGAGGCTGGCGAGCATGCGTCAGAGTGCTAACTGGTTGTCTGGTTTGATTAAACACATTTGCAGTGGACTGTAGGCTCACACAGCTGATCCGCATCCGGCTGCTGGTCTCCCGTGTCTGGGCCAATACAGCCCCAAAGGCTCAGAGCAGCAGGAGAGACGTGTGGAGCAGGTGCTCATAGCCCTGCACACTGGGGACGATCCCAAGGCTGTGGGATGATGTTGCGGATGGTGATGATGAGTGTGCTCATTTTCACTTTAGTTTATTGTCTCACATGAGGAATCTGAGGCAGAGCCAGCCCCTGAACCAGAATCTTCCAACGTCTAGTCTAGACAGGGCCCTCTCCTGCCTCTCATTATGGCCATACTTAAGTTACCTTGAGACAAGAGGAAGGACGTCCTAGGAACCTGCTTTGGGCCCTTTTTTGCCCCAGGCTTCATGACCTGACAAATCCCTTCTGCTCGTCTTCCTCAGGATGAGATTTCAGAGGCTGGGATCAGAGGCAGCTTTGATGCAGCACAAGGCTAATGGTTCTTATCACCACCCCCACCTGTGAAGTGTGTTTCCGGTGGGAAGTGTAATTAGAGCCTCAGGAAGCCTCGGGGGTGGAGGGTTGCTGATGAGAGCTTGGCCACGTGCTGAGCAGGTAGTGTCGAGATGACCATCTGCCCAGCCCTGTCCTGCAGGCCCACAGGTCTTGAACCTGTGGAACAGAATGGATGGAGAAGCAGCCTGGCTTCTGTGTGCTTCCAGGTCCCCTTATCCTGGCACAGAAGAGCCTTTAGGTCCATCTCTGCCCTATTTGCGGGGAGGCCCGTTGCTGAGTGTCCCCATTCTCATTTCTAGGGTCCTCTTTCTTCTTCCACCTCTCTCCCTCCCTTGTCCTCTTTCTTCCCTGGTTTGTGCGTATGCCTACTGCCTTTAGGCTGTAGAGTCCTGAGCAGAGTCCATATCTTTGGTGGCCAAGAGGTGGCTGGACCACCAGGCCACTCTGCCCAGTACCTTGGAGCCTTTCGGACTCCCCCTTGGGTTCCGAACACTAGTTGCAGACCGTGTGAACTGCACAGAGAAGGGATCAATGAACAACATGTGAGCACAAAACTACATGCCCTGAAATGGACAGATAGCCTTTCATCCCATTGCTTGAAACATTCCCGTGGTGTCTTTGTTGCTGGCGTCGACTGAGCCAGGCCTTGTACTCAGTGCTCTACCTGTATTACCTCACGATAGGCCCATGAGCTACGTCTTATTTTCCACTCTACACTTGAGAAAACTGGGGCATAGAAATTTTAACTTTCCCAAGGTCACACCACTAGCAGGTGCTGGATTCTCCAAAGCCCGTGTGTCTGGACTGGGTGGCCTAGGCATTGGAGGAACTGGCCTGATACAGAGACCCCCGGAACCCAAACCCAAGTGGTTTAATTGGCCTCAAGGGTAATACAAGGAAAATAGTGGCAAATAGACAATTTCCGGATTCAGCCTGGGAGGCGAGCAGGGGGCAGATCTAACCAGATGAGCCAAGGATAAGCAAATGGAGTGGTGGGAAGGGTGGGAAAGAGGCTTCAGCCTTGAGGGGGAGGATTCAGAATCCAGGTCAGGAACTGGGCCTTGGCAACTGGCTGAGATGGGGTGGGGGTTGGGGGGGCGGCTGGCCCAGGGAGGAGGTGTGGCCCTGCCTGGGAATTAAGGAGAAGAAACAGGCAGAGGCCCAGTCTTTGGGGTGGGTCAGCACGGGAAGAGGAGTGGGTGGCTGTGATGTGATAGGATGTGGCAGATACGCAGATGCCCAGTATGATCCCCAATGCAGTGGTTGTTGGGTCCACTGGCACAAAAGGAGACCTGGAGCAGGGGGCACAAGGGATGCCGCTGCATGGGGCTAGACCCCAGATTTAAAGCTGAATTAACAACTACATCCCTGCAAGTCAGAGGGTCAGAGGCCACTGGTAAATATCCCGATTCATTTTAGATGAGCTCATGAACTCGGGGAGCATGCGGATGCCCAGTTTGAGAACTGGGGAGGGAAGGGTATCAGGCAATGTGCTAATATCCCCAAAGCAAGTGCCTCTGAAATCCTACTACATCTCTACCTAAATGATGAGGCCCCACTGTTCCTGGCAAAAGAGAGAGCAAGATGGGAGACCACCTAAACACAGCCTGGGCTACTCCGTTGACACGGAGAAGTCAAAGACTTTTTATTCTTCCTGCTTTATTGCCTGAGAATTATAGGCTTCTTTGTTTTGTGGTGGGGAGTGGTTGGTAATGAAAGTGGGATCAGCATCAAATAAGATAATAACCAATAGATATTGAACAGTTACCATAGGCCAAGCCTAACAACGCCCCCTGAATTAGGTACTGTTATCATTTGTCCTTTTTACTTATGAGGAAAATGAGGCTCAGCAAGTTAATAATTCAAAATCTTACAGCTCATGAGTACAAATTTCACGATTTGAACCCAAGCGTAAGCCTACACTGTAGCCACAGTGTAAAACGGCTATATTCTGTGGAAGCCACGAGCTCCAGGCCAGGATGTCAGATGTAGCAGATCATCGGAATTACATATTGAATCAATGAATCAATGAATACGTGGATGAATAGGCCCTCAAGATATATTATCCAGACCTTGAGGCCGAGGCAGGTCCAGAAGGGGAGGGAGTTAAAATGAAAACTGGGTGTAGGTCCCCCTTGTCACATTAGAATTTACTTGGGAGGATGTCCCAAGATAAGGCCAAAGGCCAAAAGTCTATCAATTGCCGTGAAATGAGGAAGCCAGGCTACCCTACCTCCTTTATGCTCTTAGGTATGATTAGAGAGCATAGATGCGGTCATTCTCAGGAATGTCACTGCTCTCTTCCTGATGTTTTAAGTCTTGTTTCCAACGTTCTATATTGTTAAATATGAATGCTGAAACAGAGTCCTTACCTGAGTTTTAGAAGCAAGTTTTTGGTTCCAGAATAGACAAATGAGGGAAACAATCCCCTGGACAAACTTGGGCCTGCAGGAGACTTTCTCTTTCACAGACGTAGCATTGAAGAATGGTAAGCGCCCAGGACAGAGGAGATAAAGAGCACTGGGGATCCAGGTCGTGGCTGAACCCTGGGGAGGCAGATAATCAGAACCCAGCCCCAAGGAGGGGATGGACAAGCATATGCAGAGCCTGGGGTTCAGGGTAGGGAATGGAGTAGCAGGAGGTGTAATTGATCCAAGACTTTGGGAGGGAGGCAGATGGGGCTCAGCCTTGTGGACTGCTTCAACATGGTAGCCCAATGGGGACAGAAGTGCTTGGAGGCAGGGATGTATGATGTCATACACTGCCTCCACTACCACTGAGAAGAGTGGTACTCAGGATGGGGTCCAATTTCCACCAAGTTACAATATCACAGATAAGGGGCCAAGGACAATGACCCATATCTTTCTGGGTTAGGATTACTACACAGTCTGGATCTGCAGGAGGGAGATGGGGGGGCACAGCTGCCCATTGCCGGGGCATCCTGAGGCTACATGGGAGGAGGGGGTCACCCTCTCCTATATGCCTGTCACTACTCTTGACCCACTTAGTTTGAAGCATGTGCATGGCCAGTTTATGCTTCAGAAACTTAGTCCCACCAAAACAGTCCTCTTGATTGTTGCTTGTTATGCCCAAGACAGCAGTATGATGCTGCCTCTTACTAGTTCTATACTGGCTTTGGGTCTCCATATTCTTTGTGGACTGTGTTGTGGGATACATAATAGCAATGAAAAGGGTGTTTACCCAGTTTTAATTGTGAAGGGTCACAATTCTTGGATCTGAGGCATCCAAGATGCCTTGCAAGATGGCTTGCTCCATCATCCTCCATGTACCCTAACAGTTCCTCTGAAGGCTCCAGATAGTACCTCAATGCCCGGGGATGGCTGCCCAGTTCCTCCCTCTTTAATAGGTGTCCATCCAGGACTGTGTGGGGCACACCTACATTGCCCAGGTGCTTTCCTCTGCGCTGCTTCCAAGGGCAGGTTGCTCCCTTGGTTGTCCTCTCTACTTTACATTCTTTGCCCAGAATTGGCTCCCTCCCTTCCCTCCTCTCCCTGTTGTCAAGGCACCAGAAAGCTTCAAATTCAGAACAGGATGGTTAAGTAGTAGAGGAAATCACAAGAGCCTCCAAGTGTCCCAGTGCCGGATCTTTCGGGATCCTCTTTCCCTCCTTTCCTTCACTCTTTTATGCCGATTGGAGACTCTAGGTAGCCCATCCCTCAATTCCTCGCAACTTACGCAACATCCTGATTATTTGTTCAGAAACACATCTAACATCTGGTCACACCTTTTCCTCCCACCCTCTTTGCACCTCCCTTTCCTTTTCCTCCTCCTTGCTGGATCACCACCTGAGTCTCCTCTCTAGGTTGTATGGAGGGCAAGTCAAAATTCCCAGGCCAGGCAACTGCAGGAGTGAAAGCTACAATAAGGAGCTAAAGAATTTGCAAGCCCGGGACTTCTTTTTGTTTTACAACTAATCACCCTATGACTTGATTAGCTGATTTGCTAATGCCAATACATTCAGTATGGTTAATTATAGACTGTGCTATTCAGGTCAGAACACATGCAGGTAAATGAGGTGTTGGGACAATTGCTCTCCCTGAGACCTGTTTTGGATTCCAAACAATCCTAGGGTTGGTTCCTTAGGACTCCTATTAGGCTACTAACTCTTGGTGTAGTCTTGAGGGGGGGTTGTCCTTTCTTCTTTCTGAGGGTCAGTTTGCCATGACAGAGGTGTCTTGTGGCATTGATGGAATCCAAAGTGCTTAAAAGGCCTAATCCATTCTACCACTCTGGGGAGCCTTAACCTCCTTTGGCTCCATAACTCAATAAGCCCTATTGCTAATAAAAATGCCTCTGTAGCAGGAAAGGATGGACCTTGTAAATCCTTCGTATTTTGGGTTTGGACTTTCATCAGGCAGGATGTGGTTCAAGAATATATAAGCTTGAACAATAACACCTGGACCCAGACCTTGCATTGGCACCCTCAGTGGCTTGCACAGGACAGATGTCTTGATTTATCTCAGCATGAAGAAACTCCTGGCTGCCTGCCTGCTAGTCAGCCTGGTTCTTGCTTGACCCACTTTTTTTTTTTTTTTAATGTTTATTTATTTTGAGAGAGAGCACAAGCAGGGGAGAGGCAAAGAGAGAGGGAGAGAGAATCCCAAGCAGGCTCCACACTGTCAACATGGAGCCCAATGTGGGGCTTGATCTCATGAACCATGAGATCATGACCTGAGCCAAGGGTCAGAGGCCTAACCGACTGAGCCCCCCCACGTACCCCTTGCTTGACCCACTTTGCCAACTCTCTGGCTACCTAGCCTCTCTCTCCCCTGCCACCTCTCTTACACACACACACACACACACACACACACACACACACACTAGGCTACCTCCTCGCATCACCCATACCACACTCCTCACAGATGTTTTCTTCCTTCACAGCACAGTCTATATAAGAAGATTGAGAAAAAACTTCTAAATATTTTCTTCTTCTCCATTTCCTCTTTCCTCCAACCCCTTTGTCCCCTCTTTCTTCTTCTTTTTTTAAAAATGTTTATTCATTTTTGAGAGAGCATGAGTGGGGGAGGGGTAGAGAGAAAAGGACAGAGGATCTGAAGCAGGCTCTGCGCTGACAGCAGTGAGCCAGATGTGGGGCTCGAACTCACAAACTGTGAGATCATGACCTGGATGAAGTTGGACACTCAACTGACTGAGCCGGCCAGACAACAGGGAGATGCAGTCAGACCACGTGCCCAGAAAGAGAACCAGGATGTTTGTAGACAGCACGTCCTGCCTTACTCCACAGCTGTCTGAGCCCCCAGCCTTCAAGAGCCCCTGGAAGTGCTGTCCAGCTGACAGTCCCCTCCTCAGTTCACTCCCACCCCAGGCTGCTTGCTGCTCTAAGAGCCCCTTGCACAGGTACCTGTGGAAAATGGATCAATTTAGGTTACAATTATTCCTAAGTGTTGTGAGAGCTCCCCCAAAGAGGGCAGCTGGATTTGTGGGTCAGAGTGAATCTGCCAGGAGATAGAGAGGACATGGATGGGGAAGCAGGGCAAGGAAGGGAGGACCATTGGGTGGAATGACTGGACATTTGGGATGCCGGAATGTGCTTCTGGCTTGTGGGGCACCAACCCCACTCCTTCTTGGGGAGGATATGTGTTGATATTCCCACTGCTTCTGGGTTCACAGGGACTGCTGGATTTGCCCACTAAGACTTGAGCCCCAGGAGTGGCCACACTTGATCTAGACTTTCTTACATGCCCCTGCTGTCCCCAGGCTTCTCTGCTCCAGGGGCCAGCTCCTCTGCCACCAGCTCTCTGCCAGGACCACCTTCGTCTCACCAGTGCTGACTGCTCAGGACCAAAGAGTTTCTCTTTGTCCAGCAGGTGCCACAGAGCCAAGGTAAGGTCTTACCCTTCTAGAAATCTATTGGCCTTGTGCTATAAACCCCATGGAGACATAATGCTCTAACCCAAAGGCTACACTCGGTGGGGAAAATTCCAGATTTGGAATCCATAAGCATTTATAGAGTACCTACTTTAATCTGAGCCCTGGGCCGAAAACTCTCTCAACCATTATCTTATTTGAGATAACATACTTATCAAGTACATCTAATTGTTCCCATTTTAAGACGGAGGAGCCCAAACTCAAATTAAATACCCAAGGATGCAGAGCTGGCAAATGGGAGACACAGGGTTAAAGTTCACGTCTGTCTGACTCCAAGTCAGAAGTTCAGTTGGCTTCCCTTCCCCTTGCAGTAACCGAAGCTCCCTCCCCCAGTCCGTGCCATGCCCCAGCTTCCTATCACTAGCTGCCTCAGTCTAGGCACTCTCAAATGATGGAGGCTCAGGCTACTGATTCAACTTCAGCAAAAGTAGATGGAGCACCCGCTACAGGCTGGTCTCCTTTCTCTCTCACGCTTTGCCTCATGTGATGCTCAGAGCATCCCTGTGATGGACCCCTTCTATCTGGGCTTTTCAAAGTGGATATGCAGTGGTGGGCAAAGAGTAGGTAACACCACAGGGAGCCATCCTACATTTTCCTAGCCAGTCAATTTTATTTAAATATTGTTTTACACAAATTACATGCAAATGCATGTGTTGATATGTATTTTTCTGATATATACGTATTTCTGATATATACGTATATTTGTAGTACTTGTATATGTAAATATATTTATAATATATATTATGATAAATTTTTTTTTAATATGAAATTTATTGTCAAATTGGTTTCCATACAACACCCAGTGCTTGTCTCAACAGGTCCCCCTCCTCAATGCCCATCACCCACTTTCCCCTCCCTCCCACCCCCATCAACCCTCAGTTCATTCTCAGTTTTTAAAAGTCTCTTATGGTTTGCCTCCCTTCCTCTCTAACTTTTTTTCCCCTCTTCCCCTCCCCCATGGTCTTCTGTTAAGTTTCTCAGGATCCACATAAGAGTGAAAACATATGGTATCTGTCTTTCTCTGTCTGACTTATTTCACTTAACATAACACTCTCCAGTTCCATCCACGTTACTACAAAAGGCCATATTTCATTCTTTCGCATTGCCTAGTATTCAATTGTATATATAAACCACAACTTCTTTATCCATTCATCAGTTGATGGACATTTAGGCTCTTTCCATAATTTGTCTATTATTGAAAGTGCTACTATAAACATTGGGATTCAAGTGCCCCTATGTGTCAGCACTCCTGTATCCCTTGGGTAAATTCCTAGCAGTGCTATTGCTGGGTCATAAGGTAGATCTATTTCTAATTTTTTGAGGAACTTCCACACTGTTTTCCAGAGCAGCTGCACCAGTTTGCATTCCCACCAAAAGTGCAAGAGGGTTGCCTTTTGTCCACATCCTCTCCAGCATCTATAGTCTCCTGATTTGTTCATTTTAGCCACTCTGACTGACGTGAGGTGATATCTCAGTGTGGTTTTGATTTGTATTTCCCTGATGAGGAGTGACATTGAGCATCTTTTCATGTGCCTGTTGGCCATCTGGATGTCTTCTTTAGAGAAGTGTCTATTCATGTCTTCTGCCCATTTCTTCACTGGATTGTTTTTCGGGTGTGAAGTTTGGCGTGTTCTTTATAGATTTTGGATACTAGCCTTTGTCCGATATGTCATTTGCAAATATCTTTTCCCATTCTGTCAGTTGCCTTTTAGTTTTGTTGATTGTTTCCTTTGCAGTGCAGAAGCTTTTTATCTTGATGAGGTCCCAGTAGTTCATTTTTGCTTTTAATTCCCTTGCCTTTGGTGATGTGTCAAGTAAGAAATTGCTGAGGCTGAGGTCAGAGAGGTTTTTTTCCTGCTTTCTCCTCTACGGTTTTGATGGTTTCCTGTCTCACATTCAGGTCCTTCATCCATTTTGAGTTTATTTTTGTGAATGGTGTAAGAAAGTGGTCTAGTTTCAATCTGCATGTTGCTGTCCAGTTCTCCCAGCACCATTTGTTAAAGAGACTGTCTTTTTTCCATTGGATGTTCTTTCCTGCTTTGTCAAAGATTAGTTGGCCATACATTTGTGGGTCCAATTCTGGAGTCTCTATTCTATTCCATTGGTCTATGTGTCTGTTTTGGTGCCAATGCCATACTGTCTTGATGATTACAGCTTTGTAGTAGAGGCTAAAATCTGGGATTGTGATGCCTGCCGCTTTGGTCTTCTTCAGTATTACTTTGGCTATTCGGGGTCTTTTGTGGTTCCATACAAATTTTAGGATTGCTTGTTCTAGCTTCAAGAAGAATGCTGGTGCAATTTTGATTGGGATTGCATTGAATGTCTAGATTGCTTTGGGTAGTATTGACATTTTAACAATATTTATTCTTCCAATCCATAAGCATGGAATGTTTTTCAATTTCTTTATATCTTCTTCAGTTTCCTTCATAAGCTTTCTATAGTTTTCAGCATACAGATCCTTTACATCTTTGGTTAGGTTTATTCCCAGGTATTTTATGATTCTTGGTGCAATTGTGAATGGGATCAGTTTCTTTATTTGTCTTTCTGTTGCTTCATTGTTAGTGTATAAGAATGCAACTGATTTCTGTACATTAATTTTGTTTCCTGCAACATTGCTGAATTCATGTATCAGTTCTAGCAGACTTTTGGTGGAGTCTATCAGATTTTCCATGTATAATATCATGTCATCTTCAAAAAGTGAAACTTGACTTCATCTTTGCCAATTTTGATGCCTTTGATTTCCTTTTGTTGTCTGATTGCTGATGCTAGAACTTCCAACACTATGTTAAACAACAACAGTGAGAGTGGACATCCCTGTCGTGTTCCTGATCTCAGGGGGAAAGCTCTCAGTTTTTCCCCATTGAGGATGATATTAGCTGTGGGCTTTTCATAAATGGCTTTATGATGTTTAAGTATGTTCCTTCTCTCCTGACTTTCTTGAGGGTTTTTATTATGAAAGGATGCTGAATTTTGTCAAATGCTTTTTCTGCATCGATTGACAGGATCATATGGTTCTTATCTTTTCTTTTATTAATGTGATATATCACATTTATTGATTGGTGAATACTGAACCAGCCCTGCAGCCCAGGAATGAATCCCACTTGATCATGGTGAATAATTCTTTTTATATGCTGTTGAATTCGATTTGCTAGTATCTTGTTGAGAATTTTTGCATCCATATTCATCAGGGATATTGGCCTGTAGTTCTCTTTTTTTTTGCTTGATATAATTATTTTCATGTAATACAGCATATTAAGTATATAACTTGATATAATAAACAATATATACAAACATAAAATACATATTTGTACTTTTACAACTATAAGTACAAATTTATCAAAACAAATTACTATGTGATAAAGTAGGCAGGAAAATGAAATTGACCATGGTAGAAAGAATTCTAGGATGTCCCCAAAGATTTCTTGGCCCTAGTGTATGTAGGTTATGTCACATGGCCAGTTGACCTTAAGATAAGGAGCTTATCTAGGGGGGCATGATGCAATCACCTGAATCTCTTAAAAGCAAAGCATTTTCTCTGGTTGGTAGCAGAAGGGAAGTCCAAGAGATTCAAAGCATGAGAAGAGTGGGCTGTGTGGGGTGTTCTCCATAGCTGAGGTGGAGGGGGCCACATCACAAGAAGTTGACAGCAGCCTCCAGCAGCTAAGAGCATTGCCATTCTATAGCTAGAAAGACAGCAGGGACTTCAGTCCTACAACCACAAGGAACTGAACTCTGTCAACAAGCAGGGGGAGTGTAAAAACATACCTTTCCCCAGTCAAGCCTCCAGATGAAGACACAGCCAGCTGACATCTTCATTACATTATGAGACTCTGGGCAGAGGACTCAGCTAAAACATTCCACATTCCTGGGGTGTCTGGGTGGCTTGGTCGGTTAAGCGTCCAACTTCAGCTCAGGTCACGATCTTGCGGTTTGTAGGTTTGAGCCCCGTGTCAGGCTCTGTGCTGACAGCTCAGAGACTGGAGCTGCCTTCAGAGTCTGTGTCTCCCTCTCTCTCTCTGCCTTCCCCCACTTGAATTCTGTCTGTTTCTCTCAAAAATAAATAAACATTAAAAAAAAAAAAAAACATACCACACTCCTGACTCGTGGAAACTGAGGTCATAAATCTAGGTTGCTTTAAGTGGCTAAGTTTCTGGTAATTCGTTAATACAGCAATAGAAAACCTATACATTGACTTTTCAGCATAAAAAATATTTCGTATTTTTGGCTTGCTGTCAGCTACTGTTTGGGCTTATGTTTCATGACTCTGTGAGGTTTGCGGTTTATGCTTCTACAGAGAGAAACTTTAGAGAAATTTTTTCTTTCTTCTGTGTTTTGTAACAAATGTTTATTGCAAATGTCTGCTCTTTGTCAGGTATGACTAGGCTGTAGTGATAGGTGAGACAGGTAAAATTCTCTGCTCTCAAAAAGTTCTGGTCCAGAGGAAAGTCGGACAATAAGCAAGAGAACAAATAAATACACAAGATACTCTGAGGAGTCTGAAGTGCCATGAAGATGGTGAAGGAGTGTGGGAATGTAAACAAGCCTGGGGGTAAGGCTGCAAGCTATGGCCTTAGCTGGGTGGTCAGGGACGGCCTCTGAGAGGATGACTTTGGAGCTGAGACCTGGGTAATAAGGAGCGGCCCCAAGTGAAGAGGGAGAAATGTCAGCTCCAGGGCCTTGTGAGCCTTCCTGAAGGTAGCCCTGTCCCTGGGCGTCACCACCAGGAAGGAGCTGGTCAGAACCTCCAGCACCCCAGGGCTGCCTCTGAGGCTTCCCTGAGGGCCAGCACTGCTAAGTCTCCAAGGAGGCTGCTTGGTACAGCCCAGGCTGGGATCCCGGAGACTGGTGCCACCCCTAGCCCCCTTCAGGATATTAGGGAAGGCTTGAAGGACCCGAGGTCCTCCTCAAGAGTTTTCCAGATAATCTGCACCATTTGGGGTCTGGCCATCAGATCCTCACCACGGTGAAAGTGCTTTGTTCTCACTGGGACCTGTCCTTACGTGTGAGAGGTTTTCCTGAAAAGTGTTTGTTTTCTCTCAGGGCCTACTGCTCAAGGGCCTTCTGAGTGATCTCAGTCCAGATTCTTGCCAATCTTCCCATACCCTGTTCATATTGTTGTAGGGTCTGGTCTTTCCATTGTTTAGGGAGCCCGTTCTGCCCCCACCCCACCCCAAGCCTTTAATGAGGACCATGAGGAGAGGCAGTGCCGAATCTGTACAGGCAGGCTTCTCTAGGCTTCCCATCCCTGGTCACACGCATAACATTGCAGGGCCTGGGAAAGAACTCGAATTCAGGTCCACATACCATATGGCTAAATACTTTAAAGCGATACATCAGGCTGGCAAAGTATATATAAAATGGGTTGTATTGTCAGACTTAAACAGACCTTCACAAAGACTTCTCAGACTCCTTGGAGCTCTACGCCGAATAGGTGGTGTTGGGGGCAGGCCTCTGGCTCCCAGGCTGCAGAAGGCTGACTTCTCTCCCCCACCAATCCCCTGTTCCACCCTGAACCACAAAGGGTGTCCCTTGAATGCATGTAGACACCCTGGCCTGCATGTCCAAGCTTCACGCAATGCTCCCTGCAAACCTCTGTCCCTCAGGCCTTACGGTGTGCACCCTTTCCGTGTGGTCCACTCTCAGGAAGATGGATCCAGGCAACAGGCACATGCAAATCTGGAAGTGGATTCAGGGTCAGATGGCAGGGAATTGTAAGGTTCTGGGTGCTTGGAGGCTCTAGAATGGGTTGGTGTGCTCTGGGTGGACGCATCCCTGTGGCCCTGCAGTCTCCTTGGCCTGTTGAGAAGGGACAGGATGCAGATGTCTGAAGTGCAAAGCCCAGTGCGAGAGCCCCTCTTGCCTGGATCTAAGAATGAGAACTTTCTGGCACTTTCCACGGTGCTGCCTGTCAGAAGCTTTTTAAAAAAAATTGTCCTTAAAGAAACATTTAACACTCGACTCTCAAAATTTCTCAAATTTATGGAAAAGATGCCAAAAGAGTTCGATGAACTCCCCTTTGCTTTCTCTATAAATAACCTACAAAAATTGTGCCGAACTGTTTGAGAGTAGTTGTAGACACTGTGATTCTTACCCTCTAAATACTCCAGTGTGTGTATAGTTTCTAGTTTCTATCTTTCTTTGTCTTTTATGACATTGATAGATTTGGAGAGTACAGGCTACACTGTCCCTTGGTTTGGGTTTGTCCGGTGTTTCCTCCTGATTAGGTTGGGGCCACATATTTGGGGTAGGAATACTTCCTGAGTGATGTTGTGCTCTTTTCAGTATATCTCATCAGGAGGCCCATGATGTCAGTTTGCCCATTACAATTCTACATGCTGATTTGCAGGTAATGTTAAACCATAAAAACATCCTGTCTCATCACACTGTTGGAAAGCATACCTTTCCCCATCTTGTAATTTTTATCAAGAACAGTATTGCCCAGGGGTGCCCAGGTGGCTCAGTAGGTTAAGCGTCCGACTTCAGCTCAGGTCATGATCTCATAGTCTGTGAGTTCGAGTCCCGTGTCGGCCTCTGTGCTGACAGCTCAGAGCCTGGAGCCTGCTTCGGATTCTGTGTCCCCCCTCTCTCTGACCCTCCCCTGGTCATGCTCTGTCTCTCTCTGTCTCAAAAATAAACATTAAAAAAAAAAAAAAAGAATAGTATTGCCCAGTAGATATATATACTGTAAGTAACTTATTTTAAATTTTCTAATAGCTACATCAAGAAAGTAAGAGAAATCAGGTCAAATTAATTTTAATAATGTATTTTATGTCATACAACCTATCTAAAATATGATCTCAAACATGTAATCGATATAAAAAAAATTGCCAAGGAGACATTTTAAGGTTTTTTTTATTCCAACTCTTTATAACGCTAGAGAATTAATATTAATTCCTAGAAACAGTACACTAACATTTTCTACAGTAAAAGGCAGTCATGAGACTTAGAACAGAAAGGCTCTGTGAGCTCATGAACAAGATGAACACCAAAACCCCACACCTGAGACACTGTAAAAACTTCTGAAGCAACAAAACAGTCCTAGACAAAGGAATGAAAATCAGTCCAGCCTAGAACTTCCCCACAGCAATAATGGATACTAGGTGATAATGGATTTGGCATTTGATAAAAAGCTGCTCATTATTTTGCCGGGGATAATACAAGTCCCACCCCATTCCGAGAGCTTGAGAAGGCTGATGGCACAGTCCTACCGAAAATCAACCATTTTTCTGCATGCACCTGCTCCATCTTGATGAAAGGCACCACTTCCTACCTAGTGACCCAAGCCAGGCTCCTTCAGGGTGCCTTCCTCAGCTCTGCTATCCAAAGGGACACCAATTCCTGTAGCTGCTACCTCCTAAATATCGCTCCACTCAGGTGCTCCTCCCCATCCGCCACCCAACTGTTCTTCTTCAGATTATTTTTTAAATTTTTTTTAACGTTTATTTATTTTTGAGACAGAGAGAGACAGAGCACGAACGGGGGAGGGTCAGAGAGAAGGAGACACAGAATCCGTAACAGGCTTCAGGCTCTGAGCGGTCAGCACAGAGCCCGACGCGGGGCTCGAACTCACAGACCGCGAGATCATGACCTGAGCTGAAGTCGGCCACTCAACTGACTGAGCCACCCAGGCGCCCCTGTTCTACTCCAGATTATTATCATAAAAGGTTCTCAGCCTCAGCATGCCGTGGTCCACTCTGCAACCCGCGCGATCTTTCTTAAGTTCAAATATCACTCACCATGTTGCTGTGCTGCTCGCAAACTTTTGCGACGGTTCTCTTCAGCTTTACGACGAGGTCTGAGTCTTGGGTTCAGTTCACAGGACTCTTCCTGATCTGGCCCAGAACAGCCTCTCCCGCCTCCCTCTGCTCCTCCACCGTGTGCTGCTCCTTGACAAAGCTCCTTGCAGTTGGCCGGACGCGTACGTTGTGTCACGCCTCGGTGCGTTGACAAATGCCGCTTCCTCTTCCCAGTAAACTCCTTCTCCTGTTTCCTCCACCTGAGCACCCCCCGGCCCTCCACAACTCAGCTGGAGCAGCACTTTTTTGGCCAGCCCTCATCAGATTTAAATTTGAGAATGGATCCCTTTGGCAGCCGTGAGGAAGGTGGGTTCCTCATAAGCCATGGGCTGATGGTTGGCTTCGGTCTTAAAACGCTACATCAGACATCTGGAATGTAAATTGTGAAGAGCTGCCCTGATAGTCACTGCAGACAGATGGTCACCACAGAGAAAAGCTGAGGCATGGTTGTCTGGAAATGGACTACTCCATTCTCCTCACTGAGTCAAGCTTAATCAGGGACGTCATGAGAATTTTGTGTTATCTTTATCTCGAGATGAACTTCCTTTTCTTACCTAGGATCAAGGCTTTTCAGCACATTCGTTTGCCAGGTTACTTGGGCTGATCTTTCACAGAATAATCAAGAGTGTCAAACGATTTCCTTGTACATGAAACTGTTATAAGAGACCTCAGCTAAGACACCTGTGGCCGCTAAGGGCACACATTCTTCGGGATCCTGTGATCTCATTGGCTACCACCACACTCTTTCAGACATGGTGAGAACTATCTCCTCTCCTCATGACTCTGTCAGAGTTAGCTTCCCTTTCGTTGCAGGGTGAGGAGAGAGAACGAAAATCATTTCACACAGCCTTCTCACCTTACTGCTTTCCTCCACACGAACCTAAAGAGGGACTTCTGAAATCTGAGATTTCTCCTCTGTCTTAATGAGTAGAAATTGATGAAAAAATACCAACGTTGGAGGACTAAACCATTGCATTTCAGGATTGGTACCTAGCAGGGCCTGGACACGATACAGAAATATATTTGTTCCAGTAAGCTCCTCTCTAACTTTGGTTTTTGTTTTTTGAACATCTGTCCTTTTCTTGGTGGGATGTGTTCGTTAAAACAGTTCGCCCTCGGGGTGCCTGGGTGGCTCAGTCTGTTAAACGTCTGACTTCGGCTCAAGTCATGATCTCGCGGTTTGTGAGTTGGAGCCCTGCGTTGGGCTCTGTGCTGACAGTTCAGAGCCTGGAGCCTGCTTCGGATTCTGTGTCTCCCTCTCCCTGTGCTCCTCCCCTGCTCACGCTCTAACTCTCTCTGTCTTTTAATAATAAATAAACGTTAAAAACAAAATTTAAAAACAATTTGCCCTCCTCCGGGCACGGGTCACTTCTCGAGGGTTACTGGCTGTCGCCCTAATGTTGGATTTTTTTCTTACCAGCTGCTTCCAAATATCTGCCCCCTTCCTTTTCTCCCTTAGACTGGAGGTCCACAAACTTTCTTTGAAGAGGAGCAAATACTTCCAGCTTTGTGGCCATATGATCTGTTGCACTTACTCAATTCTGCTGTTGTAGCAAAAGTAGCTATACACACTATATAAACGAATGGGTGTAGCTGTGTTCTAATAGGATTTTGTTTACAAAAACAGTCACCAGGCCAGATTTGGCCCAGGGGCCATCCTTTGCCAAACATGCTTTAGAATATTCCATGCAACAATGTACCCTTAAAAAATTCTCACCTTTCAGGCTCCTTGCACTTAGGGGTAGTCATGGCCAATGAGGCATTAGCAGACCACCACAATGGATTTCTGGAAAAGCTTCTTCTGTTTTCCAAACAAAGGTGTCGCCATTTTCTCTTTCATTTTCTTCCTTTCATTCAATATAAGCATGAAGCCTGGAGGGGCAGAGCAGCCATCTTGTGACAGTGAGAGTTCTGACAGCACTGGGGGTCTGGCTCAGCCCTGCGCTCTCTCCCCGGTGACTCCTTTACTTAGTTAAGCCACTGTTAGTCACGTCTTCCGTCCTTGTACTTGAACTCACTCCTAACAGGTACATATCTGAAAGCAACATATGCACACTATAAAAAATTCAGAAAATACAGACAAGCTGAAAGGAGAGGGGAAATCATACCGAGTTTAACCACCCATAAACACATGTCACAGAATGGAGAGGATGTCATCAGTTACCCTCAAACTTGCCTTGCTTGGGCCATTGCAAGGTAACTGTGATTGTATTTCTAAGTACAAAACCCCAAAAGAATGAGTTTTATTTGCTTATATCAGTTTCTTCCAAGAAATCTGGATGTTGTAAACCAAGGTTTTTACAGCACTGGAGTGACAGTTCTTGCAACATGTGGTCCATATCACAAATCTTTAAAAGGGGCAGCCTTCTGGTAGCCAAGAAAACCTTTCAGACCTGAAACTCTACCTCAGGATCAAACCCCACCCTTCTCAGTCAAACATACACATGCACACACACACACACACACACACATACAAGTGTGTGCATGCACAACCCTCCCTGGTATGGGGCGAGATGCCTTTAGATGAAGGAAAAGACCAGTAGGTTGAAAGAATAGGGTATAAAGCGTGGACACGAAAATGCAAGCGGATGGAGTCTAGTATAAAACAATAGAGGGGATACAGCAGTGCAAAAAGGACACTATAGTGAATAAATGGTGTTGGGACAATTGGATTCCTAAATGTAAACAAATGAAATTAGATTCCTACTTCACCCTCTATCCAAAGTAATTTCCAGAAGGATTAAAGACCCAAATGTGAAACGCAAAACTTTAAACCTATTTAAACATATGAGATGTCTTCATGTCCTTGGGGTGGGGAAGATTTCTTGACAAAACGTATCATGAAGAAAAGTTATAAATATGGCTACATTAAAACCCAAAATTTTGGTACATCAAAAGACATCCCTTTTGAAATATGAAAAGGTAAGCCACAGATGGGAGAAATATTTACATATATACAGCTTACAATGAATCTGTATTCTAAGCATATAAAGAAGGCTACAAATTAATAATAAGGAAAAGACAGCAGCCCAATAGAGAAATGGGTAAAGATAGAGACAAGTAACAGAGAGAGAGAGAAAATGAACGGAGAGGTAACACATGAAAGATGCTCACCTTCGCTAGTCCATTAAGGCAAAGCAAACATAAACAAGTTATGTTTTCACTCATTTATGTGGCACAGTTTATAAATAAAAGAAATGTCAAGGATGTGGGAAAACAGGGAGTCCATTGGTGGAAATGTATATTGGTATAGCCATTTTGGAAGGTAATTATAATGAAATATGTTTTTATTTAATGTTTATTTTTCAGAGAGAGAGACAAAGAGACAGAATGTGAGCAAAGGAGGGGCAGAGAGGGAGGGAGACACAGAATCCGAAGCAGACTCCAGGCTCTGAGCTGTGAGCACAGAGCCCAATGTGGGGCTCAAACTCACAAACCACGAGATCATGACCTGAGCCAAGGTCAGACACTTAACCAACTGAGCTACCCAGACGCCTCCATAATGAAATCTTTATTGAGTAACAGGGTAGGGCAGAGATCAAGTTTTACTCTTCCCCAAGCCTCGTCTTGAATCTGCTCTGCAAATTTTTTCTCTGTTCACGATAGCTTCAAATGCTACGGACTAATTCATATGTGGAAGCCCTAACTCCCCATGTGACTGTATCTGGAAATAGGGTCTTCAGTAGGTAATTAAGGTTAAATGAGTCATAAGGATGGGGCCCTAATCTAACAGGACTGTGGCCTTATAAAAAGGGAAGATTGATCTCTCTCTCTCTCTCTCTCTCTCTCTCTCTCTCTCTCTCTCCTCCCTCTGCCCCCTCTCTCTCTGCCAAATGAAGACCCAGAAAAAAGGCAGCCATCTGCAAACCAGGAAGACAGGCCTTACTGGGAACTGAATTGGCCAGCACCTTGATTACAGACTTAGCAGCCTCCAGAATTGTGGGAAATGAATTTCTTTTGTTTCAGCCACTAGTCTATAGTATTTAGATATGGCAGGCCCAAACAGACCGATACACCTAATAATAAACATGCATGGCTTAATATGAAGAAGGAATCCTTCTGAGGTGTAAAAAATGACCCAAATATCCTTGGATTGGCAGGTTCTTCCAAAGTAATAGATACTTAATGGAATCCTATTCAAAATTACAGATTATTCTTTTACCCTAACAAGCTGATTCAGTAATGCCTCAAGAAATTACGTGAAAATGACAAAAATTTTGGAAAATCAAAACAAAGGCAAAACAATAATGTGAATGGGGCTATTTTCCCACATCGCAAAACACCATGGATTTGGTGACTTTGGTGTAGAAATAGACATATGGTGACCTAGAAGTGAAGAGAGTCCAGAGATCCCCACACATCTGTGCCTATGTATATATGTGCCTGTATGTGCTTGTGTATTAAAAGTAGCATTTCAAATCAATGACAAGACAATGGCATACCCGATACATGGTATTAAAATAATTAGATATTTATTAAGCAAATACGATTCGGTTAGATCCTTCCCTAGCCCCATACACAAATTAACTTTAGGTAAAGAGTTTGGCATTAAAATTTTAACAAAGTATTTGCGGTGATCATTGTATTTGATCTATTCACCCCAAAGAATGAGTTGAAGGCAATCATGGCAATCCTATTTCCTTGGGCAGTAATTGGGCCAGGACATGAGGGGAAGTGTTTTGGAGCTTTGGGAAAATTTTTTTCATGTTTCTAAGGAAGAGAAACAGGAAAATACAGTCATTTTTGGTGCTTTGGATTTTCTATGAACTCTGCACATGAAATATATATCTGCTCTACCAATCTTGCTGGCAACCTAAAATGGAGACAGAACCAAAGATGGGATGCCAAGAAGTCAAGTTCAGGATAACCTCATTGGGCCAATGTTCGTACCAGGCCTAAATCCACCCTATTTCTAGACATCTTAAGTTAAACAATATATCTCCTTATGAGGATACATGGGAAAATACTTTAAATAATTAGGAATTAAGAAGTAATTTTTAATCAGAACACAAACCCTACAATCTGTGAAAGGAAGATTGACATAATTGATTATATTTAAAAATCCATACGGCTAACTTCATCATAACAAAGTGAAAATAGCAGCAGAAGGGGAGAAAATAATTGCAAGTTACATAACAGATCAATGGGCTATTACCCATAATCCTAAGGAGAGCCACAAGTCATAGGAAAAGTTAAAAGAAAAACTCCAATAGAAAAATGAGCAAAGGATATAAAAAGTCACTTCGCAGAAGAAATACGATGGATAATAAACATGATAAGGTGATTGACCTCTCTGCCTGCCAAGAGAATCAACAAGAAAACTGCTTGCTGAACTGACAAAAATTTAAGTAATGATAATAATACCCATTTTGATGAAGACGCAAGTATTGATGGGAATATAAATTCATATGGTCTTGTTGAAGGACAATCTGCTACATCTACTGAAGTTTTAAAGGTGCTTGTACTTGAAAGAGTATATCTATACCAACTTTTCTAGAAAGATGTCCACACAGATGCTCCATAGGAATGTATGAAGGTGTCACTGTAGCATTGTCGGGGGGGGGGGGGGAGGAAAGAACCTAAATATTCATTTTAATATTGAGCAGAAAAATTAGTAAATGGTGGTATAAATTATGAACTACTATGTGGCATTTTTAATGGGGTAGATAATTATGACCTAAAGTAGAAAAATCTCCCAAGTTATATCCTCAGGAGGAGAAAGAAAATCACAAAATATATATACATGCAGAGAGAGAGAGAGAGAAATTATATAAAACAAGTCCATTCTTATACAAAAATAAATGTTAGAATAAATCTATTATAACAATTAGATATTTTTTTTACTGTGTGAAATTAGAAAGCATCTCACAATTTCTGGCATGTCATAATTTAACTGGTACTGGTTTTTTTTTTCCTTAGATATGCAGATACTTTAAAAAATAGATGCATCTGGCTGGTTCAGTCGATGGAGCCTACAACTCTTGATCTCAGGGTTGTGAGTTCGAGCCCTGCAGAGGATGTAGCGATTACTTACAAATAAAATCTTTAATAAAATAAAATTAGATGCATATCAGAGCCAGTACAGCACAGACAGATAGATAAATAGATGATGAATAAACAGGTGATAGAAGACCAAGTGTTTGCAGCACCTTACCTCTGTTGAATTCTGTACTGTTTGAACTTTTTACAATGAGAATGCATTTGCGAACTACTTGTGTAAACATTTTAAAAATTCTAGTTCTTCTGTTTAATCTTCACTCCCTTAAATCCTCTCTTGTTTTCCTTTTGTTTGCACTTGCCTGACGGATCCCCACCCCATCCTTTTCAACCTTTCAGTATCATTTTACGACATCTTAGGTGAGCAGTCCCTGGATTGCTTTGCTGTTTTTACTCCAACGTGAGCCTTTGCCTATTTTTAAATGGGTTTTAAAAGTGTTGACATAACCATTATGTGGCGTGTTACTTCTGTCATCTTGCCTCATGCCTTACATTTTGTTCTCTATTTTGTCCTTCACTATAGGGATAGTATTTTGTTTGCTTTAATTTCTGCAGTCATTTGGAAACTAGACTTCCTGCTTTAAATTCTTTCGGTGGTGACTAAATTAGGAAGTAATTCTTAAATTCAAATGTAGCAGCCAGCTCTTGGTCAGGAAAATGATTGTCTAGGTATTTCAGGAATAGAAGTTTACTGCCAGGGCCACACAACTTTGGAAGAACGGGGCTGCGTAGGTCGGTGGATCCCCCACCTAGATCTGAGCCAGAAGGTGTGAGGCCACTGTGAAGTTACAGGACTGCACACTTTTGCGGTCACAACCGCCTCAGGAGAACAACGAACTGATCTTCTCGAGAATGTCTCTCCTGGGCAAACTCTAATCCATATGGAGAAGGCGATTCTAGGGACTGTAGCTCTTCCTGGCTTCTCTGGAGCCACGCAGAATGGTAGCAAGTTGTTAAGAGACACCAGAAGAGAACTTGTATTGTTTTATTAAAAAGTGAACATTAACATGGGGCGCCTGGGTGGCTCAGTCGGTTGAGCCCCCGACTTTGGCTCAGGTCACAATCTCACGGTCCGTGAGTTCGAGCCCTGCATCGGGCTCCGTGCTGACAGCTCAGAGCCTGGAGCCTGCTTCCAATTCTGTGTCTCCCTCTCTCTCTGCCCCTCCCCCACTCATGCCCCCCCCCTCTCTCTCTCTCAATAATAAATAAACATTAAAAAAATTAAAAAAAAAAGTGAACATTAACATTTCACTCCTCTTTATATGGAATGAGGAATCAAGCATTCTTCCTCGAGCTACGTTTCCCCGTTTCCAGTCATTTTAACTAGACGATTTATAATTACCCATTTTAGTTTTTTATATTTATATTTCTTCTGTCTTCTAGTATAATTTCTTCAGTGTATCCTCTCATTAATACACTTTTTTTTTGCAGCGCCATATTTATTACTCTTCTGTACCCAAAATGGATGCCAATCTGTACTGTATTTTCAATTCCATGGAGTCTTTTCTAATTTGGCTGACTGTGTTTTCAAGAAGTCTTGTTCCTATTTAGTACAAGAATTTCAGTAACAGTTACTGAAAACGCAAGGCAAGTCGCTTCTAAAAATGTTTTTATTCCATACCCAAAAAGATCTACATCGAAAGGGGAAAATTCTATATCTTACTCTAGAATATTGGGCCATTTTTCTCCTCTTATGTTACATTGATTTTCATAGGTCTGTGTTAATTTTTCCCTCTTTGGTTATCCTTTTAGAGTGAGCTATATTCAGGGCGAGGCTGGAGACTTAAATATAACTCACCCAGTTCCAGGCTGGAAAGAGAGAGGATAGTAGGTTTTCAGTTCAATGAATAAGCAGGCACCATATTTGTACATTTTTGTGCACTTGACCTACTTTGAAGGCTTTCTGGACACCATGAAAGATGGATACTTAGGGGAAAAGCTCTCTCTGAAGCACCACCTAATCCATTAAATGTCCACCAGTCAAATGGTGGTTTCTGTCCTAGGGTAGAAATTAAAGTATCTGCAGTGACCAGAAATGGAACTCTGATAGGCTGGCTGCAGTGCTGTCTTGCCAAAGAGCCCAGTGTTGGCTGCGGAGAGAGGCTGAGAAGTCAATTCTGAGCCATCGTTAAGGAGATGACTTCACTTTCTCCAGAATCTGGAGAATGCAGATCTCTTGCTCATATATACCAAGAACTGGCCGGGGTACACAGTGTCCAAATTCTTGGGTCAAATATGAAAAACATGCGATTACCCTGGAAGAAACGGATGGCCATTTATTTGAGCTCCTAAAGATATGAAAAAAAAAAAAAAAAAAGACATAGGATTAAAAACAAAAGTGGAATCCTTTCCAGGCAGACTGAGCCAAGAAAGGGGCCCAGGTCCTCCCCTTACCCAGAGCACCCTTCAGTCTTGGCATCCTGTGCTTTGAATCAGAGTCATTGTCTGGCTCTAATGCAAACACTGGCTTCATTGTGATTCTGCAGAGAGGCAGCCCCAAATGCACTGCTTTCTACCCGCCTGGGGCTTCTTTGAGCTTATCCCATTGAGCTATGACTCCGGCAACCAGCCAGGAGGGCCTCTATCCAGGGTGGTGCCTTGAGATTTCTGCTGATTTATTACACAAGAGCTGCCAGGTAAATCCCTTTGCTGTCTCATGGGAAATGTCAAGTCAGGGGCAAAGTTTAGGTGCTGTCCAATTGAATCTGGGGGTTTGGGTCAGAATGGATGGTGGCCAGGACCTTCCTATTTGTTATACATGCTTCTGAGGCTACTTGGATGGACCTTAGACTCCCTGGAAAGTTCTAGAAAAATTCTAGGTTCCACGAATCAAGCGTGCTAAGGGATTTTATTGAAATCTAGGGAGTGATGCAGTACACACTGAAATGGATGAGGTTCTGTGAACTGGACTTCTCTGTGGAGCTAATAAATATGGGGATTCCTCAGCCACATTCCCCGGACTTCTCATCCATAGGTCCGTGGTTGAGCCGAGCATTCCCAACGGGCTCTAATGCAGGAGGGTCACTGACAGGTTCCACTGAGAAAAACAGTGATTTGTGGGGATGTTGGCAAAGTAAACACTTGGAGCAGTAAAAGCGTATGGACCAAGAATGTGTTCCTCAGGAACTGCAAAAGGAAGACTACATCCCGCTCCCACTGGAAGGTTGAGCCCTGCTTTGCACCTAGCCAGATTTCCTCAGAAAGCAGGGTGCCTTGCAGACTCTAATAATATGCATTGCTCTCAGGCGAAGCTCTCCCAAAGGTCAAGGACAGTAGCAAGTAAAGGGAAGAAACCTTTCTTCTGTCAGGTGACTTCAGACTGATGAGCTCAACTGGGAAATCCCAGTGACAGAAACAGTGCGTTGTGACATCAATCAGCACCCGTCTGCCTACAACCACCCCCCCCCCCCCGCTAAGGAAAACTACCCCACCCACATCCCCTGATTTCCAGGTGACCACATGAAGTGCCATAAGAAGGTGCATCCCTGGCCACAGCTGATTAGACCAAGGATGGGCGCCTGAACCCCAGGCAGCCAATTTTCAAGTGACATAGGACGTGAACTGGCATGAAAAGATGAACCAGGCCAATCAGATTACTTCTTCTGGGAATCTGAATTGGGAAACATGCAGAACCCAAACCAGTTACCAGTCAGTCATAGTTTATCAGAAGGTCATATCATGGTAAGAGAGGCTAGGGGAGCTTTGATGAACCATGAGTAGGCAAAGAATGCCGGTGACGCAGGAAAAGAAAGGAGAGCAGATAAGCAGAGACAAACAAATTTTGAGAAAATGTGAAGAAGAGAAAAATGAGACACCTGGTTAAGAGCACCAGGTAAAAGCAAATGAGAAATTCTCCCCAACTCAAGGAACCTGTAAACTTACATGAGCAAGCTTGAGAGCATCTCCGTTGCTGGCAATGAGAGACACCCAAAAACAGTGAAACGGGACTGACATCACACCAAATGTTCGTGTCCCCCAGGGTTCATATGTTGAACCTAATCCCCAAAGAATCAAGATGTGGTCCCTTTGGAAGATGATTAGGTCATGGTGGGGAGGGGCTTGTGAACGCGATTAGCACCCAAATGAAAAAGGCCCCCGAGAGCCACCTCAACCCCTTCCACCACGTTGAGGACACTGCAAAAAGACCGCTGTCATTGAACAGGAAAGCAGACCCTCACCAGACACTGAATCTGCCAGCACCTCAATCTTGGACTTCCTGCCTCCAGACTCCGAGGAATCAATTTCTGTTGTCTATAAGCCACCCGGTCTAAAGCACTTTGTTACAACAGCCCCAATGGACTAAGATAAACAGTTAATAAGCTCTTGTTGCATGCAAGGTACTCGCTGAGTACTTAATGTATTTCTCATTTCTCATTCTTTCTCAGCTATCTCACAATAGCACTAAAATACATACATTATAGTCCTTGCCTGTTCTACTTTATCATCCTTACTTCAGAGATAAGGAAAATTAAGAGATTGTCTAGCTCTTCACTTCCCAGGATGGTAGCCACTAGTCACATGTTGCTCTTAAGCATTTAAAATGTGGCTAGTCCAGGGGCGCCTGGGTGGCTCAGTCAGTTGAGCAACCAACTCCGGCTCAGGTCATGACCTCACAGTTCACAGGTTTGAGTCCCGCATTGGGATCTGTGCCGACAGCTCAGAGCCTGGAGCCTGCTTCGGATTCTGTGTCTCCCTCTCTCTCTCTGCCCCTCCCCACTCATGCTCTGTCTCTGTCTCCCCAAAATAAATAAACATTAAAAAAAATAATAAAAATAAAATGTGGCTAGTTCAAATTGCGAAGTGCTGTAGGTGTAAAAGCCACACCAGACTTTTGAAATTCAGCACAAAAATTTTAAAGACAACGTAAAATATCTCCTCCATCATTTTTGGTTGATAACAGGTTGAAATGACATACGTGAAGTATCTGAACATATATCCATTTTTACGTTTGCTCTTGGAAGCCACCACTATCCTATAAAGAAGCTGAACTTGACTACGGAATGGGACAGAGAGAGAGACAGAGAGAGAGAGAGAGAGAGCGGTCATGTGGGGGAGCCCCTTAGTGCCAGACATCTGAACAAAGCCTTCTAGAACCTTCCAGCACAGCCAAAACGGCCAGCTGAACACAGCCTAACGAGTGTCTGAGCCAATGCCATGTGGAGCAAATGACTCAAGCCAAACACAGCCCAAATGGCAGAACCAAGAGAAATAATAAAGCGCTTTTGTTTCAAGCTGCTAAGTTTGGGGGTAGTTTGTTACATAGCAATAGATAATTAAAGTGTGCCTTCTGTAGGCAACACCCTATGATAGACAGACCCCTGGGGCCGTTCAGCCCCTGCTAGTTAAGCACTCCCTGCTGGTTGACAGCCGCTGCCCGGATTTCAGAAGAGACCTTTGAGTGGTTGCCTTTCTCTGTTGGGTACCCCAGGGCCCTTTTCTTCCCCACCAAGCCTGGTGAGGAGAGAGGCAGCCATCCCAGCTCTCTCTCCTGGCACCCCTCAGAGACAGGTCCACAGGACTAGCTGCCAACAGGAGCCCGCGGGAAAGCAGGTCGCAAACACGAAGAAGTAACATGGATGCTGGACTCTTACAAGTTTTTATGCTTCATTGGGCCAGACTTTCTGATATCTCACAAAATGTAGTAAACAAGAGTGGGTGGACGCTGTTCACCTCCACTTTCTTTTCTAAGGATGGGGCTCGCCTCCCCTGGCCCCCTTCCGACTCTGTATACCAAAGTTCCTTCCAGGCCAATTTTTTCCCCATCATCATCCAGGCACAACAATAGGTTCTCCTTTGTCTCAAGTTGGCCACTTGCTTTTCTGGGGCTTTCGTGCCTGGGTGACACCCACTTGATTAGACATTTGCCCCTGGTGGGCTCAGAGCCCCTCATTTACATTTCCCCACAATAGTGAATGGCTTACAGGCCGGTTGAATGAAATACAGTTGCTAAATAGCTAGTGATTGAGCCAGAAAGGCGCCCTTTAAAGGTCGTCCTTGGAGCATTTCAAAGCTGTGGACCACCTTTGAAAGTCAAGGCAGTGTGAGAACACTAGGAGCAACTCAACCTTGCCTCGTGCAGACATTTCGATGGCCACTTCCCACCCAGGTCTTCATCGATGACCCCGGGAAAAAGGATTTAGGAGTTAAAACCAAAGCCACAAAAGCAGCGTCACCATTTAAATTCTACATAGAGTCCATGCATAAAACAAAAATCACATATGGTCGCAATTATCCTTCAATTCCTGTGAATAGAGCAGACATTGTTGTGTGTTTACAACCCTGAGTAGTAATTCTTAATAGCGTTGGAAGTTCAAGACCGCTGAGTTACAAACAAAAGGGAGGAATAAAAGTAACGTCGATGCATAGATGTCTGTTTTCAAAGCATTTCACATTTAAGACAACCGCTAAATTCCCAGCCACACTCTACCCATCTCTAGCGGGAAATGAGGGACAGGTGGAGAATAACAGAAAGTCAACACTCAGCACAGTGAGGCGCTGTGCTCTCTGCTGTGTATCAGCTCATGCAAACTTTACATTCAGAATCACCCCTATTTTACAGAAGAGGAAACTGAGGTATACAGAGGTTGTGGAACTATCTGAGGTTTCCTACTAGCATGTGCTCCCAAGGGGCCGTAGTAAATGAGTTACTGGTGAAGGAAATGTAGGATCTCAATAACTGGAACTGAGAGATGGGGATGGATATTTGGGGTGAGAGACACCCCGTGAGCAAAGGAATAGAGATGGAAAATACAGGGCAGGTCTGGACGATATGTTTTTGTGGTTGGGTCACGGTGAAGTGACGTGGGCTGGGGGAAGGGTCAAGAAAGAATTCTTGACATGTTTTTGGTGCAAACAGGTGTTTTTAGTGAACCCCGGGACAGGGCCTGTGGGAAGAGTTGCACAGGGATTATGAAGAAGGATTAGTTATATACTTTTATGTTGGGGGGGGGGGTGGTGAGTGCAGTGGCTTGAGATAAAGGAAGTTTCCAAAAGGATGTTCATAAGCTAAAGAAGACTTTCAGGATCCTGGAGGTCGGCTATTGTCAAGCTAAGGTTGCTTTTTGCCTCTAGCAAAGCATGAACATTAAGACAGTTGAGTTCCTTGGGGAATGTCATACTCTGCGTGTGTCAAATCTTTGTCAAAGGGCTGCAAAGTGTAAGGAAATGTAATTTTCTCTACATTTCTTTTGCCTTTGTTCTTCTCATCCAAAGGATGAGTGAGATCTGGCATAGGAATCTAAGGCTGGATAACCTGGTAATTCTTGATTTACATGCCACCTTGGCTGGGCCATGGATGCCCAGATATTTGGTCAAATTTTATTCTGACTGTTTCGATGAGAGTGTTTCTAAATGAGATCAATATTTAAATAGGTGGACCTTGAGAAAAGCAAATTTCTCTCCCTAATGGGGTTGGACCTCATTTAACTAGTTGAAGGCCACAGTACAACAAAAAGATCAGCCTCCCCCAAGCAAGAGAGAAGACTCCAGCAGCCTGCTTCAGACTTCATCTGCAACATCATCTCTTCCTGGTTCTACAGGGGACAGCTTTCAGACTAGAATTGCAACATCAACTCCCTAGGATCCCCAGCCTGCCAACCCACCCTGCGGATATTGGACTTGCCAGCCTCTGTAATTGCCAATACCTTATAATAGATCTGTTTCTCTCTCTATACACATCCTATTGATTCTGGTCTTTAGAGCCAAACCGTGGGAGAGTCACAGAACTTGAGATCTGGAAAAAATCCTTTAGATCTCCCTCATTAGAACAATAGAAGAAGGGAGGGCCGCTTGGGTGGCTCAGTCGGTTAAGTGTCTGTCTCTTGGTTTCAGTTCAGGTTTGTGGGTTCGAGCCCCGACAGCTGTCAGTGCAGAGCCTGCTTAGGATTCTCTCTCTCCCCTTCTCTCTCTGCCCCTCCCCCACTCACCCTCTCCGTCGCTCTCAAAATAAATAAACTTAAAAAAACAAAAAGAAATGTTAAAAAAAAAAAAAAACCAGTAGAAGGGAAAGAAGACCATGTCTTAGAGACTTCCAGTGGCTTGTGAAGACCACGCAGACAGTAAACAGATGTGGGCTAGCTGCTGGCTTGGAACTCCCTTTCCAATCTCTTTTTCACTGTCCCCTTTGACTCACACACAGGATGCAGGTGGGGTTGGTGAGGGGACAGAGCTCTCCTGTGTGTTTCCCAAATACATTCTCTGCTTTCCTTCTCCAAACATGGCATACTATTGGTGTTGGCTCCAAACAGCCAGTGGTGGCCGCCACAGCACATGCCCATATGTCACTATCCCGCGATGCCAAGCACCTCACAGGTAGGTTGTGCCCAAGAGCAGGCCAGGAGCCAAGTCGGGCAAGCAAGGAGGTCCCTTCTTCTCAGCCTAACCAGCATTGACGGCTTCCTCTCCTGGTGTGATTTTAGGATTTCCCATTCTCCTCCCTACCGCATTTCCTGCTTAAAATAACTTTTTTTCCCAAGTCACTTTGGCTGCTCTCTGATTCAGGCAAAACTAGAGAGGCAAAGAAAAATAAAAACCGGTCAGTTATTTTGGCCCATAGGTCACGCTACAGAGACACCAAATAATTACCTAATCCTGAACCTCACCCACTCTGCCCCTATCACAACCCTGAATGTTTGAATGTTTTGCTTGCATTGTTCAAAGACCAGCTTCATCAAGTTCAAATTTATACCTTCTTGATGGGAAGGACAGGTGTAGGCAAGCGTTATGGCTCTTGTATGTGGACCACTCCGGACAAAAGTATGAGACATCTCTGCATTGCCCATTGCTTGTCCCCACCTATGTTTCAAACCTACTGGTCTTCCCAGCTGCAAATTTTTTGCTCCAGTCAAACCGGTCTCTTGATTGTTCCCTAAACTTGCCTTGTGTTTTGCAACTAGAAACCTTTGCCCCCACCACCTGCCCCCATGGGATGTCTTCCCCACCTCTTTCGACCTAGCCAAATCAGATTCATTTCACCCTTATTCAACGCCAACGGCAGGTCGGCATTGGGCCAGCACCTACACACGTGTTATCTCATCCTGCAAGGTCCAGCAGAAATTCTTCTTATCTGTGAAGCTTTCTGGGACTCTCCCAACTGGAAGTGACCATTTCCTCCTTTCTCTTATGCTTATTTTCTGTACTACTCATTTGGCACTTAATGTGTCGTAGAACTTTATAATCATTCACTCATTCATTTTATTTAAACAAGTACTCACTGAATGACTATTATGTTCCTGAAACCGTGGTAGGTGTTGGAGGTACAAAGATGAAGAAGACACCCTCAGTTGTCTTCATGAGACTCAGTCTAGTGGTGAAAACCGGCACATGAGGAGACAGTTGTCATACGATATGGCAGATGCGGGTCCAAGAAGGTTTCCTATGTCATCTCTGTCCCGGTTCAGTCTTGATGAATGAGTAGAAGTTGTTCAGGCAAAGGTGGGGAGAAAGCATGTTTTTAAGAAGGACAGAAGGACATGGGCCCAGAGCTGGGGAACAGCAGAGTGCGTAGAAGGAGATTGTAAACAGCCCCCTCTTGCCGGGGCATAGAATGTTGCTAAAGCACAGAATGTGCAAGACATAATGGGAGAGTCTGGAATACCAGGCTTAGAAGCTTGGATTCATCCTGGGGGTTGTGGTGTGCCATCGAGGGTTTTAAGCAAGGGATCCACCCAAAATTGGCAGTTCAAGATCACTCTGACTACAATGTGAAGAATGGAGAGATTTGAGGGAGGGAGCTGTAAAAAGGCTGTGGTGAGAACCTAGGCAAGAAATAAGAGGGCAGTGATATCTGCCCCAGGAATAAGGATGCTAGATTTGAGAAATATACAAGATGTGAGATCATCTCAAAGTCAGAGCTTTGAAGGGCTTCACAACTACAAGTGTAGAATATAAATATAATGCAACGTAGGGAATCCATTATGGAGATTGCAAAAGTGTTGTCAGAGAAGACAACTGTCTGTTGTCAGGCTGAGACTGTCTTAAAAATATAAAACAGCTCATAGATTCGTCATTCTTATAACCTGGATATTTGTATGCATCACATCTCTTCTCCTAGACTGTACTCTCCTTGAGGGCAGGGGCCCTGAAAACACTAAAGCACATGTAGCTCTTGTGACAAGCCAAAGCCTCTGCTCTCCCTGTTCGAAGGAGGTAGATTGCATCCTGGGGAACCATGTTGTAACAGCGGGCAGACCAAGAGTTTCTGCAGCAGGGGCAAGGCAGGGAAGAAGAACCAAGACATGTTTCTAACAAACCATGAGGGGGATAGCCAGATCACAGCTGGAGCCAGGCAAGGCCAAGTCCACATCTTTATTCTGCCACCAGCCGAGCTGTGTGATCTTGGGCAAGTAAAATTCTCTTAGCCTCACCTCTTTTATCTATTAAATGAGAATAATATTACCCGCCTCCCCAGGTCAATTGAAATAATATGTGAAATAATAAGTGGACACCTTCAGGCACGTACCTGGTACTGAGGGAGCACTCATTGTTATAGGCATAGGTGTCAAGGTGTCGGTGTCTTTTCTTGTCTGTTCCCCTCACTGCTCTGCGGGACCTCTGAGGGCAGAGACTATGTCTTACTCATGGTTTACTCCCATTTTCTACCACAGTGCCTGGCACACAGTAGATGTTCAATGAGTTCGTTGAATGAATTTGTATTATACTTACAGTGTTATCTCAGAGCCCGGCCAAGGGCTGTTATTCCAGATTCACAGCTTACCCCCTGAAAGAGCAAAGCCAGGATACAAATTTGACTAAGATCAAAGGGGCAGAGATTATTCTAATACAAAGTAGAGCATTAGGTTCTCTGAAGCTTGATCCTGTTCTTCCTTCCTTTTCCTCCTCTCCTCTTCCTGTCTCGTTCCGTTCTACATCTTGGTCCAAGGCCATCTCATTTGCTCACATGACTTAGATCTATATGTTGATGGCTTTCCAAATGTGTGTCTCCAGCCCTGACCTCTCTTCTGAAGTCAAGATCAATGGATCCAACTGCCTCCTTGACATCTCCACCGGCAATTTCATGTCTAAAATTGAACCTCAGACATTCCACCTAAACCTGCTCTTCTTCCAGCATGGCGCTTCTCATTGGGTGGCACCATTATCCACCCAGATGCCCAAACTCTTCATCTGGGACCTGCAACACCTCCTTCTCCCTCAGTCTCCACATCCAATAAAGTGCCAGACCTCCAAAGTCTATCTAGGCCCTCTCCTCTGCTCACAATCCCTATATTCAACACCATCATTCACATGGAGAGGGTACAACTCCTCTTGTTGGCCATTCTTGCCTTCTTGCTTCTGTTTTTAGACTGAGGCCAGAGGAATATTTAGAATTACATATCAGACCACATTATGTATTTGTGTAAAAGCCTTTAAAGGCTTCCATTACACTTGGGGAATTTCTCAAAATGCTTACCACCCGTGACCTGACAGTCCTTCATGACTGGACGTCCTACTGTACCCCTCCCTCCCTTTGCTGCTTCCTCGCCGACCTCCCTTCAGTTTTGCAAACACCCCATCCTTCTCCAGCCATGAGGGCTTCAAATCTACTGTTTTTCATGGAAGGCTCCTACCTGTCCTACTCACTTGGGTCACTGACAATTTCATCTGCTCATTTTAAATGTTCATTCCTCAGCAGGGCCTTTCTCCTTCAAGCACACATCACAGTTCTTCCCTAACCCTCTTATTCCCTTACAGCACTTAACACAATTTACAAATATACTCGTTTGTGCATTTGACATCCATCCCCTCAGCCCCACCCATGTGCACGCTTCTCCCGTGTTACCCATCGCCTTGTCTCTGGAGCCCAGCACAGAGGGCTTGGTGCACAGAACATGGTAGGTTTTTGTTGAATGAATGTGGTAAAGGCTGTGAGAAGCAGGCAAGCCAGGGGTTGGGATTGTGCAGTGGAGGCAGGAGGACCTCTGAATGGTGGTGCAGAGAAGGCTTCCAGGAAGGTAAGGTTTTGGTGGAAGGTTTGAAAAATGGGCGGGATGGAACCATCCAGGGTGAGTAAGAATAAAGGAGCCGGTGGAGCTTTCCATGTGGATAGACAACCTGCAGGAGAAACCCCAGTGGGTTGTGAGAAATGGTGGGTAACCAGAATGTCTGAAATATAGGGCTTGGGACAGGAGGTAGACTGGAAAGGGTGTGCAGAGAGCTGGCTTAAATCTCCAGGAGGTGCTGATGGGCGGCCAACAGGCGTCTCCTGGACCAGATGGTCCTTCTCTTTCTGGAGGGATTGTTCACAAACACTTGTGTCCCTTCGTGAGCTTTCAGGAAGGAGTTAGGGCCTAATACGGTTCAGCCCCTGCTGCTCCCTGCCCCACCCCAGCCCCAGGCATCTGGTTGGTAGGTTTGGGCCAAACCCTATTTGCAGTGGAAATGGAATGTTGCTTATTTTATGATGTTAACTGTTTCATCTAGTTCCACATTAGAAAACTTGGGACTCTGGACAATTTATAGGAAAAAAAATTAGGACAGAATTCAAACAATTCTTCCACAGGCATTTGACTCGTGTTCGAATCACGTCCAGGTGTGAACCCTCGTGACTCACCGTTGAGGCCTCTAGAAAAATTCATCCAGCTACACACAGGACTTTCTGAGCTTGCTGAAAACACATGCGTGGCTCCTCTATCCAATGGATTAAGGTTTAATTATTTTTTTAATCTTTATTTTTGAGAGAGAGAGAGAGAACGAGTGGGGGAAGGGCAGAGACAGAGGGAGACACAGAATCTGAAACCAGCTCCAGTCTCTAAGCTGTCAGGACAAAGCCCGACACGGGGCTCGAAGTCACAAACCGAGAGATCATGACCTAAGCCGAAGTCGGACGCTTAACCAACTGAGCCACCCAGGTGCCCCTGGATTACTGTTTTAAAGGGACATTTATTAAGTGTTTTACCACTTACCCTGTTAGGTGCTTTCCATGTGTTACCTCATTTAGTCCCCACCCTCATGCCATCAGGGAAGCACTCAGATTTATCCTGTAGATAAGGAAACCAAGCTCAGAAGGATTAAGTAACTTGCCCCACATCACACAGCTTGTAGGCGTGAAGGCTGCATTTGAATGGAAGTCTGTCTGGCCTACATCCTGTGCTCTCAGCTGGTAAGTAAGCTCTGTGGCTCTCCAAACGCAGGGCATAGTGACTGGGTTTGGGGGAACCATAAGGATTGCTTTTTAAGGAACTTTTTTTTACTTTAAAATAATTACAGACTCACAAGAAAGTTGCACAAAATGTGCACTTGCATAGCTGTAGTACAATACCAAAAACGGGGGATTGACAGCTCAATCCAGAGTTGTGAGTTTGAAATTCAGATTTCACTAATTTTACCACCCAGGTTATTGTTTAAGTGGCGTGAAGCTTTCAAGGGTAAAACCAAACCAACAAACAAAACCTGCATACTTTATGAAAGGTCCTTTTGAACTCCTTCTGCCCTGGGCCCTTGAACTCTCACTGATGTCCTAGGCTTCCTGAAACAGCAGGTCTGAGGAGGGGAGGAATCAATACACAGAGAGATCCATTTCTGCCATCATGGGCTCCAAGGAAATGCTATATTGCCATGGGACCTCACTGAATCCATGCTGCTTTAACAGGAGAGGGCTTCCAGCAGGGGAACCCAGAGGGACCTGGTCAGACTGCCTGAGTCTGGTTGTTTGGAGGCCTCTAAAACCCTTGGGGCTACCTAAGACCTGGCTCAGCCAAAATGTCTCTTTGCTCCCATTGTCTGTCTCCTGGCAGCCGATGATAAGTGATAAGCATGGGAGATAAAACAGGTTTGGGGCTGTGAACCTGCCTGAATCACTGGCAGCCAACCAGGCCATTTTTATCTGGAAAAACTCCCCCCAGGACAGCCCAAATGAGTGTTTGGGAACCTGACTCAGGGAACAATGGCGGGAAATGGAGGCCCAAGCTTGGGCGTTAGGGCCCTGCCACCCACACTCCCCTTGCACTGTTATTCCTGGCGAAAACAGAGATTTGCTTTCATTCAGACAGACTCTGTGGGAAGAGGTGCAAATGAGGTTTTAAAATTAAAAGGAAGTAGTATGATGACAAGGGAAGCGATAGGAGATTATTTTCCAAGCTTCAGAGATTTCATTATAAATGATTCTGAGAACTCCCTCCCCGGGTATATAATGACAGCCATACTAGTAACTGTGGTAGCTCCTTGCCCACCAGGCCGGATGTCGAAGCCACGTCGGGGGTTAATTTCCTTGCCACATGGTTTCATTTAAGAATTTGAGAGACCCCAGAACAAAGGAGAAGTCAGACCTTAATGATGCGGGAGACGGTCATCCTTCTTGGTGTGGCCATCGGGCGATTGGGTTCTGGCCCCAGGTAAATCTGGTTTACTCATCTTTAACCCTGTGGAGGAGGCCATCCAGTTAGACTGACATGCACCGATGTTGCTAGAGATGACTGATGTACCAAATGCTCAAAATCTCTCCGTTATGGTTGTGTTGCCCCCAAATTCGCATGTTGGAGTCCTAAATTCAGTGCCTTAGAATGCGACCTTATTTGGAAATCATTGTGGATATCATTAGTTAAGGTGAGTAGAGGAGAGGAGGGTGGACCCTAATCCAGTACAACTGGAGTCCTCATAAAGAGGGGAACTTTGGACACACACACACACACACACACACACACACACACACACGGAGAACACCATGTGAAGATAAAGGCAGAGACAGGGGTGATACTTCTCAAGGAAAGGTGAAGACGGCCAGCAAACCATCAGAAGCTGAAGAAAGGCAAGGAACAGATTCTCCCTCGGAACCCCTAGAAGGCAACTGCTCTGCCAAACCCCTGCCCTGAGACTTCTAGCCTCCAGAACTAGGAGACCATAAATTTCAGTCCTCGAAGCCATCCAATTCCCACTACTTTGTTAAAACAGCCCTAGCAAACCAATAACACTCTCTCAAGAATTTTGTTTTAGAAACTTGCTCAGAATTGATTTCAAGGTCACTGGCTCATGCTGTGTGAAGCCCACCTGCCTTCCACTCTCAATATTGGAGTGGATCTTGCCATATTTATTTTCCCAACACTTCTGTTCTCAATAACGCCTATAAGCAAAAACAAAGCAAATACCCCAAAAATGTTTGCTGGTGATTATGCTTAAATTAGAGCCAGTCAGCTCTTTCTGAAAACTAAAAACAAAAACCAGAACTAAAACCTAGATGTACGCCATTCAGGAGATATTTCCTGCTGGTTCTTAGTCCAAACGGGTGAGGAAACACTAATGGTGGAAAAGTACCACTGTGTTCTCAGCAGGCACATCACACCTGCATCGGGCATAAACAGCTCCTTTCCCCTGGTTCTCAGATGCACAGAGAAGGGAGAGGCTCTCTACAGACCCAGGGGAATAACTTGCTGGCAGAAAGATGACCTAAGGAAATGACAGAAGCTGCATAAACATGATCCACAGCCCTGGTGGTGGTGGGGAGTCCTTTCACTGCAACCATCCCAACAGTGCCCTTCAGCAGAGACAACCAGGACCTGGGCTCCAGCAGGCCCTAGAAGGAATCCCTGTGACCAGAGGTCACTGGGACACATATCTCTATAGCCATGGGGTCCTGGCACTTGTGGCCCAGCTCCAAACCTTACTTGCTCTGGAGTGCTGGCTAGACATAGATCAGTTAATCTGGAAGACACCACTTGGAACCCCTAGGACTTCCTGTTCTGTTTTGAGATCCTCTTGGGGCCTCCTCTTGGAGTGTAGGTCGGACTTGGGCAGTTGGCTACACGGATGAACAGAAGGGAGAACAGACTTCTCCTTCCTCCTGTTTCCCCGTGTTCCCTCATGCGTGACACACAGCCTTGCTTGGCCTTTGCAAGGTCCTCTGCTTTCCCACCTAAAGGTGAATGGTTTTGTTACAGGTGGGACAGCAGAGAGGCATGCAGGTGTGGGGAGTGGGAGAGGGGGTTCTGCCAGCAGGCTCGGTCTCTACCTTCCTCTCAGTAGGACTGGGTTTAAAAGATCAGAGCTGTGCCCTCTGAGGAAACAGCCAGAACTCTCCTCCCCTTCAGTGGGAAACCTCTGGTCCTCACCACAGCTGCTCTGACCTGGCTTGTCTCCAGCCTCCCTCTCAGATGACCCATTCTCTGAAGGGTGCCTGGGGCAAAAGATAGGAAGACCCCCAGGGAGTGCCTGAATGGTCCAGCACCACCCAGATGCTCACCCAACTAGAGAACTGACCTCCATAAATGGCACCACCCCTTTTGGCCACGGATTCACCCATTGATCCAACAGGGTCCACCTTGGAGGCTTTCCAGAATCCCTTTTCTATCTAGCTTCCCGCCCTTTCACCTCCTCCATAGTCACCTTAGTCTTCTCACCTCTCTTTCCCTGCCTGGCCCCACCTCTATCCCCAGAAGGTATAAGTCTCATCCACAGGTGCCTGGGCACCCCAGCAAGAGGCTCAAGTCTTCCAAACTCTACAGCATACGACATCAACACAAACCTTTCCCTGGCTACTGGTGACTGCCCTTCCTAACTCAGCTCAGATGTTTTTAGGCCAACAAAATCTGTTTGTTTAAACTGTCGTACAGGAAAACCCAGGCAGAGGTGAGAAGGGAGGAAAACCCTGTCCTGCCACAGAAGCAGAGCAGCAAAGAAATCCCAGCCCAGCTGCACACCCTGAAGCAGCGACCAGAACTAGGCACTCGGCAGGCACACTGGCCCTGGCCTCACGGCTGCAGCTCAACCTTCCCAGCAGGGCACACAACGGGTTAAGGAACTACATTTCGACGAGTACTGTGGCCTGAAACTCAAGCTCCCAAGGTCTCTTTCAGAGTCCAGGGCCAGGGAAGTGTCTATTGTCAACAAATGCCACCACCGGACCAATAGCAGGCCAGAGTGTGGTTCTGAGATAGGGGCCTCTGCGTGTCACCAGGCAACGGGCACAAAGAAGGCTGGATCAACCAACCGCCCAGCAGACGGTGACAGTGCCCCACAGCCCCCCTGCACCTCCAGCTCCAGCAAAGCCAGGTGGGAGAGCCACTCAGTCCCAGAGTCCCCCAAGATCACATTACCATCAGTCTCACAATTTGGGGGGAAAGGAGATGGTGTAGAAAAGGCTTTATTTGGAAACTCTAGTACAATTTGGTTTATTAAGAGCTGGGCTGATGGCAAAGGTGAAGATTTTCAACTGAAAAGGAAGTAAATGTTGCTGCAAACCATAGCAAGGCTCATACACCTTTCTTTTGCTCCCTTCCTACAAGTCAGGAGATGGCCACAACCCTAGGATCCCTCACCCAGACCTCCTGGCTTTCCCTGGGGAATGCTGGGTGGGATGCTTGTGACACATTTACTAAATTAGGCTAGAGGAGAATGTAAGGTGAAACCTAAGAATGTTTGTTTCTCATTCCTACAAAGTACACTCCCTTCCTGTCACAGAGCCAGAGCGGGTCCAGCCATCACCCAGGGAAAGCCTTCTGATCTCCAACGAATGGAGACTTGAAGAAACATTTTTATTTCATCACGTACATCTTCATTCAACATTTAGAGCAAAAGAGGGCCTCAGCTAGGTGCTGGGGATGCAAAGATGAGCTGGTTATGTTTCCCACATGGTCTGACCTTCCCCAAAGGTTCACCATCTTACCCACCCTATATGCTGAAGACTCAGATCTACCCTCCCAGCCCAGCCCATACCCCTCCTCTCCTAAGCACCAACCCAATATATCAAGTAGTTTTCTAGACACTTCCTTGTGGTTTTCCACAGGGCCCCACGCTCAAGGCTTCATCTCTCTACCACCAAACCGGTTTTACCACATGAACTCTTTGCATTAGTGGATGATACCACCCCTCCATGGGGTTGAAATGTGCCCCCCTGAAATTAAAATATTGAAGCCCTAATCTCCAGTACCTCATAATGTGACCTTATTTAGAAATAGGGTTGTTAGAGATGTAACTAATTAAGATGAGGTCGTACTGAAGTAGAGTGGGTCTATTCCAATATGACTGGTGTCCTTATAAAAAGGGGAAATTTGGATACACACACAGGAAGACACCATGAGAACAGACCTAGGGAACAGACAACCATCTATAAGCCAAGGAACACCAACGGCTACCAGGAGCCAGGAAAGAGGACTGAAACAGATCCTTCCACAGAGCCTTCAGAAGGTACATGGCACAGCCAACACTTTGATTTCAGACTTCCAACCTCCAGAATTGTGAGACAATAAATGTCTGTTGTTCTAAGCCATCCCATTTGTGGTACTTTATGACAGGAGCCCTAGGAAACGAACACTACCTCCATTAAACATTGTCCAAGAAAGGAGCCTAGGAGGGACGCCTGGGTGGCATGGTTGGTTGAGCATCCAACTCTTGATTTCAGCTCAGGTCATGATCCCAGGGTCAGGCTCCATGCTGAGCATTGAGCCTGCTTGAGATTCTTTCTCTCTCTCCCTTTGCCCCTCTCCCCAGCTCTCTCTCTCTCTCTCATTCTCTCTTTCTCTCTTCTCTCTTGGAAGAAAGAAAGAAAAAGGAAGGAAGGAAGGAAGGAAGGAAGGAAGGAAGGAAGGAAGGAAAGAAAGAAAGACTGGAAGCTTCCATTGTGTCCTCCCCTCCATCAACACTTCCACTCTCCACCTGTAACCAACAATAAACCACTAAACATTGCCCATTACACCTGCAGGACACCTTGCCACCAGCCCACTTGTCTTCGTTCCTGCTGTCCTCACCTTGGAGCAGGCTGCCATTATTTCAACAAAATCCTTCCTAACTGCTGCCCCTGCCTCCAATACCACCTCCTGCCTAGCTCTTCCTCAAATTCCAGCTGGAGTCATATTTCAATGTGCAAAGAGGAGATGCCTCTTCCCTCCTTAGAAGATGTTCCCCCTTGCTATTAGAATGGAGTTTTCTTCCCCTACAGGTCTAAAGAGGTAATGGGTAATGTGACCCCTGGTTCCCTCCCTGTCCCCATCTCTTGCCAGTCTCTTTCCAGTAGAGTCCTCCAGCAGTCCCAAGCTTTTTTCTCTTCCTTAAATGCACCAGGTTCTATCTGGCCACCAACACTTACATATGCTGTTCCCTCTGTCTAGAACCCATTTCCCCACCCTCTTCATCCACAGGCTTTTACTTAAATTGCATTGTAATTGCCTCTTTTTCTATTAGTGTCCCACCTCGATGGTAAGCTCCTAGAGTGGAGTAATTCCATCTATTTTTTTCATGGGTGTATCTACAATGTCTGGCATGGTGCCTGGGACATAGTAGGTGCCCACCAATCATTTGCTAATTGGCCAACTGGTAGACAAAAATGCAACTCCTATCCACGATGAGCTCAGTCCAGAGGGAAGACAATAGTGTGGACAAAGAAGCTCAGTAACACAGAAATAAGACCCGCCTTTGACTCAGCCTGAGGAAATCAGGGACATTTCACACAGGCAATACCATTTAAGTTGGGCCTTTAAAAATGAGTAGAAACTGGCCAGAATGGAGAAGGAGCAGGGTAGGGAAACTCATTTTAGGCAAAGAAGATGCCAAGGGCATGCTTAGGAAATTGTGGGAATATTTTGTGTGCCCACAACATGATTCAGCAGATATGGGCTGGGGGCAATGGACTATGAATCTTGCAAGGAACTTATTTTTGCATATAAACCTCAACTTTTCTTAGACATGAAAGAGCAAAAAGTAAGTTTGTGATCCCTTTTTACAGTCAAGGAAGGGGATCTAAGTCCAGAAGCGCTGTTCCCTGAAAATCCTAATTCTGTTTGTTCCTAGATGTAAAACGTTTACTTCTTCAGAGCTCCGGCTAAATATTACATTTCTTTTTTTTTTTTTAATTTTTTTTAACGTTTATTTATTTTTGAGACAGAGAGAGACAGAGCATGAATGGGGGAGGGGCAGAGAGAGAGGGAGACACAGAATCGGAAGCAGGCTCCAGGCTCTGAGCCATCAGCCCAGAGCCCGATGCGGGGCTTGAACTCACGGACCGCGAGACCGTGACCTGAGCCAAAGTCGGACGCTTAACCGACTGAGCCACCCAGGCACCCTTAAATATTACATTTCTACTGAAGCTGAGCATCCGGATAAAAACAGCTGGGACCACAACTGCATCCACTTTCCCCTACCCCAACACCCCTCAAACTCCTGACTATTCTCAAAAGAACACAGGTTGAGTGAGTAAATGTCTAACTCCTCCAAATGTCCTGGGGGATGGAGGGGAGGGGAGGCTTTCTGGGGATACCCTTTATCATTCTGAAATCTCTCTGGCTCTAATCTAATTTCAGTTCCTCTTATTAGTCTTTTCATATATAAAGAATAATCTGTCTATATCCCCTGCATAAAATCATTTCCTATACTTGAAAGCAAGAATTAAACCACCCTTTGCCTTCTCTTCTCCAAAGAAAACAAATTTGCTTCCTTAACTGTTTTCTTGCAGAATCTATCGTCTCTTTGCCAACCTTAACTCCTTAACATCATTCTAATATTTCCCTCTCTCTCTCTCTTTCTCTCTCTCTCTCTCTCGGAACCAATGTATGGACCAGAACAGGAGAGAAATCATAGAGCCAAGATAGTTTTTCTTAAGATAGATGGGTGACCTGGATTAGCAAGAAAAAGAGTCCCTTCTGCACAGGAATATCTGCATGGTCCAACACAGTTCAAGTTCAACCCAGGGAAACATATGTCTGCTATTGCACATAGCGTGAAGCCTGAGAAGGTGTGCACGGGATAAAGGAAGCCTGCTCTACCATGCCACCACCCATGGATCTATAGCCTGGAGCCAGCGCTGTGGTCAGAACATGGACAGGTGAGTCTGAGCACAGGCACACACACAGCTCAAGCCCAAGGGTCAGCAGTGGCCCAGCAGTGGCCCAGAGCTACGAAGTCATTTTTTGTGGTACAGGAGTGAGACATCATAATCAGCATGTTAGTACTGTTCAGGCAGCTCAATCTCATGTGAAAGAAATACCATGCCAGCCAGCAGAAGTAATTGGATTGCCAAGCCGCTTTCCAGGAAAAGGGACATCTGGTTGACCTCATGGATGGGGTAGAGGGTCAGAGATATTCCCCAAGGGAAGAAATAAGGACAAAGCCCACTCAGATCCCATCTGGAATCAGGGCGCCCCACCTGGACAGCACTGCTGGCTCTGCCTGGTTCCCAAACACTAGAAAGGCACTTAAAACATTTTAGGAAAGTCACTCTAAAGTGTGTGTGAGTGTGTGTGTGTGTGTGTGTGTGTGTTGATGCATGGAGGTCCAAAGGTGTGAGGCCTGGGCAAGGGCTTCTTTCTATCAGAGTCTAAGAAAAGTACAGGCTTGAATTCAGGTTGGGGTGACTTCAAATCACTCATCCTGACCATTATAAAATATTGGGAACCATACAAATCATAGCTTTTTATGACAAAGCTAACATGTCAAGCTTTAGAGAATAGAGAGGAAGATGTGGGTATACCTGCTGCATTGTCTCCTTCCTCCTTGTCCTGTCAAATGTTCTATTCCTGCCCCCCATCTGCTCTCGTCAACCTTGCCTTCCCAGTAGGTCCTACCTCCGTCATCCTTCTGCCCTTCCTCCTCCACTTTGCTGTGTGTGAGACGGTCCCATAACTCGGAAGCCAGGCACGAGGCGCTTCACTTTCTGGTCGCATAGGGCTGGAGTGGAGGGTGCACAGGGCAGGATTTGTTGAGCAAGCCAGAGTCAGGCAGAGACTAACTCTAGGGCAGGGCAGGGCAGGACCTAGAAGAACAAATTGAAGATTAGGGTTATTTACGTGTCCATTTCCAGCCCTAGGCGGTGACTACTTCCCGGGAGGGACTTGCCTGCTAGTCTATCTTCTTGCATCCCTTGTGCCTTGAACAATGCCTGTCACCATGTTTGTGATAAATGAGAGGATAAAAAGATGAAGGGCCAAAGGGCCCTGCCTTTGCCTATTGAGATTGGCTCAGGACTTGGGGCAGGCTCGACTCTGTAGGTAGAGCCATGGGCAGATCCAGCTATAAGGAGTGGAGAAAACCATAAAAGGAGGTGGACCTGAGATTAAATGTCCCTTCTCTAACACCCCAGAGGCATTTCAATGTGGTTCCATTCCCTCAATGGTTGTGGCTCAATGCTGTCCTCATACGACCACCCTAACCCCACAATAGCAGTGCTGTCCAGGGGCACCCCTCCCTCCCATCAGAGTCACAGGAACCCCTAGGCTTCCCTTTGAACCACATCGCTGCCACAGCAAGCCACATCGGAGTTGTGAAATGTCCAGTGGGTCACTCTTACGTTACAAACAGTCCCCAAGCAAGCCCCCCACTAGCAATTGTCAGCTCGTGTCCTGTGCTCAACCACCTGGGAGATCTATCAGTTGCTGTTTGCAGTCACCCAAGCACCCCAGTTTCAAATAATTAACTGCTCCCTCGGAATGCTTACCTTTGCAAAATACCGCATGCTCACCTGAGCATAAAGAGGCTCCTGATAAGACTATCAAAATTGCCTTCGAATGCTGCATAATTTATGGTTAGGTTCATACCCTTCACTAAGCTCTAGGTGACAGCCTGGCATGCAATTAACAAAACAAAACAAAACCTGGCCTCTGAACTGTTAAAAAGCCTGTCCAATAGTCCTGTCTCACAGATGGTGACTCTCGGTGCCTCCCAGCTGAGAGTAGTCGTGTGGAAGGGAGTATCACTGGAGAGGAGGCCCCGGAAACATGAAGGCAGCTGCTGCCGGCTGTGTTGGGAAAACAAGCTTTGAAACTCAGGGCTGGGATGGGCTAGTGGGGATCAGATATAGCTAGGTGAGGGGGATGGCTAATGCCTTGCTCCCTGAAGGCTGTTTCTCCTGGTTACATGACTCCTGCTGTCGCTGTGCCCCCTCTCAAACCCACCCCAGCTCAGGGGAGCCAGCAGGCAGAACTCTGGACAAACTGGCCACAGAGTATCCCCTGATAGTAGGGGGATGCTCATCTGGCCCATGAGCAGCATTACCTTTTTATCAACATTCCAAATGGAATTTTAACACTCCTAGCACCTGCCACGTCCCTCAAGGATTCCTTTCACACATAGAAACCTCTGTATGCCACCTCTCTCGCCTCATGGTAATAAGACTCCTTTGAAATAACATTAATAATAACAGCTAATATTAATCATGCCCTTAATAAGTGTCAGAAACTATAGTAAGTTGAAACTATATTCAGAAACTGCACTAGGGGTGCCTGGCTGGCTCAGTTGGTGGAGAGTGCGACTTTAAAAAAAAATTTTTTTTTTAATGTTTATTTATTTTTGAAAGAGAGAGACAGAGCGCTAGTGGGGAAGGGGCAGAGAGAGAGAGAGAGGGGCACGGAATTTGAAGCAGGCTCCAGGCTCTGAGCTGTCAGCACAGAGCATGATGCAGGGCCTGAACTCATGAACTGTGAGATCACGACCTGAGCCGAAGTGGACGCTTAACTAGTTGAGCCACCCAGGCGTCCTGAGAGTGTGACTCTTGATCTCAGGGTTGGGAGTTCGAGTCCCACTTTGGTGTAGAGATTATTTAAAATCTTACAAAAAAGAAACTACACTAAATATTTCTATAATTGTAACAGTATATGATTAGTCCTATTGTGGGTACTTTATACACATTATCACTCAATCTTTCACAATAAGTCTGCAAATTAAAAAGAAAGCATCCAGGGATGGCTGGGTGGCTCAGTTGGTTAAACATCCAATTCATCTCAGGTCATGATCTCACGGTCTGTGGGTTTGAGCCCCACATTGCGCTCTGTGCTGACAGCTCAGAGCCTGGAGCCTGCTTCAGATTCTGTCTCCCTCTCACTCTCTGCCCCTCCCCTGCTCATGCTCTCTCTCTCTCTTTCAGAATGAATAAACATTAAGAAAAAGAAAGAAAGCATTCATTCTTTTACCATTAAGTACGATGTTATTTGTGAGTTATTCATAGATATCCTTCATTAGGTTCCCTTCTATTCCTAATTTAAGCGTTTCTATCATGGAGAGGTACCGAATCTGTAAAATGCTTTTTCTGTATCTATTGATATTTTGTCATTTATTCTATTGGTATTGTATGAAATTAATTGATTTTCAGATGTTAAAACAATCTTACGTGCCTGGGATAAGGCTGGTCATGGTATATTGTCCTTTTTATAGGCTGCTACGTTTGGTTTGCTGGTATTTTAGTGACAGTTGGTCCTTTTGTTCTTCTTTTTGCTTCCTGTATGTGACCTGTCTATTTTTCCCTGTGCGATGTGTCCGCATCATCAAAATGGTAAGACTCCAAAGATTGAGAAGGTAGCTGGATCAAGAAGCCAGCCAGTTGACAATTGTCTGGAGCGCCCTCTATAGGAGGTCTTGGAAGAAGTACAAAACACAACAGTTAACTCAAGATTTCTACAAACCACTTATTATATCAGCGGTTCTCAAATTGTAATGTGCAAAAGAATCACCTGCAGCACTTATTAAAACACAGAATCTTGGGGCACCTGGGTGGCTCAGTCGGTTAAGCGGCCGACTTCGGCTCAGGTCCTGATTTTGCGGTCCGTGAATTCGAGCCTCGCGTCGGGCTCTGTGCTGACAGCTCGGAGCCTGGAGCCTGTTTCAGATTCTGTGTCTCCCTCTCTCTGACCCTCCCCTGTTCATGCTCTCTCTCTGTCTCAAAAATAAATAAATGTTAAAAAAAAAAAAAAAACCACAGTCTTGGGTCCAACCTTCAGTCTGATTCGGTGAGTCTGGGGAAAGACTCATGATTTGCATTTCTAACAAATTCACAAGTGATGCTGATGCTGATGGTTCATGGATTATACTTTTAGTAGAACATTTTTATAGACTGGCTAATTGTAAGTTGCTCAATCTCACTCTGAAATTCACAGAATCTTACAAAGGAAATAACCCGCCCCCCCGCCACGCCTTGAAACAATAATACCACCAGCAAAGAGAGCATCCATTATCCTGATCTTCATTTCTAATTTAAAAACAAAATTTTTTTTAGTGTTTGTTTATTTTTGAGAGAGAGACAGAGTGTGAGCCAGGGAGGGGCAGAGGGAGAGGGAGACACAGAATCCAAAGCAGGCTCCAGGCTCTGAGCTTTCAGCACAGAGCCCGATGCCAGGCTGGAACTCATGAACCGTGAGATCATAATCTGAACTGAAGTCAGACACTCAACCGACTGAGCCACCCAGACGCCCCTTGATCTTCATTTCTAAATACCATTCTCTGATCCAAGGAAGCAAGGACCTTTGAGAAATAGCTAACTCTAGGGCTGGGACAAAAAAATACAAAATGAGCCTGGAGCATCTTATAATGTAGAGAAAGTAAGGAAATAAAAAGAACAAAAGGATGGAACATATCAAAAGACTGAAAAAAAATATCCATGAGTTCATACTGATATAAATAAGTGAATGAACAAATAGGGAAGAGAGATGAACTTCCTTACAGAAGAATCTAAATAATATATGTAAATATTCTCCCTTCCAGGAGGTGAAACTTAATTCTCATCCCCTTGAGTATGGGCTAGATTTACCAACTTCCAAAGAAGTGGGTAAAAAGTAACTTGATGGTGGAGGAACATGGCAGATACCACATTGACCACGTGATCTAGGTCAACATCACCAGTGATAAGTCATCTCTGTAGCATGTGCCCCAATAAGATGCCATGAGAAGGGTACCTTACCTCTGTGATATTCCCCCCAAGTCCCATAACCCAGTTTGATCATGAGCAAACATCAGATAAACTCAAACTGAAGACACAAACTGGGGGAAAAAACACAAATTATGTAGTTGCTGGAGGACTTGTTTCCAGAATATGTAAAGAATTTTCAAAACTCAGTAAGAAGGAAACAATCTGGATAGTTGGAGACATATTAGGAGTTACCTGGGAACAAGAAGATGGGGGTAGTGGAGAGGGGCAGAAGTGGGCAATTCCTCGGGGGTGCAAGAAAACTCTGGGGACGATGGCTATAGTCACTATCCGGCTTGTAGTGATGCAGTGATCACAGGTGCATATATATGTCAAAACAAACTAACCAGACAGTACATTTTCAATATGTGCATCCTGAATACTCTCAATGACTTTTCCTTATCTTTTCCTAATTTTCCAGAGGATACAGGGGTGAGGAATCTTGTCTCACCGGGTAGAGCCAATACATACCCTTTCCCTACGAATCACGTTCCTGGGAAGGCAAGGCAGCCAGCATTTATTGTGTAGTTATTATGTTCCTGGAACTTTCACACAGTAAACTCAGTGAATCCTTGGAGCAATCCTGAGAGGAAGATAGTAATAATGCCGCATTCCAGATTACAAAGATGAGCCTCAGGCAGTTAGGTAACATGGCTTATTATACAGCTAGTCAATAATGACAGAGGAATTGAAAAATAGTTTATTCAAAACCCAGGGGCAGGAAGGGGAATTTGTGTAACTATATTATCATAAATTACTTCCATCTCTGTTGAGTAACGTAATGCCATCCAGTTATGACTGAAACAAAAAACTCAAATAAATTAAAATAAAATATTGTTTATTAAATATATAGCAATGCTTTATATTGACAATAAGGAGGATCTTTTTTTCATAGTATCTGTATTGCATTTTTATTGAAAATCTGTTTTCTCTATTTCCACCCCATTAAATGAATATGGATAAATATTAAAGCAAATAAGACCTGACTGGGGCAGCCACATGACTCCATCTGGCCTCAGCTCTGGGTCAGATTGTGGTTTAGAAGGAAGGGGCAAAGCAAACTACTGAGGGAGCTTTTGTTGTACATGGTAGCCCTGTTCTAGGTGATGCCTCTGCCTGCCTGGTTTTCTGAAATCTCCCCTCTGGATTCTCCAGTCTGGTGTCCACTCTGTGGGATAGCCATCACTTCCAGAATCACCGATGCCCACATTTCCTAAACCACAGCTGGGACTGTGGCACCCAGGGACGTTGCGCTGGACCCTGGACTGTCTGGGCAGCATTCTATGGGTTGCTGGCATGCATGAGCTTCGCACCTCCCACATCACAGACTTCTCTCCTTGTGTCTCCTCTGTCACAATCTCAGCTGGACTCCCAGCCTCCAGGCAGAGTGATCTTTCTGAAATGCAAATCTGGTCATGCCATTTTCCCACTGCCAGCCCTTCACTGATGCCTCGTCACCCACAGGCTAATGCCTGAGCTCTCTGTTTATACACAGCATCTTCATGATCTGTCTCAGCCTATTATTGTAGCTTTACTTCCTGTCCATCTCGCCACCCCACATGCCAACCAACCCCCGTTCCAAGAACAAGCCCCATTTCCTCTTCCTCTGCCAGGAAGACTCTCTCTCTCTCTCTCTCTCTCTCTCTCTCTCTGCAAGCTCCTACTCAACCTCCATGTTGAGCATATAACTCAGAGGTCACCTTCTCCAAAGTGACCTCCCTGACTCTTCAGGAGTTTCCTTTTTTATACTCACCAAGCACTTTGTTTCCATGCACATATAGCCCCAAGCAAAGCTCTGTTTCCATATCTGGATCTTCCTATAGACTGAATTCCTCAAGATGGAAACTGTTGGGTACATCTTTGTGTAACCACGGTGCCAGCTGTCTCTTCGTCTTACAGTTCCAGGTCCACATGTGTTGTCTGTGTTTACCCCAAGGCCACCTGGGTGCCCAGTTCAATAGCTCTAGACCTCTGATCCATCCAGGAGCAATGCAGACTTTGTGGGAGCAGTAAAGAGTGACTCACAGGGCACACCCCACCACAAACAACTGAAAACTGCTCATCAATTGTCTTCCCATGGAATTCTTTCCTTGGACAAGCTACAACCAGGGGCTTTTCTCTCTTCCCCTCCTCCAAAGAGTACCTGTTGCCTTGGCTCTTCTCTGTTTTTATATACATGTATATAAATGTTGCTATCCATGAGACTTGATCTTAAAAATGCAAACAGAACAGGGCCCCTGGGTGGCTCAGTTGGTTAAGCGTCTGACTCTTGATTTCGGCTCAGGTCATGACCTCGTGGTTTGTGAGTTCAAGCCCTGCGCGGGGCTCTGTGCTGACAGCCCAGAGCCTGCTTGGGATTCTCTCTCTGCCCTTCCTCCACTCGTGCTCTCACTGTCTCTCAAGAATAAACACATAAACTTTAAAAAATGCAAACAGAACATAAAACTGTAAAAAAAAAAAAATTAAAGTACCATATCTCTTTTAGACCCACTTCCCAGAAATGACTGGTCTGAAGTTTTCGTAACTAACTTCTCATACTTAGATCTTTATTTCATGATTTATCCATCCAAGACAGTATCTGTTGACTCCTCAGGATGAATATGGTGAAATTAGTACACATACTACCCCTCCCACTTACCTTCTCTGTTCCCTTTTCTCTTTTTTGATCTTCATGATAGCCTTAATTTGAGTTCTCCAGATGATTATCATTAAACAACATACTTACACCTCTATATCTTGATCTATCAAATTTATACATACTTATGCACTAGCTCTTTAATAAATGCACCTACACAGCCACCTCCTTCTATTTTTGTCAACCAACCACATTTCAACATGTCAAGATGGTCATAATATTTGTATGTTGTACAACAACTATAATTCAGTTTGCTTGGTCTAATGGGTTGATTTTTAAAATAGCAAACCAATAAATAGAATTCAAATAGTATGACTACGTAACTATTATTTGCTCTAGAATCGTGTGGTGTGGCTGGGTTATTAAGGAAATGGAACAGACAATGGTCTGGGACTGACCCGTGAACGCCTGTGGTCGTGGGAACTCCTTTGATTGTACATCCTAATCACCTTTTAGAGTGACAGTAATTGGTCTCTTCAAGCTTCCTTCTTCCTCTTAGGTCATGTGCCAGGAAGTTACCCTTTCCCTCTGAATCCTTGGATTTATTGCCACAGGGTTGAGTCTCCCCCTTTTTCGTTTTCTTTCTTTTCTTTTTTTTTTTTTTTTTTTTTTTACTTATTCAGTTTTCTTAAGGGTTTAGCTATTTCAGGGAATCAGCTTTATGCTTATTTAAATGTTTAAATAAATGTTACATCTAATTAAACCTTAACAAATCAGGGACGCCAGAATGGCTCAGTCAGTTAAGCATTTGACACTTGGTTTGGGCCCAGGTCATGATCTCACTGCTTGTGAGATTGAGCCCCGAGTCGGGCTCTGCACTGACCAGCCTGGAGCCTGCTTGGAATTCTCTCTCTCCCTCTCTCTCTCTGCCCCTCCCCTGCCTCAGAATAAATAAGTGAACTTTAAAAAGTAAATTTTAACAAATCAATAAATTAAATTTTAATAAACTCATTGAATCAAATTTAAATTTTGTTTTTATAAATCTCCTCTTCCTAATTTCCTGCTTTTGTTTTTGTTATTTCATTAGTTCCTTAAGACAAGACCTTAGTTCTCTTACTTTTTAGTCTTTCTGCTCCAATTGCAAGAGCATGACAGGCCATAAATTTTCCTCTGAGGACAGCCTTTGCTGGGTCATTGGTTTTTATTGTTCTTTAGCAATAATCATCTCCCTTTTGATTTCCTCGTTGAGCCCAAAACTATCTAGGTATATACTTCTTAATTCTTTTTTTTAATTAAAAAAATTGTTAATGCTTATTTATTTTTGAGAGAGAGAGACAGACAGAACATGAGTCTGGGAGGGCCAGAGAGAGAGGGACACACAGAATCCGAAGCAGGCTCCAGGCTCCGAGCTGTCAGCACAGAGCCCGATGCAGGGCTCGAACTCACGGACCACGAGATCATGACCTGACCCAAAGTCAGACGCTTAACCGACTGAGCCACCCAGATGCCCCTACTTCTTAATTCTTAAATAAAGTCTTGTTGGGTTTTGTTTTGTTTTTTTTTACCTTTTTTACTGACTTATTTTTCAAGTCATATTATGATCAGAAATTTTGCCTGGTTATATATCAGTTATACCACGATTTAAAAAAAAAATAAGAATAGAAAAGAAATGTTGCCTGTAAAATTGCTACGAAAAAAATACGTATTTAAAAAAATTTTCTTTTTGTCTTGGCAAGGGACATCTGTTTGTAAAAGTAAATATAACCTTTAGTGAATAAGGGAAAAAAGCAGCTTTCATTGTTCCTAGTACCGGGCTTAATAACTAGTAAGTGACAATTTTAGGGCTCCGTCAGGCAGGCCACACGGATGGAGCTAATGCTCTGCTCAGAGAGTGTGACGGCAGCTCCATCCAATGTTGGTTGTTAGTCAAGGACCTTGGGGTCATCCTAGACTCCTCTCTTTCTCTTACATTTCAGTGAGGCAATCCCGTGGGTTCTACCTTTAAAATATATCCAGAGTCAGACCACGTGTCGTCACTTCCATAGCGGCCACCCTGGTCCAAGCCCTGACATCTCTCTCCTGCCCATCAGTAGGCTCTTAACAGGGCTCCCTGCTGCCACTCTCGCCCCCTACAGTTTGTTTTTGGCGTAGCAACAACTTGGTCCTGCTAAAAGGATAGTGTGTGCTCCTCTGCTCAGAACCCTCCAGGGGTTTCCTGGCCACTCCACGGGGAAGCCCCCTTGGTAGGGCCGTTGGCACCCTCCCGACCAGCTGGAATGGCAGGGAAGTGTCGGAATGAATGGGGAGCCAACCGGGAGAGGAGGAAGAGGGGGAGGGCCCTCTGAAACAACCAAGGGACACTTTAAGGACAGCTGCTTATCAACGATCCAGCTGCTCGGGTTAATGCCATCATTATTTGGGTGTTAAAAAGAAGTGTGACCTTCCTGGTCCCAGGCTTTTAAGGCACGAATCATTTATGTTACAGTAAGTTTTGCCAAATGTTCTTGCCTAAATTTGTCTTCAGGAATGAATGATTTGCTTCCAATGCTTCCAGGTGAGCTTTCCTTTGTTGGCTGTTTCTTTGAGAGGCGAAAACAATGGCATTACATTTTCCTTTTAGCCAGAAGCATCTCTGCCTGTGCTTCTAATGACACCATCTGATTAATGCAAACGTGTGGGTCTTTCTGAGCCGTGCACTTTGTAAACCAACCAGTGTTGAAGCCTTTGTTGCAGCTGACCACATGAAATGGGGGGGGAGGCTTTCTTTCCCCCTCCGCTGGGTTGGAAGATGGCTACTCTTTATTTTCAGTGGAAGGGCATATCACCCGATATTGCACGCACTGGGATGAACACAAGAGGCCTTTATCTGGGTTACCTGATCACGGTGCTGTACAACTTTCATTACCTGATTAGCTACAAGAGACGAGAAGGGTTTTCCAAGGAAGGCTCAGATACAGCAACACTCCCAGGAGTCAACAGCCTTCTTAGCCAGGGGCACTGGTCGTCCCCATTTTGAAAAAGACCAATGTCATTTTTTGTTTTTTTACCTAAGGAAGCTTACAATGGGGGTGGGGGGGAGTGTACATGCGTGTGTGTGTGTGTGTGTGAGAGAGAGAGAGAGAGAGAGAGACACCCCTGGGATCTATATAGTTTGTCCTCTCTTTATACACCTCAAAAATGTTTCAGAAAGGAACTTCTCTACAATGTGTCTTGGGCTGTTTCTGGTCCCCGTTTCCCTGCACAAACACGGGGTTGCTTCTGTGACTAAAACAAAAATCGTCATAGAAAGCAGAACCTCACAGGCCCAGGAACCTCGGCCAAGGTTCCGCTGCCCGCCTCACGTCAGGAGGGAAGGCAACCACATATCTCTGGAGCATTTACTGTGAAGTAGACACTTTGCCTCTTTACTTACCCTAAGCTTTACCTCTTCTTGTCTCTTTTATAGGACTACACACTGAGACTCATAGAGGTGATGGGAAACAGCCCGGCCCCCTCAGTGCAAGTTCTGCCTCCCCCCATCCCGCCCCAGGTCTCGGGCCTGGATTCTAGCAGCTGCTTTCCAAAGGATCTCTCCACGCCAAAATCTTTCCAACAGCAGCTAGAAGGAAGTTTTCAAAGTACATTTGTGAGCAGGTGACATATACATACCCTTTACCCCCACCCTCACTGCTAAAAAAAACCCTCCCAGGTTTTTTTGTTTTGTTTTGTTTTGTTTTTTTAATTTTTTTTTTCAACGTTTATTTATTTTTGGGACAGAGAGAGACAGAGCATGAACGGGGGAGGGGCAGAGAGAGAGGGAGACACAGAATCGGAAACAGGCTCCAGGCTCCGAGCCATCAGCCCAGAGCCTGACGCGGGGCTCGAACTCACGGACCGCGAGATCATGACCTGGCTGAAGTCGGACGCTTAACCGACTGCACCACCCAGGTGCCCCCCTTTTTTTTTTTTTAATTTTTTTTTCCAGGTTTTTTAATTAATCTTTGCACAAAGACCAGATGCCTCGTGGTACCCAATCTGCCCATCGTCTCTCTCCAGCCTCATCTTTTCCCGCTCTGCCTTCATCCTCTGGGCTCCCACCCACTGTGCTGCACCGTGCTGCGGGCTGGCCCAGGACTCTGCCACATTCTTGCCTCCACCCCGGGGAGCCCCGTGGGCCCAGCTTCCAGGAGCCACTCGGGCCTCATTCACTCCCATTCACCCTTAAGCTCACAGCTCACCCCTGGCTTCACCAGGCCAGCTACATTTGCTCCCTTAGAGTCCCGTGTATGCTTCCTTCAGAGCCCTCGCCACCATTTCAGACGGGCATTTTTATCTTATGAGCGTTTGATGATCTTCTAACTCCCTCTCTAGACTGGCACGGACTGGGTCTTTTGTTCTTTTCACGAGCTGTATTTTGAACACTTTACACGGTGCCAGGCCCAAGATCGGCAATCCAGATTTGCTGTGCGAATATGCCTGAAGGGGAAGGAATACAGCAACACCTGAGTGGATGGAAAGCCAGGATTTAAACACGGCTTGTGTTCATTCCATTGCCTCACACCCTCTCTCCAACTATTTGCCTCCTGACTTTAAAGATATTGGTTAAACTTCGTACATGGTCCTCCCTTGCACAGGACCAGTAAACATAGAATTGGTCATGTCTGGGGCACCTGGGTGGCTCAGTCGGTGAAGCACCCGACTCTTGGTTTCGGCTCAGGTCATGATCTCACAGTTCGTGGGGTCGAGCCCTGCATGGGGCTCTGCGTTGACAGTGAGGAGCCTGCTTGGGATCCTCTGTCTCCCTCTCTCTCTGCCTCTCCCCTGCTCACTCTCTCTCTCTCTCTCTCTGTCTCAAAATAAATAAACATTAAAAAAAATTGCTCATATCTTTTCCAGCTGCTTGAAAAACTGCCACTGATACCAAAACTTTCTGCTTCCACGTCTCCCTCATTAGAAACTTCTCATGTCAGCTTTGGGTAAGGGATGCCTGTTTTCTTGCTCTGTTTTCTAGACTGTCTCCCC